>NW_026849016.1:0-441138 GCF_030867785.1 Colletotrichum acutatum
TGCGGGCGGCTTCCAATCTGGTCTGTCCCTCCCTCGTCAGGCCCAGCGCCCTTTCGATAACGGCTTGGGCTCCTCTGCCCTGTTTCCTTCCGACCGTCTTGGTTACAATCCCAGAGCCATGGATCAAATGTCTGCGAATGGAATGCCCGGGGGATATATGCTGGACAACAGCCAGGCCTGGAACTACAATGCAGGTGGTGTCGCGACCGTGAACGGTGCCATGAACGGCGCCAATAGACAGAGGAGCGTCAATCGCCGAGCCGCTCTCCCCACTGTAAGTTTTTTTTTTCCCCCTCTCTTTTCTTTCCCTCATCTTTTCGCTCTTTGTAAAGTATTCGTGATCTGACCGCCCCGAAGAACTGGACCGATCAAGGTCTCGGCATGCACGGCTCATATGGCTCCGGCCTCAACGGTGGAATGTCGAATGGCCTCCGCTATGATGGACAGAGTGATATGCGTCCCAGCTCGCAGACGGAAGAGCAGCTGATCCCTACCGCCATTGTCATCAAGAACATTCCCTTTGCCGTGCGAAAGGAGACGCTTGCCGCCGTCATGTTGGAAATGCACCTCCCCCAGCCCTACGCCTTCAACTACCACTTCGACAACGGCGTTTTCCGTGGTTTGGCCTTCGCCAACTTCCAGTCCCCCGAAGATACCAAGATCGTCATTGATGCCATGAACGGAATGGAGGTTCACGGCCGAAAGTTGAGGGTCGAGTACAAGAAGATGCTGCCAGAGGCCGAGCGAGAGCGTATCGAGCGCGAGAAGAGGGAACGACGTGGTCAACTCGAAGAACAGCACCGCGCCCCGATGCTGCACCAACAGCCGTCTCTGCAGACCCTGAACAGCGTCTCCAGCAACCCTCCTCGTGCTCCCCTCGGTACGTTATGACGAAGCCACGAGATGATTCTGGACACCCGATGACTGACCGTGCGTAGAGGGAGACATTGATCTCAACGACCCCGAGACGCTGGAGTTCTACACTGAGCTTACTCTTTTCAAGCGTGACACCAACCGTGAAATTCTCATCTTCCCCAACTCGGTCGCCCCCGAGCAGCGCCGTCGCATCCACATCCTCGCTCATCATATGGGTCTCGAGCATAACTCCGTGGGAGAGGCCGAGTCGCGCCAGATTCACGTTGTCAAGCGCCAGCTTCCTTCACCCACAGCCCAGATCCACTCTCCCGCTGTCGGCTTGGACTACCACAAGAAGGGCCTCAGCAGGGCAGCCACCTTCGACTTCGCCGCTGATAGGGAGGCCCGGAGCGCTAGCACCAACTACTCCCATGCCATGGGCCGCCAAGGTCCGACTCTGGAGCTTCCTGGAAGCCCTGACGGAAATGGCCTTGCCAACCTCCGCGCTGCCAAGAGCTTCGCCGACCTGCGATCCTTCAGCCCTAGCCCGTCCGCATCCTCTTCGAGCTACTTGACGGCCATGAACGGCATCGGGAACATTCCCCAGTCTGGCAATACGGGTGCTCGCTTCGGCGACTACAACGGAGGTGTTAACCAGTCCACCGCACTTGCCACTCCCAACCTGACGCCTACTTCCGGTACGGTCGGCACTCCCGGCACCGACAGCAGCCTTCTCAGCTCGCTTGGTGGACTTAACCTTGGTTCCTACGAGTCGACCGCCCATTCTCAGGCGCGAAGCACTCCTGGTGCCATTGGTAGCCAGCGCCCCGGTGCCAACAGCGGCAACCGCAACGCACCCGAGAGGCAGCCCAGAGGCCCCGAGTGGGAAACTTCGGCCGGCTTCAGCGGCCGCAACCGCTCCAACGGCCACATGCACCGTGGAAGCGGTAAGTATTCTACTTTCGTCTACGTAGACTGGGATATTGAGTCAAAGAAACTAACCCTGTGGCAGACTCTTCCGACAACGCACCTCGTGCTGGAAGTGCCGGCGCATCTCGATTCCACTAGACAAGAACAATAATTTACCTCGCCGAGACTGCCACGACAACCATTACAATGAAGAAACGATTCATGACTCGCGACGCATAGAGACTACAAACGACATTCGACGAGTTCACCGCAGCTCACCGCAGCTCGGTAATCGACCCCCCCCCCCCTGTGTTATACCTACCATTGCTTTTCATGATGGACACTCTCCCCCCACAACCACACCCATATTGCTTATAATGATGATTTGTTGGACACGAGCCTTTGGCAGCGTCATGATCTTTCGCTTGGCCGTCTCGGATTTGGTGGATAGAAGAATTCCCAGTGTCGCGGCGGCATCCAACTTTGGATTCACGGCACCCGCCCGGCAAGGAAACCTTGGCTCATGGCTGTTTCAACGACCAGAGAAGGATGAACGGAAAAGAAACTTGGATACAAGAAAATACCTGATATGGGCAACCATTTCGACATGGCAAAAAAAGGCCCATGGGCGGTCCCCCTATACCCTCCTGTTTCCCCGCCATACCTCCTTTCATGGCGCGCGGGAGCATATGAACCACCCTTGACGATGAATACGCTGTTACGACCTCTTTATGTCTAGATAGCTGTACCAGCATGCTCGACAAAAGCCGCTTCTTTTTGGATGACGAGACCATGCCCTTCGGCGACCATGACTATACCCACCTAATTACCACGGTTCGGCAAGTTTTGATCAAGACACGACCCAAGACTGATGTTGCCCTCGGACTCTCTTTGACGGCCAAGATTGGTTGTTTGTCGGCTTCAGAAAACAATGCCAGCTCTTTATTGGGCTTACCGACGAAAAAAAAAGTTTGATTTGATTTTGGGCGTACCCTACGCGCCGGCATTTCCTGATTTTTTTTCGTTTTGGTCTTCGTGTACCGCCCCCCCCCCGGGCCCTCAACCCTGCAAACTGCTGTCTGTGTCAATTTGCAGAGAGTCGCCCATAGAACGAACGCTCCTGTTCCATGGATGGGTGGTCTTCGGGGACGACTTTGGCGGGGACATTGGCGTTGAGGCTGCATTGGGGGCCGATTGGTCGTGTTTTCTGGTCTTCGACCTGCTAGAGTTTTCCCTGTTTTCATTTTCGTTGGATTTACATGCATTTGCGAGCATCTGAGGCGGGATGACAGGACGAGAGATCAGTGGACGATCCATTTGTCGATATTTTCCAGGAGTGAACAACACACGAGAGAGATGAGATGGCAGATGGGAGGGCTGGCCAAACTATTTGCGTGTAATGTGCGATGGGGCACAAAGATAATTTTCGATGAAGAGAGGATGATGATGTACCGAGAGAGAGCCGCACACACTGGGCAGCTATGCTATTTTGCGCCTTGTCAAATATACTGCGTTTGATTGATACCGATGCTCTTGCCAAGGTGCTTACCTACTGTGAGGACGACACGAATGGGACCACAAGCGAACAGGAGTCGAGGACTCTTTTTAAGCGTCTAGTTGTTCAGTTCTACCGCCCGTTCTTGCGAAGAGAAGCTCGGTATAAATCACATGAGTTGGGGAATCCTAGGTCAAGAATCTCTTACAAAGCCAGGCACAGTTCATGTTCTGTTTCACAACATCTCATGACATTTCAGTGGGTGGGTGAGCGGGCGGTAAACGTGTTTCTTTGTCGCATGAAACGGGTTGTGATGTGCATGACAGATAGCGGGTAAAGGTTGTAGGCAAGTACAACCAGGAGGACTCTGAAGACTGATTTCTTTATATATATAAAAAAAGAAAAAAAAAAGGTTGAGATCATTATTGATGATGGGGCACGGTCAGACGTCTACACCCGTTAACGTTTACCATCACACCGAGATATTGTTTCTTTATTCACAATGTGGCTGATTCTCCCGCTCGTAATCGTAAGAACCCCGGATATCATAGGTAGAGGTATACGCACACTTACCTGCACGCTTTCAACTCTAGATCAATTTTGCTGTGTGGTTTGCACATTCTCGAACTTGGATTAGCAACGAGGCCGGTCAGCCGGAATCAAAATCGGCAGACGTTCCGGGGGAGTCGAAGGGGGATGGGGCGTAGAATGGCCGACCATCTCCAAGACAATGAGTCTGACGATCTTGGGCCATCATTGATGACACCCCCCGATTCACCACTACCGCCACCACCAGAGCCAGACGCGACCATAGTGCAAATCAATACAACGTCTTCTACACCTACCTCATCACCGCCTCCATCTCCATCGTCTTCATCCAAATTGTTCCGGCCCTCGTCACCCTCTTCCTCCTCCTCCTCCTCAGAAACACCAACACCAGTAACAACACCACCACCGACACTGACACCAACATCATCATCAACACCACTCCCCAACCGCACCATCCCTCTCCCAAAATGGCGATGGCGCACCCACTGCGGCACCCGATACCTCATCTCCTGCACAAACCGCTGCGTCCACTGCGGCCGCTTCTTCTCCAACAAACCGGCCCCCAAAACCGGCCCACTCTCCATCTCGCGCTTGTACATGAGAGATAAAGCCTTGCTCAGCTTGCGTCCCGAAGACGCCGAGTTCGGCTACTTCGTGACAGAACATATGAAGCGGAGGAGGAATTGTGGTGGGCCCAGGGCGGCGACGGCGAGGGCGAGAGCAGAGCGGTCGGCAATGTTCATGGCGAGGGCCATGTTGGAGGATTCGGTGATGGCTTCGCCGCCGTGGCTCATGCTGTGGCCTTTTAAGTGGGAGTATGTCAAACAGTGGCAGATGGGAACGTACCCAGCACGAGGAACACAGGTCAAGCCAGCGTCTGGACGACGCGTACGCTTCAGCACTCCATTCATCAAATAATCAGGTCATCGTATATGTAAGCTGAATCAGAGATATATCATAAATGAAGGGCATTGCATCAGTATACGGAAATCAAATGTTGTACCCCCATTACAGTTTTATTCATCTACCTAAGCCCATCAGCTAGTGCCTAATCCGCGCGTGCCTTCTTGGGAACCGAAACAGGAACCTCGAAATGTTGTACATTGTGAGTGAGTGCCAGACTCGAGGCGAATCTGCGCGGGCTTTTGAGAGTGCGGGCACCCAGGTTGAGTACCCAGCAATCATCAAGATCAAGGCGCTCATGGCTCATGCGCCATTTTGGTTTCAGCACCGTACCCGTGAACGTCAAAGACGGAATTGCGTGCAACTCTGAACCGTTGCATGCTTCTTCCTTCCGTTGTTTCCAGATGTTGTGAAAAGATTATTCAACCTCTGGCACACCTGCATCATCGTCGTTTCTGACCAGTGTTGTAAGGAAAGCCGAAAAAAGCATCCCTTGTGACCGAACCACTCCCAAATAACCGTCCAGAGAAAAAAGCCAACCGGGAATATCAACGTTGTTGTCGTTGTTGTGCAAAACGCGGGATTTATGCCTCGAGCGCCTTGGCCTTCTTCTTCTGCTCGACCTTGAGGAGGAGCGCGCGGTTGATGTGTGGCAGAACACCACCAAAGGCGATGGTGGCACGAATCAGGGTGTCAAGTTCCTCGTCACCACGAATGGCAAGCTGGAGATGGCGGGGCGTGATACGCTTGACCTTGAGGTCCTTGGCGGCATTCTACGAGGCGCGCGTCAGCAAAAGATTTAGGCAGAGACCTCGATGAGTCAATGGAGTGCGCCGGGAGGGATGCAACTTACGCCTGCAAGCTCAAGGACTTCAGCAGTAAGGTACTCGAGAACGGCGGTGACATAGACGGCAGCCTTGGCACCGACGCGCATCTTGTTCTGGGTGTTGGCCTTGAGGAAACGCTTGACACGACCGCAGGGGAACTGGAAAGTCCGTGTTAGAAAGCTGCGACCACTAGCTTGAGAAATTTTCATTGCTGCGTGCGTTGCGGGAGTTGCGCCATCATTTTCGAGCCCAACTACATCGTGCACGCGACCGCATCCCGTCCATCATCCGGTGCTGCCTCGGCGGCGGAAAAGTGATCGCGCAGATCCACCGTTGCAGGTGGAAGATGCTGCGCGACACGAGATGATGGTTGGAGGGCGATTCTGACTTGTGTTGCGGTCGAACGCGTCGGAATCGGGTGGTCGTCGGCCGATGCTCGATATTGGGGCCCAAAAATCGACGTGCAAACCCGGCGCATCATCAGCAGAGCGCAACTTACCTGCAGACCAGCGCGAGCGGAGTGGCTCTGCTGCTTCTTGGGGACTTCGGCCGTAGCCTTGCCTCCGGACGTCTTTCCGCCAGACTTTCCCTTGCCGCCGGCCATTGTTGATGTTGATGCGAGGGCGCGAAAAAAAGGTTTAATAGATTCGAAAGTCGAGTTTGGGATCCGATGATTCGATCAAAGTGGGGATGCGCGTCTGTCGAGTAAAAGGTTTGGAAAAAAGGACTGGTATCGAAGAAGACTGTTTCGGTGTTGGGTTGAAGTTGGAGGGGTTGTCGAGGGAAGCTTTGGTGGAGGTGGATGGAGATGGCAGAAATTTAGTTCGAAGGCTGACAGTGATTGTTGTTGTTCGTCGGTGACGGCAGGAGAAGAGGACAGGGGGGCGAATGGGAGCGAGGGAGCTTCGGTGCGAGCAAGAAAATCGCGGTCGGTGTGGTGTGGGAGGTGCGAGGAGGGGGGGGGGGGGCCGTCGATGGGTGTGCCGGGTGCTGCTGCGTGCTGCGTGCTGGTGCTGCTTGTCTTTGCGGTGCTTTTCGTTTCTGAGCAAGTCCACGGCGCGGCCTGTGTCTGCGTGTCTGCGTGTCTGCTTCTGCTGCTGCTGCTGCTCTCAATATGACCACCTGCGCACCTCTGCTGCTCTGCTCTGTGCTGCACCTCTGTGCTGCCACGGCCCACGCTCCCTCCTTGCTCAGAGTTTTGCTGGTGAGCTGTGGTCCGTTCCTATTCGTCGGTTGGAGCTCTATTGTGGATGGCTGTGTTATGGCGCTAGCGTCGAGTGCCCAGAAATTGTTGACAAAATGTTATTGCCGGAATGTTGCGCCTGGAGAGCTTGCATACGGCTGCCGAAGATTACCCGAGCCGCATCGAAGGAGCCAGGAACCTTGAGGTGCTTGCTTGGCCCGGGCGGGCTGTGAGTGAGTCTGATGAGCGAGGCAAGAGAGCCTGCCGCCCAGGACGTAAGTACATGGCACTCGCCATGGTAGAACCGTCAAAATGCCAGAAAGAAGGCAGGAGTAAGGAGAAGGACCTGCTCAACTCGAGCAAATCACCTGGAACCCAGGAGACGCCGTGGCGGCAAAGAAGCACATACCTTGAGCTTACCTCCAAGTGAGGCTCTGCGACGGATGCCAGCAGCAGGCTTTGGCCAAGCTCGCTGTACTGCAGCGGGGTGGCCAAGTAAAGCTCAGAGAAGAATGAGAAGTGGCCTTCAGATCAGACTGGGCCCAAATGCAGCCTGTCTTGAGCCGTGGAGGTGAGTGTTGTCATCTTGACATGATCGTTGCTGATGTTGGCCTTTGATGTCGACGCAAAACGCAGACCGAGAAAGCGTCCCGCACGAGGCTAGTGACAACCTGTGGCGTTCTTGTTCACGTGATGTGGCTGGTGCTGCGTACGGCTTTGGAGTCTCACGTGCGAGCGACGGTTGGCTTTTTGAGCACCAGGCCTTGCCCTGCCTGGACTCGATCGGATGACCGGCCCCATAAAACACCGGGAAGATCTGACACTGGAGCTCGGGTCTTATCCGGTATCCACACCACCCTGTTCTCGTCTCTCGACTCTGGAGGAGTGAGCTCTCACCCCAGCCGGTACCAGCTGTTCAGGTAATCTCACAACATGGCACTGTTCTAAGATACTTGGGTAATTTCCATCATGATCTTCTCATACTTTCTACTCAAATCGTCAATAAATACATGATAGAGAGCGATGTCCTACTCACTGACGACCACACTATTAAAGAAACTTCTTGTTTGCTATCTCGGGCCCTGCCTCTTCGTACTCGGCCCTCGTGACACACATCCTTTCAAACGTCGAAAGTTCGCTCAACATGGAGCCCCCAACCCAAGCGGAATACGCCCTATTGGGAGGAGAGATGACGTTGATAGTAGTATCCTCTCTGAACAAACGGTCCAGTTCATACTTCAACCTTGCGCCGAACCCAGGGGACAAGGTGTTTCCACCAGCCTACACGGTCGTCAACAACACGACTCAGCGACAGCAAAACAGAGACAAGTACTCACCAGCAGGATGTTTTGGCAGAGTTCTTTCCGAAGACCTTGATCGCACTTCACGATAACGTTAAAGGCATCATGCTGCAGCCCACCAACATCAAGGCCCAACATGGAAGGGTTGAACGACACCTCACCCGCACGCAAACCCAACGGGGTGTCAAGCTTGACTTTTATCCCGTCAGGCAGATCCCAGCTCTCTTCTTCCCCTCCGTCAACCACCATATTCCTCCACCGCATCACACCCTCCTCAAAGTCCTTTGCGACGCGGCACCGTTCGGTCTTGGCCAACCACAGAACGTCATCCCAAGCCCCGTTTGACGGAAGCTCCAGACCGACTTCATTCGTGAGAGCTTGCTGCAACCAGTCGTCTATCGCTTGTCCCGCAACGTCGTGCCGACGGGCATGGATCCGGATAGGCGCGTGGTCGTATACTGGTAGAGTAGAAGTCCCCGCGTAGCCCGAGTCGATGACGAGAGCGATGGGTAGGTTGGCCGCGTAAGTTGACAGCAGAGCCGGCGAGGCTGTGTAGTACGCCGGCGCGGAGAGATACTCGAAGACGTGGGATACCATGGTCATTCTAGTTCATCGACAATTAGGCTTTTCGTAGCCCCGGAAAGACGTCTGGGACGTACCGCTGGCTTGGAGAGAGGTGAAGTGGTTCTGTCATAATGATCGGGTGACAGGAGAGCGGTATGGACGCTCCCAGCTCTGCCAACGCATAGTTCCAGATCCTGTCTGCGTCTTTCCAGTTCGTGACCACGCCACCTGATCTGATCGGGTATAGAGGTCGGTTGAGGCCTTCATAATTCGGGTTGACGGCATGACCGACGTTGTAAGTGGTCTGGAATATGGTTAATAAGACTTGCCCCTCGAAGAGCTTGTATGGGTCACGGAAATTTTATGCCGACTGACCATCCAAGTATCAGTATTTCTGTTCTCGTTTGTGCTAGTAGGATATTGGATTGCAGTTGCTAAATTAAAGTCAGACGGCTGAGAACAGTTGCAGTTGGGGTCTTTGTCTCTAGTCACGGAATACTCTGAGAGGCAGCCCGTCACCGCCGAATCCAGCCTTGGTGAACCCGGACCTGGTAAACGATCAGAGCCTGAATCACTCATCCAGAATTACGCCTTCATTGGCCAAGCAGCACTTACCCGCTATCAATGACAATGGCTCGCGGTGACATATTGGCACTGGGCGACATGATAGATCGAACGCCAGGTATCTCACATCATGAGACGTTTAGAGCAAGCTTATGAAAGAGCTCGGCTGTGAGTATTTGACGCTCAGGCATCTTGGGCTGTATACCATTGCTTTTCGAGGCTGATGTGAGCTGGTGCCGATCTGCATATGCAGGCAATACTCATTCAGGTAAGGTAAGCATGCATGCATGTTTGAGAATGCCGCTTATTGCTCGTTTTCATTCCACTTTCATGATTGAATGATTGGAAACGTGACGGCCCACATCACGGAAGTTCATTTGCCATGAATCGCGAGGTTGTTGTAGAGAAGGGTTCTTCCATCTGACTACTGCTCAAGCACCTCTCTCCTCTCTCCTCACGAATTCTTTCAAACATCTTCCAGGTTCAACTTGGTAAGCATCAAAACTGATTGCCATGATCATTCCCAGCGCCATGTCGTACTGTGAGACCCAACAGGCTTCTGGGCAGGTATTGCCTGCAATCATACACTCTGCACGCCATGGTATTCGCCGTGGCAAATCTGCCATAAATAAAAAGACCATGTGATCCCAGTCCACGCCAGTCGCATCCATTACGCTTTCAATCAATAAAACAGTCATCGCTTTCCACGGATCCTCATTCATTACCAAACTCCAGGTTTGCGGGTCGTTGCTTGACGCCTTTTGCGTCATACGTGTTTGTTGTTCTTGACGACGTTTAATACATCATCGTCATAATTTGCTGCTGCTGTTGTCGTTGCCGCTGTGCGTTTCTCTCAGCGAGGATTCTCTTGACCCGTCGTCGGCCGGTGTTGATGAAGTGATATTGCGGCGGATACTCCTGTTCCACGGCTTGAGGGTATGTCCAGTACACGAGCCCGGCGAGAATCATGTTGAAGAACCGGGCTGCGGGTGTGAGTCGGGGTTTCTTGCGGGCGAAATGTCGCCATTCCAGTGTTAAAACAATGTTCCCCAAAACATTGAGGAGGCGGAAGAACCTTTGCGACGGGTTAGCTCTTCAGAAAGTGATGGAGTTGTTATCCAAACTTACATGTTCAATACGATAAAGACCAAGGTTACCGTAACCCGTCTGTCAAACAATCCAGCTATGCCGTCTTCCACATCCTTGACGAGGACGTAAATCGGCAGACACCAAAGGCCTAGTATCGCCGTCTCGAGGATCAACGAAAAGTGATATGTGCGCTTGTGTTCGCCTCTGACAACGAGGAGAGCCAAACACCACCACAGCAGGACGAAAGCGACCTAATCAGGTTAGAAATCCCGCTCCCGAGAAAGACAACAGTGATTTCCATGAACTTACAATAGACGGCACCAAGACGAGAATCTCGTCTCTAAAATATCTCCAGCAAAGCGCACCAGCGACGATACCGAGACTCAGCTGGATCCAGCCCAAGACGAAGTACACCAGCAGGACATTATTGTAATGATTATAGCAGCCCTGGTGGAACTCGGGCTGATTGGGCGCCGAAGCAGTGGCGACGGGATACCCGCACCATCGACAGATCCATACACTCGCGTAATTACCCAGCGCCACCTTCTTGCCTACCGCCAGCTCATTCTTCTGGTACGCGCAGTCGACGCATTTACTGGCGAGAGGGTACCGCGGGTGGTTATAGTCCGCCCAGAGCAAGCTGCCACGTGTGGGATCGTACTTCAGGCAGATGTAGCAATGCGCCAGCAAGGCGAGGCGGAACTGCTCGCCAAAAAGGTCGCGAATGGTCTCCTTTGTGAGAAAGTTACGGTAAAAGCGGCACGTGCGGCGCAGGTTCTCAAGCTCGCCGAACTCGAGGTAGTCGATAATCATGAGATGCAGCTCGGGCGGGAGATCCATAAGACTATTACCTGTCTTGGGACCTAGAATACGGGAGCGTCGTCGGGGATCGAGCGATGCGACCTTTTCAATGACTGAGTCCCGGCGTGAGCGGGATGTGCGAGGCCGGGCGCTTCGGGCGCTGGTAGGTCGTATTGAGCCGCCATCTTTACAGGATAGCTGCTGCTCGAGTTCAAGAGGTAGAGGTGACTCGAGAGGTGAGGGCAGATACTGAGCTGGTGAGGCTGCGGCAGAGAGGTTGAGAGGTTGGGGCGCCGGTGAGTTTGGGTGGACCTGAGGTGCGAAGGATATAGCTGACGGAGTAAATATGGGGGAAGCCAAAGGTGCGCTGGGTGAGTGGACTATGGCGGGCGGAGGCGACAATGGCGATACGGGTTGAGACTGCGGGCCTGGAACGGTGAGTGTCTGAGTTGTGATGTTGTTCGTCAAGGTCTGGGCATTCGAGGACTCGGCGGGGTGAGCGCCTGTGAGAGCCTGGAGGGTTGCGTCATCCTGAGTGGGGGGTTGGGCTGATGGGCCCAGTGTCAGGGTCGGAAGCGTATGAGTGTGATGTTCATGAGCGGAGTGAGGGGGGGACGGTGAGTCCGACTCCGGTGAATTGATAGTCGGTGTGAAAGGCGGCAGTGGTGATGTGAGCGGCAGGGCCGTGTAGTGAGATTGAGAGGCCGTGTGAGCCGGAAGTTGAGCTTCAAGATCGGGTTCAATGGTCGGTGCGGGAACGTGAGCGGGTACGGCAGTGTCCTCGGCGCTGGTGGACGAAGCGGTTAAGGATGGGGCCGATGAAGCCGCGGATGACTGAGACGGTTGCTGATCATCTTGGGAACCTTGAACCTTTTTGCGGACGCCGCGGGCAGCGCGGGAGATGCCCCTCCCGAATGAGCTGACAACATTATCCATAGTGAGCCCAGGGCGGGAAATGGTCGAACGATGTTGTCGGTGGTCTTTTGGTGCACCGTCGACGGGATATGTGCCCGCTGTACAGCAGTGAGGAGTGTGTAAAAGAGACTGGCGGCGGGTCGGCTGGGCGACCGGGGATCCCCTCGTCACGGTGGGTTGAAACTGCTTGGAACCCGGGGTGCTACAGAGAGGCCGATGTGAAACGGGTCTGGAAGCCGCGCCGGGAATCCTGGGCGAATGTTGGGGGCGATGCCGAGGGACTGGGCGACCTGAGGTGACAAGAGTGTAAAGTGTGTGTGAGCGCCAGCGAGCGGTGTGATCGAATGAGAGCGGGGGCGTAAGTGAGTGAGAGCGTTCGCGTTGAAGTGAGATGTTGGCTCAAGTAAATCTTAGCCAACGTCTGCGATAGTAGCCTCGGTGGCCGTGAACCGGTAGGACATTGTTTTGGTTCAGGATGTGAGGGAGGGGGGAAAACTTGGTAAAATAAGAGAAGAAAGAGAGGGAGGAAGAGACGGGTGCGAGTGGAGGAGGTCGAGGTGGTGATGAGTGATTGATGATCGATCTGTGATGTGGTAGTCTGCCCGCTCGTGGGTTCGTTTCTTTTCTTCTTCGTTTGTTGTGTCCCTCCTCGTGGCCCTTGTGACCAACGGACCTGATTCGAGCTGGTCTGATGCAGGGTTACTTTCTAGACTCCTTGAATCCTTGAATCTGGGGTTCCGTTCGAGTTGGGATGCAGCAGGCCAGGCGCAAAGTTTACCAAGGCGTGCCAGGCAGAGAAAGGCAGAGAGTGGACGACAGGAGTCAGAGTCAGTCGGTCCTCTGCGCAAGACTGCGACTCTCAGTCTCACCTTTTTAGAGCGAGCTGCAACGAACGGGCTGGAATGGGCGACCGCCACGCGGCGATCGCAAGGGGGAGGGGGGGCGGTGGTTGGGTTGTCCGGTGCTTGTGCTTGTGCCTTTGCAGACTGCCCGCAGGCGGGTGCGCCAAACCGGCGTGGACGCGGTGGGAATAGTGCGCCCTGGGGCCAAAGAGAGGGGAAAAGAGAAGACGCCGGCCCCTCGACTTTCGACTTGATGGGTACACAAAGGTGGTGCTGTCGTCGGGTGACCAACAAAGTACCTCGGTTGTCAAGTGTCCCCCGGGAGTTGGCGGTGGGGTTCCGGTCTATGAGCACCCGTCGAATGTGTTCAGGCGTCAATAATCAGCTGTGGTAAGGGCGTTTGCTGGTCAAGCCAAGGGATAAGATATAGCGTAGTTCGTCTCTCCTGGTGGGAATAACAACAAGTATGAACAGTAAGGTGGACGAAGTATGTTGGCCAAGAGAGAATAGGTAGACAAGAGAGAATAGGTAGACAAGAAGCAAGACGGTGGCCCAAAAAGCTTGAAACCAAGGAAGCCAGCCAAGCGAAGAAGAAGAAGAAGATGAATCCCGAGACCTTGTCCTGGTGGCGCTGTTCATCCGCAAACCATGGAGGACTCTCCTTGTATTAAACCCGTCCGTGATGACTACGGATACACATAGATGATGGTTGACTTGTCCACGTACGAAGACAATAAGGAGGCAACGCCAAGCCAGGAGGCCTGCCTGCCCGGCACACCACCCTCGGCCGCTCAGATCAGCCTCAAGCTTCGTCAAAACGTGGCCAAGAAGTCCCCATATCCATCTTTAGCAACGCTCCGGGCTTGATGGTGTGTTGGGCTTTGGGTGTGTCGCATGTTTCGAATCCTAGGGGTTTTCGCGCCGCCCTAGCTTCCTAGCATACAGTAGCTCTTAGCAAGGCACGCATGCTTACCAGCATGATTTCTAGCATACCGCGCATAGCTTGCTTCCAGGATGTCTTTTCCTCAGTTCCTAGCTCCCGATGCAACTTTGAGAGTTGCTGGACCGGCAGCTAGGTCGGGCACGACTAGCGATTTCGTTCACTCTAAGATAGTTTAATTCTCGTCAGTTTAGATTCTTCAAGCATATTGCTACTTTATTTTGTGACGAGGGCGGTGACGATGTTGAGGCCGACAATACCTACTGGTCCACGAGGAGGAAAAGCCCAAGGGCATGGACGCACTTTATCAGTCACCTCATCAAGACATCAACTGACAACAGCACGGCTTCACACTCATGTGATAATCAGGGACGCTCCCAGTCAATTTGATTCAAATCCTCCGTGCTTGACCAGCCGATCTGAAGCGACAGGCGACACGGCATGCCTTCGCTGTCCAGTGTTCAACCAGCAACCCACATTCGTCTCCGGAACTGATCCGTACAGTCGCTTCAACCCTGCAAAACCCACGGCATCTTTGCTGGCTTGTTTCTTATGTGGACAACGCCTAGACCTTTTCCGCAGCCTTACGGACCTCCACTTGCTCATACGTAGCATCGCCGTCCATTCCCGCCTCCTTGGAAACTTTGGCATCCTTGCCGTCGAATAGGACGGCGATTTCCTCAAGAGTAGGTCCCTTGGTCTCCACAAAGAGGAACCAGATGCAGACCACCTCAATGACCAAGATGACGATGTAGACAAAGTAGAACTTCCAAGCCAGCGACGAGAGCCCGATGGGGTTGACGTATTGGTTCAAGACGCCAGAGAGCGCTGTCACTCCCAGGCAGATTGCCAGTCCCTTGGCTCGGATGCTGAAAGGGAGAATCTCGGAGCAGTAGGCGACTGTCAAGCCAGGCCATGCGAAACCAGCGACGCCGTAGAAGAGGAAGATCATCGCCAGAACCGCGGACCCGGCGTCTTTGTTTCCTGTTTGGGCATACACTGCAGAACATCTGAGAAGGTCAGCATAGGTCAAGCAACTGCTTGGACATTGCGGGGTTCATACCCAGTCCAGACGCTGAAAACAACGAGCATCCCGACAGCAGCGATGAGGAAGAGAATTCTTCGACCGAGTTTCTCGATAAAATAGACCGAGAAACAGATTGCAACGAGGAACGACCAGATTTGGAGACCACCATTGAACAGAGATTGAGAGTTAGGCTCGTCGATGCCAACGGAACTCAGAATGTCATGAAGGTAGTACGAGACCAAGCCGTTTCCTAACAGAGTCATGTGTCAGTCAAGTCGAGGCTTTCTGGGGGTATGACCATACCTGAACATTGGGAGAAGAACGATGTGAGCACAATGAGCAACAGCCTCTTGCGGTTTCCCGGTGTCTGGAAAAACACCATCCAACCCGTCTCCGCCGCGAGCTTCTCAAGCCTAATGGTCTCTTGGATCTCGGCGAACTCAGCTCGTACGAAGGGGTCATCGCGGTTTCCGCTAGCGTGATACTGCGCGACATTAAGCGTCAGCCTTCAACATATACCACTTGTACTGAACCTGTACGCTCGCTCACCTTGACCAAGATCTCAAAGGCTTCGTTAGATCGGTCCTTTGAACACAACCAACGTGGACTCTCAGGCAACGTAAATATGCCTATAAGCTGAAGCACCGGCATAAGGCATTGCAGAGCAACGGGAACCCGCCACGAGACCTGACCCGTGTACTTGATCGTTCCGTAGACGGTCCAGGCGGCGACGATACTTCCGACGTACCACAGGCTGTTATACATCACAGTGAGTCTGCCTCGATGCTGAGGATAAGCGAGTTCCATGATCAGCAGCGGACCGGCTCCGATGGAGATGTTGGATCTAAGATGATCAGTGATCAGTAGTCAGATCGGCAATTCTAGGCTTGAATGCCTGCTTACCCGAATCCCACGAGAAAACGACCACCGATAAACATGCCTTCGTTTACGCTTGGAACAGCTGCTCGACATTAGATTCGATCCTATTCATGCAGAGACAAAAGGAGCCTGGGTGCCTACATTGGATGATGACACCCACGACCAGGATGATGATGCCGATCGCAGTCGCGATGCGACGACCATAGAAGTCGGCAATGTACGGAGCTGTCGTCAATATGTTAGCATGGGCAATGGTCTTGCTGAACTGGCATCCACAACTGACAGAAGAATAGTGCACTGAAACCACCGATGTTGACAATAGCAGTGAACAGTCCAAGGGTAGAGCCGGAGGGATGGTTGAAGTCTGGAGATCTAGAAGTCAGTAGACTTTTCAACGAAGCAGTGTCGGATGATGTGGCATGTACAAGCTCGCCAGTTCTCAATAGTCTGAAGACCGTTCAAGAGACTTCCATCATAACCGTTGATGGTAGCGCAAAGCATCAGGATTGGCATCCTGATGTAGAGGCTCCGCAAGCCGGCGTGCTTATACCAAGTTACTCGTGGGACCTCGAGGTGTGGAGGCTCCTCAACATAATCCGGATGTTCCTTGGTTGAAGTCATTGTGCTTCTAGATGTACGGCGATAGAAAAAAGCCGAAGACAGGCTCCTCGAGTTCTTGGCGTTAGATCGCTGTGGTCCAGGGTCGCTATGTTGTGAACGATGATGGGATTCAGGGAACTGGAAACTCATAAGATCTACCCATGCCTTTTAAATAAAGACGAGGCAACATGAGAAAGATATTGACAACAAAAAGAGCCTGCGAGTACATACTGACATGTCCAAAAGTAGTTAGACATGATCACCATCTACCGTATTCCTGGGAGGAGACCCCAGGTTCGTGGGGTGATTCGGGAAGAACAGACTGGGGTAAACCAACCAGGCACATGTCTTTCACTTATTGCGAGCGAACTTGCGGCCTCTGGGCCAATCATTTGGCCGTTTTCCCGACATCCAGCAGAATGGAATTGTCGCTCGTCTAGGGATGCGGGATGAGTGCGCGCATGAGCTTGGCGGTGCATTCACCAACCTCTGCGATGAGGGTAACGGCATCCAGGCTAAGCAGGAGCTAGGTCTGGTACGATGTTAGCGCTTGTTTCGATGGGAAACAGGCACTGAAAACGACAAACCCGATCGATCGGAGAATGAGGAACATGATTGGCTTTTCCCCCGAAGCCTGTGAAAGTTTGCCCGCTCCAAAAAGAAGCCTTACTAAACTGCACATAGTATGGCTTTCTGCGTGAGCTCCGAACTTTGAAGGCGCTCTTAGTTCAGAATATCATCTGTGATTTCATATAGGTAGTGAAGCAATTTCGAGACTTATGTTAAGTAGCTTTGTATTGGCGTAGATATGTTTTCTGTCATGCTACATCTTACTATGCCAACTATCTTTCCCACTCGTGACGACATGTGTCCAAGGGCAGCATACAGATTCCAACACAGACGGGATTCTCCCCATTATTCAGGCTACAGGACTATTGATGACAACTAAATTAGGTAGTCGAACTCATGAAGCTGTAAGCTATAGGCATCAGAGGTATCAGTCTGAAACGAAGTATACCTCCCTTGCTGTGTGAGTGCTTGAGTTCGAGCTGAAAAGCTGTCAATGTCGTAGTCCATGCCCGATCTCACGTGTTGAATATCCTTTTCTTCCAGAGGCAGTGAGTATTCGGTCAGAAAGCGCACCATCCAGTCATCGAAATCATGCGTTCTGGAGTCGCATGACAGCAGGCAGAAGTTTTGAAAAGTAGCAAGGCGTTCGATCTGTCATCAAATTAGTTTTTGTATGCATGGGAGTCAGCCACGTGGGTGGGAACAAACCATTGGCGCAGTGTTTGGCCAGTACTGTCGCAGTTCGACAATGGCTGCAAAATTCGCATTCAAGGCATCTCTGGCGCTCTTCAGATCTGCTTCTTCACCGAATAAGAGTGTATGGAGGAGGACCGATGACGATACTACCGCCATGTGCCCGACAGTAGGATAGACGACTTCGCATCCCTGCCTACCACGGGCGAGTTTGACAAGATTGCTGTAAGCCGAGGCGTGGGCCTTGCACCTACTATGATACATGCTAGACGCGGGAGATCTTGGCTCTTGAGAGCTGAGAAACCTGAAGTAGAGCAGAACGGAGTAGTGATGATACCCAAGATGAAGGGCGACATATGGCCCTCCGGTTCCTCTGTTAATATGCCAGTCCAGCATTTCCTCTTTCCATTTGATGTTGTCGGGCAGGGACTCTTCCCAAGTCTCCAGCTGCTGAGACAAAGAGAGAATGCTGCTCTCGATGTCCTCCGCAGTCATACTTCTGTTGACACTATGACGATTGAGCTGCTGTATTGGGCCAAACAACTGTACCAGAGAGATCTTGAAAGCCCATATTCCTGGTTGCCACGGCTTCTCTAATTGCGTCGCTGTAGGATCTAGGGACTCAAATATGGCTTCGTCCATGGGCAGATCAACAGCAAGCTCTGTATCTCGAATCTGTGGCAACAAGCGCAGGCTTGAAGACGACCATCGATCTGCCATGAAGAGTGACCACCATATTCTCCTGTGAATCTCGAGATCAACTAGCCGGGACCCTACAGTGGAGGTGCCAAGCTGCATAATGTGAGAGAGACTGATGCCGGTGCCTTGTCCATTGTGAGCAAATAGATACAGAATAAAACACGATCCCGCTAATCCATTTATTCAAGTCCAATAACGGTCACTTACGGAAGAACAAAGCTTCTGAAGAAGGGTTCAGGTGAGCCGCGCAGAGGTTCGCGATGAGGATACACGCCTGAATGTTTTCGACGCACACGTTTTCCAAATTCGCCAGCAACGTCCGCTTGGATTCCTCCATCAACCCGGCCTCGAGAGCCCGCGTCTCTTCGTCAAGAGCGAATCTCGAGCCCATGCTGCAAATGGCCAACAAGAGAATCCTGCTGATAGACCCATCCTGAACCTCCTGCCGAAGCTTGGCTGGGTGAAACAGACTATGCGGTCGATTATGTAGCTTGTCCAGATAATAGTCGACAAGGAGGACAGCCGTGTGAAGCGGCAAGTCTGTGCCTTCGGTCTTTGACGAAGTAGGCGTGGAGGTGTTTGACAATGAAGGCGTCGGTTCAGGCCTTGGGAGCAACGGCAGCGGCGATGGAGGAACGCGCGAGAGGGAGCTTGCACACGGCAAGCTTCTAACTCGACAAGTATCGCAGGGCTCACCTACCGCGAGACTACGACGAAGGCATTTCCGTTTGCTCTCCCGACACTGTCGGCATGCTTTGGGGGGCTTCATCCGATTGCGGATCAGATGAACGTACGAGCGTATAGATGCCATTCACACTCTCCATAGTTAATGATAATGATGGCGGCAGGAGGACGCCCTCTATTTAGTTTCTCGGAAATGCACACCTTTCACTGGGCGTTGACCCGAAAACCCCACAAACCAACATGTGGAGGACGCTGCTATGCAGGAGGAGTCGACGCCACTGAGGGGAAGCAAGACAGGCATGTTAGCGGCAGTCTTTGCTCGTCAATCGACGCTTTGCTGTCCGGTGTGCCGGCATATTCCCCTCACTCCTCGCGTGTTTCGCAGATCCTTGGGAGCTAAGAACGAATGATCGGGATATGAGCCAATCATCTTTCACAGATTCCGACGTGTGTTCAGCGCCGCAGATCCATCCTCCTCCTCTTGAGTTGCTCTGCTGTCACTCCAAGTCCTGAAATAGCAACCAGCAACACTTTTGTTCTTTTCTCTACATTTCCTCTTTTCTCGTCCGATTCCTCTTCCACGCTTCTTGTCTCTAATCACAGTCGAAGTACTCATCGAAGAAGACCGAACCGAGACCCCGATACGATGACGTTTCTCGACGCAACGCCCCAAGCCGCCGCAAAGATGGCTAACGTTAGTGTGAATATCCCACATCTCGTCCAAACGGATGGGTCGAAACAACTTGTGGTGAAGGGCGAGCCTTTTCTCATGAGAGCTGGTGAACTTCAGAATTCTTCATTATCGTCTCCCGAATACATGGAGACTGTATGGAAGAAAATGGCCGACACCAACATCAACACCTTACTCGGCAGTGTGTCCTGGGAAATGATTGAGCCTGAAGAGGACAAGTTCGACTTCTCGGTGCTCGACCAAATCATTAACGACGCACGGAAACATTCCATGCACTTGGTTTTGCTTTGGTTTGGGTCATTCAAGAATGGTATGCTGTCCTGCTTCTCCCCTGTCCTCAAGTGACAGATTGGAAGGACGACTGAGACTAAGAAATACAGGGCTGTCTTCATATACACCGGCTTGGGTGAAGACAGATGACAAGAGGTTCCCGCGTGTCAAACTTCGCAAGGCCGGAGGTCGTCTCGAGACGGGCGACGTGCTGTCGATCTTCGGCGTCGAGAGTCGCAAAGCAGACGCCAAGGCCTTTGGCCAACTAATGGAGCACTTGAGAGAGGTGGACGAGTCACATTCTACTGTTCTGATGGTCCAAGTCGAGAACGAGTGCGGTGTGCTGGGAGATTCTCGGGACGGTTCAGAGTTCGCGGATAAAGCCTTCCGCGAACCCGTCCCAAGGGACCTTGTCCACTTCCTGTCCGTCGAGTGGGATCAGCTACACCAAGATGTTCGAGAACAGAACCTCACACTATTTGATCATCAAAATCCACAAATTGATGAAAACGGCGACTGGGAATCTGTATTTGGAAGCAGTCCTCGGACTGATGAGTTATTCATGGCATACAACTACGCCCTCTACCTTAATCAAGTTGCCGCGGCCGGGAAAGCGGCGTATCCTATCCCGCTCTACACCAACGTATGGATGAACTACGTCGGCGAAGACTCTGACAACGACTTTCCCGTGGTGGTAGGCGGCGGCGGCATGCCGGGAGACTATCCCTCTGGAGGACCCGTGAGCAATGTCTTGGACGTATGGATGCGCTTCGCGCCGAAGCTGGATTTTATCGGTCCCGATGTCTATCTCAACGACTACGCCAGCTCTTGCGCCAAGTACAGGCACCGGAACCAACCTCTCTTCATTCCGGAGCAACGACGAGACGATTACGGAGCGCGCCGCATCTGGATTGCGTACGGCACTTACGGTGCTATGGGGGTTGCCCCTTTCGGCGTGGATACTATCGAGCCAGAAGACAGTTCTTTCACCAAGCACTATGGTCTGTTGAAGTCTGTTTCGCCCATCGTCCTTGAAGCACAGCGACACCCGGACACGTCAGTGGGCTTCTGCTTCGACGAGTTGCCGGCGGATAGCACCGGAAAGGACCCAAGCCCTGTCATCCGTCGTACCTGGGGAGACTTTGAGATCACCATAGAACGGTGCTTCGTGTTTGGAAAGCCAGGGACAGGGGCTGGAATGGTGATACATCGAGGTGGAGGTAAATTCTTGCTCATCGGCTGGGGTTTCCAAGTCAAGGCAAAGGCATTGGGCCAGAATCGGAGCTTCACCGGCATACTGAAGTTTGAGGAGAAGATTGTAGAGGACGAAGGGTCCGGCCGCTTGAAAACGAGCAGGGTTTTGAACGGAGACGAAACGAGGAGCGGCAAGTTCGCGATGATGCCTAACGAGGACCCAGATTACGGCGGCTTTCCGATCTCCGTTACGATCCCGGCCAGGACAATGATTGCAGAAGTTACGTTTTACTCTTTGTCTTAACTAGATCTGGGTGATCCTATGGTACTGAGCCGAAGCCCATAGAGAGGAGATCACAGCAAAATTCTGAAGACTAGCATTTACCACTCAAGACCGATCCAATTCTCACGTACTTTGATATCACCATCGAAATGAAAGCTGCGAGCATGAACCCCCCCGCAAAGATCCAGGTACCCTGAAACTCCCTCTGCACATCTGCCGCTGTGTTTCCTTGCGGACGCTGCGCAGCACCTCCGATAGGATTCCCGATCAACGCGCCAAAGCTGGCGATGGTGTATCCCATGCCCATTCTCGTTCCATACTCTGATAAATCGTCCGTCAAATTCGCAATAGTAGCCGGAGGTAAAGACACCATACCGCCCGAGACGAAGCCGTACAAGATTGATATTGCGATCAAACCCGGCAGGTCGGTCGCAAAGCGGAAGAAGAAGAGGACGATAGCCGAGCAGAGGCAGCAAGGAAGCATGACGGTCATACCGCCGTACTTGTCAGCAAGCCAGTTGGGGGCTAGACGGCCGAGAAGACTTGCAGCGTTCATGGCGCTGAGGATGTAAAAGGACGTGTCTTGATCGACGCCCAAACGAATGGCGTAGGCATCCACGTAGAAGAAGGGGATGTAGACCGAGCCGATCATCAGGGCGAAGGCTGATTGTGTGTTAACTACTGCAGTGGATTGAAGACCTATTGAACAGAAGACTGACCGATGCAAAATGACACATAGGGGACATCGCGAAAGTGCTTCAGGCGGAAGAGAGCACCACGCCGCTTGAGATTGGGCCTAAGACGCATCATTGCAATGCAGATCAGGAGGCTGCCGGTGACGATGAATGCGAACACCCGAACAGCCCAAGGAAAGCCAATAGATGCAATCAGGCGTCTCTCCATGATGGGATACACGATCCCCGCTTGTGAATACATCAGTACCCGTGCTTGCGTACATCTTCATCTCGGAGTCTGTTCGGAGCTCACCTAGACTGCTTCCCGTAGCAGCAATGCCAGTCGCTATCATCCTCCTCCTGCGGAAGTAGAGAGGAATCACGGCCACACAAGTCAACCCCAGCAACCCACTGCCCATTCCGACACAGAGTGCCTGCGCGAGGAGAATCTGCCAGTACTTCGTGCACAAGCTCAGCATGAATAGACCGAGAGACGTCATGGTAGTGCCGCAAATGAGGATGAAGCGAAGATACCCCGCGTCGAGAAGCCAACCAGCGCAGACGCCGATGAGCATCATCAGAAAGATCTGGATGGAGCCGATCCAAGAGATAGCCGAAGGGTTCACGTCTGGTAAAAGGTTGTTGGAATAGTAAGCTTGGAAGACTCCGAATGAGTTTGTCAAACCCCTTGAAATATGTCAAATTCAGAACTGCGGTTTTTGTCTGGGCCGGCACAAACTAGTATGGGGTCATCGTACCAGGTATTGGCAAACAGAATCCAGCTTCCAAGAACTTGAAGCCATGCGAAAAGTCCTTGGTCCATCACTAGCTCTTCCTCGTCAACTCGTGCTGTCTCATCGTCGCTTGTCGGCGATGACGGGAAGTGATTTTTCTCCTCGTCATACGCCATCACGATCTGTGAGACTGTTTTGGAGGGAGTACTCTGAGTTTCAGTCATTGTCATTTTGGGTCACCAGAGGCAATGGTAAAGTCGGCCTGGGGAGATTGCTTGATACATTTTGCCAAAGATCGAGGTCGCGAAGCGCTGGACCGTTCTTAAAGCGAACGACAAGTAAGCGATTCCAGCCGTCCAGGTGGGTATTCTTAAGCCGCTCCGAGCATCTGTGTCGCATTCCGTCAGACAAGTGTCGGCTTGCAAAGTAAATTGGAGCAGCACCTTGGTGGATCAAACGGAAAACGGTCATAGGTGTCCATATTGTGTGAGCTTCCCTTCTACCTTGAGCCTCAGACCAATCAATAACGCCGGGATCTCGAATCCTCGAATCCAGTTGGAAGATACTTACGGCGCTCCTCGAAGCGACCATGCCGGGATAGTGTGTGGGTTGGGCCGAAGATGACGGAAACAGGGTATAAGATTCCTTTACTCCAACAGCTTCTCACTTTTGAGCCGAGACATCCTAGTCAATGAAAGCGAGTGCACCGTATGCTTATTCTACCTGATGGAGTAATACAGAAACGTTCGTCAAGTGTCTGTGGGTGCCCTGGGCACTCGCATGTTTTATGCTTGTTCGTTGAGGGGCCTTCGGCTTGACTTGACCTACTTCGGCTTCGGCTCCGGCTTCACCACAGCTCGGAGAAGACAGGCGAATGGTGGTGGCTGCAAGTAAACTTTCACTCAAGGAAGTACCTTGGACAAATGGTGGGTGCCAAAATAAGATTATGGCTTGCCACTTGGTTTCGAGCATCATCGTTGAGAGTCTAAAACTCCAGCGGTGCAAAAGCAAAAGATGAAAAACCCGAAGAATGGCTTTGCCAATCGCGGTGAGGATTTGAGCCTCACGCGGGGGTCGAACCCGCAACCTTGAGATTAAGAGTCTCACGCTCTACCGATTGAGCTAGCAAGGCGGGTCTTATTTGATGACTTTTCCAGTGGGTTTGAGCTCCTTGTTCTCTTACACGCGGACAGTGTTTCTCTTTTTTCCTCTCTTCTCGTGTGAAGCTGATTTCGACCCTTCTTTTTCCTTTTCTCTTCTCTCGCTCGGGCCGAAACAATTTTTCACTTGGGTGTTCGAGTCGCCAGTGTTCTGCGCATTTTCATTCCTCGAGGATGTCTCTAATCACCTCGCGCAGAGTCTCGCTTCCTCTCTGAAGCAAATGTCCCTCCCGCATATCCCCGGCTACAATCCCTCCAGGCAGGAGACTCCTCGTCATCTCTACCAAAAGCTCAGCCATCGGTGGCCGATATAAATGTGCGAAGAAGTCCTCCAGTTGACCATCTTCTACCAGAGTGACCTTAGTCTTGTTGTACTTGGATGTCAGATCTTCCACCGCTCTATGCACGTCTTTGGTTGAGTATGATTTTGGCCCGTATAAGTTGAAGATGTAGGGATTATGTCGCATCGGTGAACTTTTTGCGAGAGCTTCCCTTGCGCATGTCCGGCCAACATCTTTGACCGAGACCTTGATTACAGATTTTAGAAAGGTGTACCCTTGACTTAGAGTAAACTGTCTGGTAAAACGTACCATGGGTATTGCGTAGTCTATAGGACACAACACAGAAGAAAAATGTGGTGGATCTTCATGCGCTGTCTTGAGTACTGGTGCCCAATTCTCCATGAAGTAGGCGCATCGAATAAAGACTACCTCGGGGGCGGAACCGATAAGTGCTTGTTCTGCCTCGTAGTTCGTTTTAATCTCGCCCTACAGTATTCCCCTCAGCCATCTGTGTCCCATGAAGATTCTCTCTTCTCAACTTATCGTCCCATGCTCCAAATGAGCCCCTATGCTAGACACATATACCAAACGCTTCGCCGAGCACTTGACCCTACCAATAGCAAATTTGACATTCGCTGCCATCTCCCGTGCTCTAGTGATTGGCTTGGACTCGGAGTATTGCGGAGGCGTAATGGATACGATGGCGTCGGCATCGGCGAAGTTGAGACTGGAAACATCGGCAACGTCGCCCTTGATAGCCCTAAATCGAGGATGCTCCCTGAATTTAGCCGGTACCCTTCCCAAATCTCGATATACACCAGTTACGTGTGGTTGTGAAGGGTGATCAAGGAGGGACCGAACCGTCGCCTGCCCAGTCTTGGGGGACGCCGGAACGACAAAGACGTTCATTGTTGCTGGTGATGAAGAGAGAGGGAGAGCTAGAGCACATCGAACACGACTTCCGTCGGCCAAAACTGACTGTGGCCGGACTTGTAGCTCCGGGGAGTTCTTGATTACTATGTAAAGGCTCGCTGTTGTGTGACATCACACCACAACGGTCTAGACTTGGGTCCATCGGTCGCCTGCATCTCCTGCATCCCGCCATCACAGTCCTCCCGATGTGTCAGTGGCTGCAATGTTTCACAGCCGAAAGCTTCCAGAGAACACCATGAGTTTGACATGTCAGCTGGGCCTAGGACATGGAGTTTTCGGCCCTTCCAGACCACCCCGCCCTCGCAAAATGTCCTGACGCTTGAGCCAGGCGATGTCAGGTTGGATGGTTGGCTATCTGCCTTCAGCCATGCCAAAGGGTCATCCGAACTTGTTGGCCTATCACCTTAGAAACCTTGACGGCAACGGTCCAAGCTCCGATCCTGGCTACCCCTCGAGCTAGCTGGGACCATCCTCGGCTCTTCCCGGAGCGAGCTTCAGCGAGCTTGGTCGTATCAGCCAAACTATCCCGTAATTGGAGTCTGAGGGGAACATAGACGGCTCTCAGTCTGACTTACCGCATCGCAATATCCCTGCGGTAGAATATGCCTTCGAGATGAACACTGTCAACCCCCTTGTAAGCAGCCGATACTGCTTCCTCGAGGGTTTTGCCCGTCGCGGCAACGGACAGGACGCGACCGCCTGCTGTGACAAGTTTATCGTTGACCACTTCGGTCCGGCGTGGAAAACATGCACACCTAGGAATGTATGTTGTCAGCGATGGGCCATGGCACAATTCTGCCACGACTCACCTCCAGGGGTAGATCCCAAGCGGATGAGATCCCCCTTCCTGTATGATTCTGGATAGCCCTCTGCCGCAACAGTGATATTACAGGCAAACCCTGCAAGTGTAACCAGCTTAATGTCACCAAGCCTATCTTCTACGCAAGCTAGAATGATTTCAGGCAAGGCCTCGTCTGGAAGGAGAAGCACCATGCTCTGCGTCTCCGGGTCCCCGAAGCGCGCGTTATACTCGAGCACTTTGGGACATGAAGAGTCTTAAATTCTCGCGACCGCGACTTAATGGAACTCAAATGTCACCCGCGGAGGACCACCACGATTAAATCTCACTTTCTCTGTCACCTTTCCCCACATCAGCTCTTCGTCAACCAAGTAGCAGCTCCCAATCAGCAGTCGGTGGTCACCTCTCTGCCGTGCAATGAAAGGCATCCGGCCCCCGAAAAGAACAACGACCTCGTCTCCAGGCTGCATCATCTTGGGTCCGATGCCCACACGCCCATCACGGGTCGCAAACACCTTTCGGTTGTTCAAGTAGGTACGCGCCCCTGCTCCAAAGACCTGCAGCTTGTCCTCTCGATTCGGATTCCCGAATTCCATCGTCGTTGGCGGGAGTCCGAACTCGGCCATCTGGGCGAGGAACGTCTCCGCCAAGTCTTGAGCCTCTCGGTCGAGCTCTGCGTGAGGTTTATGGGTTCGATCGTCGAACAGCGGGTTCAATCCTCCTTGGTTCCTAGTAAGGAGATGACTATATCCAATGATGGAACCCAGAGCACCAGCCAAAACGGCTTTACAGAATGCCACGTCCAGTAGGATATTATCGCGATACTTCTTCCCGCATCTGGGGGCGATCGATGAGTCGAAAAGCTGCTCCCAAGCCTGCACGATAGCTTCCGCAGTAGCTCGAGCCCCAAATCCAAACGCAACTGTTTCACTCGTTTTCGATACCACATCAACGTGATATCCATCCAGAGAAAGAACCTTTGGTCGCACGGGATCGTTACGGACCGGTACATCGTGAAGCTCGGCAAAATAACGGAAATGCCCATCGCAAAACCCAGCGAGATAGGCTCCCTTGAAGACGATGCATGTCCTTGGATCAAACCACTTTGGAACCCAGGACGGATAGTCACCAATGCCTGGGTCCTCGTTGTGCTGTACGTGGTCAAGGATGTCCAGAATCCGAGGCTGTTTGCGCAAGAGGAACCTCGTAAGATCGCAATACACCAGCACGGTCTCCCTTTTGTAATCCGGACGCAGAGCTCTCGGCCGACCGAAGTTGAGATCCGGAGCAAGACCATTGACGAAGCTGTTGACTCGTGTCAAGCCTCGACGAATTAACCGAATGCGCCAACTGTCATTATTGTCCAAGACCTGCGTCAACGCCAGCACGGGGTTCAGCCCCTCGTCGCAGATACCAAGGAGGGAGAACACCTTGTCACGATCATCCGTCGCTTGCAACGTTCGCGTCAGCTCCAGAAGTGCGAGAAACGAGCCAATCGAGCCCTCGACCTCGGGCTGACCGAGGATACTGTTGGGTTGCCGTCGCATGAGGATCAAATTCCATAACTGGTAGGGTCGGTCGATGAGGATCTCGCTTTTCCAACCCGCGAGCACAATCAATGAGGCGATCAAGTCGAAAAAGGACATTTCCAGGTCCTCAATCTTGGCAATCGCCCTTGAAGATACCACCACCTCCTGCACGCACCAGCAACGGCAGAAGTACTGGCGTTCAAAGACTTCGTCCAGGTGGATCATGCATGTCTCCGGTAGGTCTTCAAGCATGCTGCTCATCAGGCCCTGGACTGTGCTGGGGTCGACTTGCCCGCCGTTAGGTCCAGTAGCCGCCGGATGAGTGAATTCTCTGATTCTTGCGAGCCGTTCTGCGGCCTGGAACGCTTCAGGAGTCCCGGAAGTCTTGAGACCGAGCCATACGATAACGCGGGCAGCGTGCTTGTAGACCAGCCTCATGTACTGGACCTGCCGAGCACGCTCGTCCAGGTCAGACTGATCGATGCAGAGCGCATCGACCCACAGCTTTCGCACCTGGTTCGGCAAGCGTAGAGAGCGCAGAGCGTCTTCTAGATTTGGCTTGATAAGCATAGGACAGCCTTGCATCCAGATGTAGTCTCTCGGCTGTTCCGTCGGGTTTCCCCACGTGTAAGACAAAGCCTCGTAGGGAGGCGCATGCTCGATGTCGACAACTTCTAGATGCGCTTCAAAGGGGTCCTCTCCCGAGCCTGGGTACAGGAAGAGGAGTCGGGTGAAGGACGGTGTGCGACCCTCTTCCGCAATCGGTGGCAGAGCTTGATATCGATACGTGCTGTTCCGTTGCATTGTGCTCTTCTCTTTAGGAACGGATGATGCCTCTGGCTCTCGGATTTGAGCATCAGCTCGCAATATCCTGCCACATTGTTAGCCAAGTTGTAGATGTCTTTCGAACCATGTCAAGTGTCATCACGTGCGGAATATCGTTTCGAAAGCCTTATTACCAGAATCGGATACAATTCGTCCGGTTCAGCAGGGGTCACGATGGAAATTGCCAATCAACTGAGGGCCAGACCTCAGCCGCTCGCGCTAGCTAGACGCATGACAGGCAGCCGTGGCTGCCAAGAAGACACGGAATGGTGTGAAGCTGGTTGCTAAATATGCGGTGGTACCTCAGTAGGGTTGTCAATACAGTATGCCATCCTTTCATGGCCGCGCGAATGCTGGGAAGTCTACCAGAATGGCCCTTTTGTTGGGCGTAACGTGCATCAAACTCCTAGCTCCGTGAGGGCCTTCTCCGCATCCGACTTTTGGGTATCATTACAGCAAAAAAAATAGTTGCAGTGTCATATGCAGCCCATGAACACGTTAACGCCCTCGCCCTATGAGTGGCACGCACAGCTTAGCTGCTCGAGGCTGGGGGTCACTCGAGTATCGAAATCGTGGGTTAAGAAGCAGATTCTACACCTGACTCATCGAATTTCAGGTTCCTTCATGAAGTCTGGAACGGACAAGCCAGCCTCGAGAACGGCGAGATCCCAGGGGTCTACAGGTTCCTCGTCTGGTTCCTCACTCACAGCTCGCTTTGGGTCTTTGTCAGTCACATACTTGTCGCATGTTTTAGAGGATCAACTCACCCGGTTCGACATGTCCGCGTCGATGCTGGGGGTGTCCGTGTCCGCGGCGTAGATCTTGATAGAACGAAGGTGCGTATCCTTGCCGTTCTGATGATTCTCAAGTATCTGCATTTGGAACACGTAGGAAACCAGCGTATTGCCGTCGGGGCCGCCGCCAGCGCCGTCGACTGGAACGATCTGCCAACCAGAGGGTGTCGAGAGCTCCATTGTGGCAAACTGAATGAGATTGTTCTCGCTGGTACCGGACTTGAAGATGATCTTGGTTGGTGTATAAGATTCGTCTTCATTGTAGTCTACGTAGAAGCGAATGTCCCTGATGCCGACTCGCTTGATGAAGTAGACTGTAAGCTTGTGCGGCTGAGGGCCATCGGATCTGTCTTATTGTCAGCAAAGGCGTGCATTTATTCTTGGAATGGGTCGTGGGATAAACCCACTGCCAATAGGTTTTCAAGCTATCGTCGCGAAGCTGGTCGACACCGTTCCCCTGCTTGTGGCTGCTGACGGTGAATTTCCCCAGATTTGAAATCTCCTTCAGACCGACAGCGAGGGGGTCGAACTCAGGCTCATCTTGTTGGTCCCCGACTTGGTCGCCGTTTTCTCCATCCTCAACACTAGTGTCGGTGCCAGATATCTCGCCAAGGTCATCGAGTGGCATGCTGATACCCTCCTCGTCAGAATACTCCGGGATGGGCTGGCTTCGTATATACTCCTCCATGTTGGCGCCAGCTCTCATGGCCTCCCAGTCAACGCGTTGCGGTGGGAATGCCTCGCCGTCATCAGAGTCCTCTTCGTCTTGATGTGAGCCGCCTAAGGGGTAAATGAGTCAGCAATGTTGTGATAATAAGCTAGAAGTGAAACGGTCGAGGTTCATGGCTGGGTTGCAACTTGTCAACCGTCCGAAGTCGATGGCCGGGGCCAGAACATGGACCAGGCGGATGTCATGCGGCCCCCTGGTCCAATCTCCCGCACTGGGCGTCTAATCGACTTCGAAAGACATAAAAGACTAATTTTTTCCGCATTCTATTAATACCTTTGTGCAAGAAGTGCAAAAAAGGGAGAAATTTGGAAGCCAGATAAAGCTTGCGCGAAAAGCTGCAATGAGGAGCTATCGATTCTCATCAATCAGTAGTCGAAATGATGCCCCTCCACAGAGAGACCACCACCCCTGTCGGACGCATGCAACCCGAGGCGACATCGAACTAATCACCATCACCTCTGAACTTGCAGGGCTGAATGATTGAACATTACAAGAGCGATGTCCCTCGCTTCGGCTTTGAGTGCGTTGACGCGCTGCTGGTGGTGGATTGTACACTGCGCAGCAGCCACAGAGGCGAAAAGCAGTAGGCGGCACTTGGGGAGATGACCACCAGGAATTGGGAGTTGGGCATTTAGATATGAGAGAATGAAAGAGCGACTTACCATTGGGACCGAGAGCTCGTGTCGCTCGGCGGTCGTAATAATCGCCCGACCACTGGCTTCTGGGTTCGGCATCGAGGTCGAACCCGTTCTGGGTGAGCTGCTCGGGGCTCCGCAGGTCAGACCGTGGGCGGCCGCCATGGATGTTGCCCCGCCGTCGGTCATCCATGTCAATTCACCAGCTCAGGAGCAACATTGGTGTCTGAGATTGGCGGCCACGGCGCTTTCGTCAGTGAGCATGCGTGGTGATGCTACTGCTGCGTTCACGGTTGAGAATCACGTGGATCCACCGAGATCTGTCACGTGTTCGCTTGTCGGTGTAGCTTTCTTCACCGGCTCACCGGCTCACCATCTTCACAAACGGTTGACTGGCGAATGGTTTTACAGAAATAGGATACATAGACATGGAAAATAATCCGCAATTTCTCTGAGAATAGTTTCCCTCATGGTTCCATGGTGGCTTGAAACACATGCAGAGTATGTTTGTTGGTGGTCAGAACCCCAGAGCTATGTGGCGACTCTATCCCGGATTGCAACATACTTGCCAAAGACGACTGTCTAAGTAGTTTCGTGAGGGGTTTCCAAGCCAGAAATGTAGTTATTTCATGGAAAAGTCCCAAGCGATTGGTTGCGGTTGTCTCGGTCCTGGATCTTGCATTTCAGCTGAACACCTCGTTTGCTTTTTGCATGGTCTAGACTCAACGTTACCCCGACTCCGTGTAAGCAATCTACTTGACAACCTCCTCGAGCAGTAAACCCTCCTTCCACATTGGAACTAAAGTATTGAAGAGACTAATGCATCGAAAAGCCTCATTGTGTCTTCGTCATGTTGTCCTATGTAAGCGCCCGTGGAACGACCTACTCGACTATTCTCGTCCCTCTCGGAGTTGTCGCCCAAATGACTAGCTACGGACTGGACCGACCAATGGTGAGGTTGTCGTCTCACTTGAGAAACATAGATGGAAGTCTGCACTGGCCCAGACTTCTGCGATGTAGCCATTTGATCCTGATTGCTGCAGTGGCAAGGCGCATGTTCCAAAAGACGGCCGGTGAGGAGGGGATCGTCTAACGCGGTGTTCCTAGCAAGCTACGGGGACTTTCACGTCCAAGGCTGGCGTTCAAGACCCCGATCAGTCCTCGCAGACCAGAAGATCAGATACCACAGTGGCTAATTATAATATCTCACATCGAGTTACCAGCCTTAAATCTGGTGTATAAAAGGCCAGAAGTATCCTGCCAGGAGGTGTATGTTGGATTCGAAGCAAGCAGCACAAGTTCAATCTCATCTTCTCATCGTTTTTATATCTCAACCCCCGAATAACAGCAACTATGAAGACTTCGGCCCTCATCTCAGCTCTGTTCGCTTCCAGTGCTCTGGCAGCCATCGGAAGCTATTGCCATGACAGCAAGGTCTATTTCATCCTCAAGAACACGTCGATGGCATCCACTAACGTCTATTCATTCTTTACAGGGAAACTACGGAACCTGCCAGAAGACCTCCAAGTGCAGCTCTCTCAATGGCTACACCAAGACCAACCTCTGCCCCAATGACCCGGCCGATGTGAAGTGTTGCTTCTACCCGGACTGCAACAGCAACGGATACTGCCAGAAGGATTCTCTTTCCTGCAGCGGCACATACTCCACGTAAGATTCATAATTCAACTCTTTATCTAACCGATATCGGAATGCATAGCTAAGTTTTCACAATGTAGTGGCGATTGCCCTGGTCCCTCTGGCTACCGTGTAAGTATTCATCTTCCTGTCGCTCGAGTTGATGCTGAGTTTGAACAGTGCTGCAACGTCAGAAAGCCGCCCATCTGCAGCAGAGGTGACAGGACCAAGCGTTGCATTCCCCTTTGAGTGTGAATTGGATTGGACCGGACTACGTATATACGTTAGTTAAAACGAATCGCATACGTGCTTTACCGTGGACGGTGACTTGCTTGAACGCAAGTGATAAATGCTTACTACCTGCGCTGGGTTTCTTCAATATCATCCGTGTTGTCATTTGAGAAGTATCGCTCTGTGAGGAGCAAAGTATAGATTGTCGAGGCACTGGATATATGGCAGATCACGTTCGACGGCGGAAGAGCAGTAGTCAAACTCAACAAGCAATTACATTGCACTTTTCCTGCCAGTAGTAAAAGAGAAACTATGCCCATCCAATGATCAGACCATGAAAACCCCCCAGGTCCATCCCAAAACGCCGGCCAGAGAGATCGAGGTATCATACAGCGCATTGAACACAATATGTTTATGCACATGAGGCCCAAGTGCCGTCTATGAATAAGAAATGCGACGCCGCTTGGCTTCCTAAGCAAGGGAGCTGCGCTTCTTCTTCAGCTTCTTCTCCTTCTTGGGCGTCTCATCATCTTCGTGCTTGCGCTTCTTCTTGGTGCTGTCGGTAGCCTTGACAGGCGTCTCTTCGACCTCGTCCTCGTCCTCGGCCTTCTTGAGCTTCTTCAACTCTTTCTTGCTGAAGACGACGGGCGTGCCGTCCTCGCCGAGCTGGACGTCACCACGCTCGAACTTGCGCTTGAACTTGGACACGCTGATGCCAGCGGCCTCGGCGAAACGCTCGTAGTCCTTTTCGCTCAGCTTTGCCGGTGTGCCCTTGACAGCCTTGCTCTCCTTGACGGGAGTCTCAACCGCGGCGATGGAGACGCGCTTCTTCTCCTTCTTTTCCTTCTTCTTGTCCTTTTTGCTCTTCTTCTCTTCTTCGCTAGCATCGTTCATCTCGGCGTCCTCGTCTTCGCTCTCAGCGTCCTTCATCTCCTCGTCAACGACCTGGATGAGCTTCTTGGACTTGCCGTTGACCTCGGTCTCAACACCATCGGCATCGGCGTTGTACTTGCGAGACTCCTTCAAGCTGAAGCCACCGGGTGCGGTAAGCTGGCCGTCAGGGCCGACACCAACACCCTTGGGAAGGAGAGGCTTGCCCTCCAACTTGCGGAGGAGGTTCTCAAGCTTGATGCGGCTGGTAAGACCGAGGATGCTGCGCTCCTCCTCATCGTCCTGGTTCTCGGTGTCGCCGAGAGCGTCAACACGCAGACCAAGCGCAGTCTTGGCGGCAAGGGAACGGGCGATCTTGCCCTTGTTCTTGCCAGTGGCCTGGCCAACGAGGGAGGAGTGGTAGATGATACCGTACTTGGGTGTGTCGTGCTTGGTCTTGAGAGCACGGAAGAGCGCCTTCTCGGCACCGTAGATCTGGATGGTGGAGGAGGGAGCCTTGGCGAGAGAAATGAGGGAGCCAGCGTGGGCGATCAAACGGGCACCGACGAGGTAGCCAACGAGAGCAGTCAAGTTGGGGGCGAGAGCGCGCATGCGGGTCTCGAGGTAAGTGGAGAGGGAAGTGCGGTACTCAGAGTAGGTGATGACTTGCTGGGCCAACAGTTGAATGTTCTCCAAATCTTCGGGGGTCATCTCAGTTCCCATGGAAATCTCGGCGGCAGTCTTGACGGGGCCCTCAAGCTCCTCGGGAAGGATGTCGGAGAGGTCGGTCTCGGCGAAGTCCTGGCGCATGCCAACGGCAACAACGAGACGGGCGTAGACCAGGTTGTCGTTGAGGATCTTGGCAAGCTCGGGAAAGTGCCAGCCGTACCATTCCTTGGTGCGCATGGCGTAGACGTTCAGCTCCTTGTCGAGATCGTCCACCAACTTGATGGCCTGGACAACCATGGCGTCGACCTTGTCGGCGGAGAACTTGAGCTTGTGTCGCGAGATGGAGTGCGACAGACCAAGGGCCATGCGGTCCATGGTCTCGGTGCTAAGACCAGGAATGAGGGAAGAGAGGTTCTCGCGGACAGCACGGAACAGGTCCTGGGAGGCGGCATCGGAGACGGCCTTGATATCCAAGTCGGGGAGCTTGCCAATGGCAGTACCGAGCTTCAGGTCGGCAACGGCAAGGGTAGCCTTCTTCTCGTCTTTGATCTCCTTGAGCAGGTTGGCGAGCATTGGCGGGACACGACCCTCCTTGAGACCGGCGGCTTCCTCGACGGCGACGGCGGAGCTATCGAACTTGACGAAAGACTTCAACTTGAGCCTTTGCAACAGTCAGTCTCAATTGTATTTTGGACACAGCGATCTAGTCACAGCCGAGAAAACGGGTTTGCTTGCACGCGTGTGCGCTGCTGCGTGACGCTCTTGAAGACTGGCTGCAATTGTCGATTGTGGGAGCGCGACTTACATCTCGTTGATCTGCTCCGAAGAGGTCGGTCCAGTGGTGAGCTCATCGCGCTTGAGAAGCTTCTTGTCGGCAGCCTTGAACAGACCGTAGCTATTTCTCGTGTTAGCTTTCCAATTGCTGCCACTTTTTTTTCCTCTTGTTCTTTTTTAAATGGAAAACTTACCCTGCCGGCGTTTCGGCGAGAACGAAGAGAGACATTGTGAAAACTGTCGATGCTCTTCAAACCTGGCCAAATTGGTCCCTCGGGTAAAATCCTCCGCGCGTGGGTGTAAATGTTGTTGTCGGCGGAGGCAGGTTTCCAGCGAGCGGATTGATGGTTTGGAAATATTTTTTTCTGAACCAAACCAAGCTCCACCAATTTTTTTTCGATGGCTGCAGAGCCTTTGGGCGGGTCCCACCCCACACACCAATTGGCAAGTGGGATGGCCCGGAGCGCGTAAAATCTGTTTCGCCGAGAAAAGCCGCCTCCGGTGGCCTGTGCGCTGCTGCAACTCGTAATGCCTAAGGAAGGTGGACTTGGTCGGCCTTGCTGGGACCTTGGAGCTGCCGTGCAGTGATTTGGTTTGGCAGAGAGTGAGAGCGAGCGTTCTAAAGTCAACGACTACAGCTGTCTCCGTTTGCGCCTCCACCAGACCGGCGTCACCACTCCCAGTCGCCTTCGATCCAAACAATCCACAACACAGACAAGATGGAGGGTCTTTTCTTCAACGTCAACAGCGGGTGAGTGTTGGGTTTATGATGGGTGACATAACACATGGGCTGTGGCTAACATGGTGCAGCTACATTGAGGGCATTGTTCGTGGATACAGGAACGGCCTTCTTACCGGCTCCAACTATGCCAACCTGACGCAGTGCGAGACCATCGATGGTGAGTGGTTTCAAGTGCTCCTATGCGGTACACCTCTAATAAGGTTCCAGATCTCAAGTTGCAACTCGGCCCTGCGTATGGCGACTTCCTCGGCAACCTCCCTCCCAACCCCTCGACGTCAGCTCTCGCCGCGAAGACGACCGACAAACTTGTCTCCGAGTTCCGCTATGTTCGCGCCAATGCCGTCGGCTCTCTTGCCCAGTTCATGGACTACCTCACCTACGGTTACATGATCGACAACGTTGCCCTGCTGATTACCGGCACCCTTCACGAACGAGACACCCGCGAGCTTCTTGAGAGATGCCATCCCCTCGGCTGGTTCGAGACGATGCCAGTCCTGTGCGTTGCGACGAATATCGAGGAGCTTTACAACAGTGTCTTGATCGAGACTCCGCTTGCCGCCTACTTCAAGGGCAGTCTTAGCCACCAGGATCTCGATGAGCTCAACATCGAGATTGTCCGAAACACGCTGTACAAGAACTACTTGGAGGACTTCCACAACTTTGTCAACACCCACCCCGACATGGCAGGCTCGCCGACAGCTGAGGTCATGTCAGAGATCCTGGAGTTCGAGGCCGACCGCCGTGCGATCAATATCACGCTCAACTCCTTCGGCACCGAGCTTAACAAGAATGACCGCAAGAAGTTGTACCCCAGCTTTGGTAAGCTATACCCGGAGGGTACCCTCATGCTCTCTAGAGCGGAAGACTTTGAGGGCGTCCGTCTTGCGGTTGACGGTGTTGGTGACTACAAGAGCTTCTTCGAGGCAGCTGGTCTCGGCGGTGGCCCGTCTGGCCCGGGTAACCAGGGCGGCGGCTCAAGCTCCGACGGCAAGAGCCTGGAGGATATGTTTTACCAAAAGGAGATGGAGATCTCCAAGAGCGCATTCACTCAGCAGTTCACTTTCGCGATTGTGTACGCGTGGGTGAGACTCCGTGAGCAGGTAAGAACCACCAGACCCCTGAGCATGAGCTGGACGAAGCTAATGACAAGCAGGAAATCCGTAACATCACCTGGATTGCAGAGTGCATAGCCCAGAACCAGAAAGACCGGATTGGCAACTACATCAGCGTGTTCTGAGTTTAATATTTGGCAGTCCTGTTCTGTTAGTTTTGTAGAATACCAGTTTCATCGTTTAATGGCAGGTCACAACGGCGCAAGGAGGGAGCTCAGGTTCATGACGTGGAGATCAGCATCTTTACCGATCGCTATAGTGTACATAGAGGACAATTACAAGTCTGAGTTTTACACGTGTCTACCGTTTCCCGCTACTAGCTCGCCCTAGAAGCTGATCTGCTCCTTGTAGGTCGCCGGTGACAGACCCAGCTTCTCGAGCAGATGCGTCCACCGCCCGCTACCCCTCTCACTGCGCTCCATGTACTTGAGAAGCTTTTGCCGCCTATGGCAAAGGACTCTCAAGTTCCTCTTGTTGTGCTTGTCCTTGTAACCACGGTTCTGTGACAGCTCGTGCGAGAGCTTCCTGATCTTGGCGGTCAGGATGGCAACCTGCACCTCCGAGCTGCCAGTGTCGGGGCCGCCCCGAATTGGCGGCTTGGGAGCCTTGGGATCCACGAGAGCAGACTTGGGCTTCTTCGTCAGAAGCTTGTCGGTGTTGTGCCGGCCAAACTCCTCGACACATCTCTTGATGTTGGTGTGGAGAAGGATCTTCGAGTTGGCATTGTCCATAGACAGGATACGCTTCAGAGCCTCTACTGCCTTGGCGTGAACCAGCTCATGCTTCTTGTCCGCCAGTGCCTCCATAGCAGGGTCTGCCAGCTCCCTGATTTCCGACTTTACAGGTTTCGTCAAAATGTAGGCCTTGTCTATCACTGCTTGGAGCTCCTTCTCGTCGACGAGGTGGTTGAGAAGCCCCGGCGAAGTTGGCAGAGGGCGAGGATCGGAGATGATGTTTCCATTATCGTCCTTGACGGGCTTCGTTGTGGGCGCCTGGCCGGCCGAGTCGAATGACTCCACGAAAGGAGTCGGAATGCCATGGATCGGGTCGCCCCAGCTCGCATCCTTTTCCGCCTGGATTTCGCTCTGTCTCTTCTGGTTGGCAGCCTTGCGTTGTAGCGCCTGTTGGTGCTTGTACGGGTCCTGCTTCGCTTTGCGCTTCTTCTCGCGCTGGGAAAGGTTCGCGGTCTGAATGACGGGGAGGAAGCTCGGGGTCGGTCTAATAGCTGGGCGTAGGCACACTATGACAGTCAATTAGTTTTCCAATTGCTTCTTTCATCCTTAAGGATAAGTCTGAAGCTTACAGCTAGCGGTGCCTAGCCGTTGCAGGCTCTGTAATCTGGGTGGCATGGCGGCAGCAGTTTCCCTTCAACGCGATCATCGACAATGGGAACCATAAAATTTCCTAGACTCTGGTCCCATATCTGGAGTGCAGCACTCCAATGGCGCCCGGCCCGTTCGTCCTCCGCTGCACATCTCCTTGGAGTGGAGACACCGCCCAAGGAAGACTAGCGGCATTTGATCCCATCACGTGAGCTTCGAGTCTCCCCAGGTACGTACTCTGGCGGGACCTCGAAGACGCTTGGACCACAAGGGCCTAGCGAGGGCTTTGCTAGAGGCAGGAGCTGCCCACTCACCCACGAATTCGAGACGCACAACTGGGCGAACTTTTTTTTGAGGATCGCGAAATCTTGACTTTCTTCCCTTTCCGCACCACCACCGTTCGACACCGTCTCCCCGTGGAAGAAAGACCGAAATCGCCCAAGATGGCTCCCGCTAACCTCCCCTCGATCTTCAATGCCACTTCCCAGGACATTGAGATGCTGCTCGCAGCTCAAGCCCACCTGGGAAGCAAGAACCTCCAGGTTCACATGGAGCCCTACCTGTGGAAGACCCGTGCCGACGGTGTCAACGTGATCAACGTTGGCAAGACCTGGTAAGCAAAGAAAGCGACGCGTTGTAGAGGTTTTTCTCTCGAAGAATTTCAAGAACAAGAAATCACCAAGGAAACCTCTGTTGCGCTCCTCAATTTGCGCCAGCGCAAAAATCGCTGACTTTTTGCGCCTCCAGGGAGAAGATTGTCCTCGCCGCCCGCATCATCGCCGCCGTCGACAACCCAGCTGACATTTGCGTCATCTCTGCCCGTCCCTACGGCCAGCGTGCCGTCCTCAAGTTCGCCGCCCACACCGGCGCCGTCGCCATTGCCGGTCGCTTCACCCCCGGTTCCTTCACCAACTACATCACCCGCTCTTTCAAGGAGCCCCGCCTCATCATCGTCACCGACCCCCGTACCGATGCCCAGGCCATCAAGGAGGCTTCCTACGTCAACATCCCCGTGATCGCCCTCTGCGATACCGACTCCCCCACTGAGTACGTCGACGTTGCCATTCCCACCAACAACAAGGGTCGTCACTCCATCGGTCTCGTCTGGTGGATGCTCGCCCGTGAGGTCCTCCGCCTCCGCGGCACCATCTACAACCGCGAGACCCCCTGGGACACCATGGTCGATCTGTACTTCTGTATGTGGAATCCCCCCCTCTCGGCAAAGCTCTAGAAGAGAGATGTGGAACAAGTGAGAACTAATACGCGCAACAGACCGCGACCCCGAGGCTGAGGCCGAGGAGAAGGTCGAGGAGGAGAAGCTCCCCGGCGTTGAGGAGGAGGGTGTTGCCGCCATTGAGTCCGGCTTCCCCGCCACCGGCGACTGGGACGCCCAGGCTCCCGGCTTCACCGGTGCCCAGGCTGGTGCCAACTGGGACGGTGCTGGTGACGAGTGGGCTGCCGCCGGCGCCGCTCCCACCGGTGACTGGGCTGCTGCCGGCGACGCTGCCGCTGCTGCCCCCAAGGAGTCTTCCTGGTAAACTCCCTTCCGTCATTCAGGTGTCGGCATGACACACAAAAACGAGAGGATTCCCCCCAACACAAACAACCTACAAACGCACCGGTCATCGAAGCACGGTGTGTGAAGATATCCACAAAACGGCGGAACAGCAAATGGTCATGGAATGGTAGACAAAAGACTCTGGTGGAGTTTTTTTTCTTTTTATGATCGCTGGTAGCAATCTTGGGGGCAAAAAAAGGAAAGGGTCAACTTGGTCTGCACTAATGAGGGAAAGATACTCGAACCAAAAAACATTGTGAAATAGTCGGCAAACCACCAATTGTTTGTGATGTCGTTTTGGGGAGAGGGAAAGCCCTGTGTGGCCAAAAGGGGTGGACTTAATCGTTATCCCGCCCTTCTTTTTTCTGCTTTCCATGGAAAGCTTCTGGTCGAAAAAATCATGAAATGTTTGAGGACTTGAAATACCACAACCCCGTTGGTCCCTCAACGTTTGATTCACCTTGCATCTTCGTGACTTGGCCCTACTCCTTGCCACCCCTATCTTCCCAACTCAGTGACATGCCGTAGCTATCGCCTATGCGATCTTCAGGGATTTTAGTCCTCCAAGAGTCTTACGCCTCTGCTGTCTTCCGCCATACCTAACTAGGGCATATGTCGTCGTAGCCTTCGTTGATATTTCCGATATTGCGGCCGTTCTCATTGTATTCGCTGGCCAAGATCCCTTCATCGTTCGGCCAGAGAAACAAGAACCTGAAGCAAGCATATCTACTGATCATATGTCGTTCAGATCCTTCGTAATCATGGATGATTGGCCAGTGTCCGTCTCTTCATGACTGAAGAATGTCCAAACCAAAAGTAAAAGGAAAGAGTGAGCAATACAACCCGCAACTGATTCCAAACAGCTGATCCACAAAAGCTGATGAGGTACAGAAAACTGCATCGCGGATGCCAGCCCATCAACGAATATCGTCCAAACAGTTGGTCTCTTGGGCAGGGAGAAACATAACGAGTATGCTTTCAGTATAAGTAATCTATTCATTTCACAGGCAGAAGCGCAGAGAAGGAGCCAGAGAAAGGAGAGAAGTATCGTACCGGGTTCTCACCTACTCACCTTGGACCTGGACTTTGGCAATCTAGCAAAGACTACCGCCCATGATGCTCGGCGTTACTTGACCACACAACTTTACTATAAAATTTCTAGATCCCGAACACCACTTGTTGGGAAGCCTCCTAAGTGCAAACGAAAGATCTCTAATCGCCTAGGTCAAGATGTCAGCCCAGACCCTAGTGCACCACCCTTCTGAAGCACTCAGGAGATGGGATAGTACTCAACCTACCGCGGCCGATCCCGCCGTAAAACTCGGGATATGTGCTGTACCCTATAGCACCCTATCAAACCTAGCAACTAGACACTTAGGCCGAAATCTCATTGATGGGCTCACTCATTTTCTTAACCAGTTCCTTCAAAGGGCAGATTGAGATGAACCAAGGAAAGATGCTAACAAGCAAACACCAAGAGGGCAGCGAAACTATCTCATCAAGATAGAAATGGGAGCAAGTGATGAGTGCCTGTCCAACCGGCCTCCCCCATTACCGGAGGTACATCACATGTCCACAGTACCTAGCTTGCAAAGCCTGCCTATCTTATCTGAGGCAAGGTTTCCAGAAGTGTTGTATCGGTCATGACAGTCACTAGAGTAATACCTTTCCAAGCCAGACAGGAAGTGCTCGGCATACTTCACGCTAACGGCTCCGTTCTCACGCATACATGCACAGTTATCATATCAGAGTCAAGGTCGGGTGCACAAAGTTTTGAAGAATCTCAATGTTTGTTTGATCGACTCGCCTCCTTGAGCCGAATTCCAACATGCAAAAGGGGTATTGAACGTTGCCCGAGAAAACCTCGAGCCCGAGACACCCAAAATGTCCTTTCCCTTCCGGTTTAAAAGATCCCCTTGTTCCTTCCCCTCAACTCCTTGTCCTAGTTGATATGGTCGCTCGCTCGCTCGCTTAAATGACGCAAAGGAAGGGGTATAGACCACCGCTATCTATGTGCAATGCTCGGCCATCCCTGGCCTATTCTTCTTTCCTCCCCCTCCCCCCCTCCAGTTGTTGAGCCTTGAATAAGGTTCTAGTGATATCATATTGTAATTATCAGTACAGGGTATATGGCCACTGCTTTGGAATCAAGGCAGGGCGACGTTCGAAATGACGATGGCTAAAATGAGCATCGAACGAGCGATTTGGTCTGCATACGCGTTCGTCGCATATGATGATGTAAGAGAAAGGAGACGTGGACGTGAGCGAAGGTCGCGTGTAGGCGCACGTACAATGCAGGGGTGTTTTCCGAATGTCCAAACCCACAGCGGTTGTACTGGCTTTCGTCGGGTTTGGTTGTTTGTAATCATGCATCTTGAGGGAAGCCGATAACTGGCCTACTCCAGACGATGAGAGTGCTTGCGAATCTCTTCGTCGCTTAGAGCGCTCATCCAGAGACACCTCTCTGTGATACCCTCAACCGGTTGGAATTCGTAGAGTGTGCTAGCCTCGAGCAGCCTCAACAGTGTCTTGACAATGGTCGCGGCGTACCTACACCTCTCAAAGTTGACCAGAGGTGCAGTGGTTGGGGAGCTAGCAATCTCCGAGGGTCGCTGAGCGTTGAAGAGAAGATCGTGGGTATAGATGCCTACGAATGGAATGCAGCCTGTGTCGGAGCCAACTTCCATCTCGGCACGCAAGTTGTAAAAGTTGCGGGTAGGGGAGATGAGAGTTTCCAAGTCCCGCAGAGTCTGCATATCGTAAGGCGGTACCATGGCCCAAGTGTTTGTGAGCCGAGATATCTCCATCGAAGTTAGGGCGATGGCGATCTGACTCATGGTCGCAAAGTTGCGGTATCGGCGGCAGTGAGCAGCAATGTGGATATACTTGATGATGCATCGTGCTCTTTCCTCAATATTTTGAGTCAGCACGATCTCGCTGCATGCCCACTTCACCATAATGTTGAAGCGCGCAATGACGACCTCAACACCATGAGCATCGGTGTTGCGAAGGAAATCAACCCAAGACCGAGAGTCGTTGTTGGTAGCATTCTTCCAGCCCATGTCGATGAGTTCCTTCCAGTCAATCTCATTGAGAGCATCCTTTTCGATCAGCGTGAACTGTTGAGCCAGAATCTCCGAGTCAAACGCAAGCGTGAACGGTAGGTGAACAGAGAATCTCAAGGACGATTCTCTTTCGCGTTCAGAGTACTTTGGTTGCCCGCGCAGTGCTTCTCTGGTGCCGGTGGGATCAAGTGGCGAGTTGGGCAGGTTCGCCCCCGGAGTGGTGTCGGGAGTCGGTGGTAGGGGCTTTTGCTGATACAATTGATGTTCGTGAAGCTCGGGAACCAGGACTGCCTCGGGTGACATCTGGAGAGCTTGGACAAGCGTCATTGGTGGCGACGGAGGTTCTCGGCTGTCTGAAGGGCCCATGGCCGACTCTCTCAAGGGACGAGGATCGAACTCCAAGATGGATGCACTGCGGTGCGCATTGCGGTCCGGAAGAGGCTGTGTTTGGTTCATGGCAAACTCTTCGGGCTCGACAATCTCGGCTGACAGCTCGGATGAAAGGTCGGAACCAAAGTCTTCTCCATCGCTGTCGTCGTCCAGAAATGACTGCTCGCTAGGCGGCGAATCGCCCAACTTGATCTTTTCCAGGCTTTCCGTCTTTCGGATGAACTCGTACGAAGATGTGTGAGATGATCCCTCGAGCGTTGGGCGAGGAGTCACAGCTGGTGATGTTTCTTCCTCGGGGTCTTGAAGAACAGACATGTTGGTCCATTCCCGCGCGGATGCTTTACTCTGGCCATCGTCTGCCAGGCCGCGTTCAAGAAGAGGAATGGAGCAATACGAGGCTGCCGAGTTATCTGACAGGAACGAACTCGCATCAGTTCGGGGTCCATTGGGAACGTCGAGAAAGCTGGAACGGGGTTCTGATCCCTCTTCTTGTTCGGCCAGGGCGGCGGCGTCCACAGGAAGAACATGCAAGTGACGATGTCCTCTCTTTTCTTGCTTTTGAGCCTCAGCGGGTTCACCTTCAAGATCCGTCGCGGAACCGACACCTTGGAGAGGAGCATTTGTGGGCTCCATGGACAATTTGAAAGATTTCTTCTCATACTTGCCTTCCAACTTGGCCAAGGCTGATTCTACACCACCATCGTCTTCATCGTCGGGAATTTGTGCGAGCTTCTGCGCCTCAGCTTCAAATGAAGGACGCATGATGGGCTTGGATGAGTGGGTACTGAAGAGCGAGAGTTGTCTTTTTGCCGATGGCTCGGCCATTGCGCCCAAGGAGAAGTTATCCGCGTCTCCTCGGTGGGAGAACTCGCTCGACACGACGTCAACGAACGCACTGGAATCATGCTTGGGGCTCTGCAAATAGGAACTCCGCATGGATTCAGAGTACGTTGTGAGGGAGCCAGCCGACCGCGACCTACGCAAGGGTAAGGCATCTCCGTCACCCCCGTTGTTGAATGCGCGCAAGTCTCCGCCCGGTCGTCTTCTCAAAATCCGAAGAGGCTGAGGTACGGGGCTCGGCTCATCCTCGTCGGCGACGGAGCCTTCAGTGTATGTGGTCGCGTCGAAACTCTTGACTGTTGAGCGCGGGTTGAAGGTACTTCCAAACGAGGTAGTGCGCCGATGGACGACGGCCGAGTCAAGGGATCTATTTGTTCTGCTTGACTTTTGCCGGATATGCTTCTTCGTTGACCTGATCAAAGTAGGACGGCTGGAACTAGGCCCGATGAACTCCGACAAAGGACGATCGGTATCTATAGACGGGCGAGTGCTTTGGTCATTGCCAAGAGTCGTCAAGTCAGGCACAAAGGGAGGCAGTGGGTCTACCGAGATGGACGGTCTGACAACATGTTGGTTAAGCAAGTAAGACGACCGTCGAGGTGTGCCCATGGCATGGCCTGGGGGTGTGTTTGGCGGCGTTGGGTCCGCACCGCCTGGCAGAAAGGTATCGGCAAAAGCCTCCACGGACTCAGTTGCGGGCAACGCTCCATGCATTGCTGGCAGAGAAAATTGGATCGTGTCATCTACAATGACGATAGACTTGCTGCCGGTAGTGATAGCCATGTCGCTGACCGGCCTCAGTACGTCATCCTCCGGAATGCTTCCGAAAGATGAAACTTTGGGAGCCGCCGAATAGTCGAAATCTTGTTCGGATACTGCCCGGTGTAAAGCGGCAGCGGTGGGATCCAGATGTCCGCGTCTTGCAGCCTCGTCCGCAGCCTCGCCGGCTGCGTCTTCTCGGACAGCCTTCTTGAAGTCCTCCACGACCTCCGCGCCCAGGAGGTCTATACGCACAGGAGGCCGAATTCCGTTCTGTTGCCGCCTAGCCTGGGGGACTATGGCGGTCCCGGGCAACCGGTTGGTCGTAGCCCCGCGCGGGCCTATGGGAGAGATGTTGATGAAGTTGCCCTGGGTGGGAGAAACGCCTTGTCCTCGGGTGCTCAGCGCGCGTCGGACACTGCCGATCAATTTCTTCATGCCTTGGCCAGACATGGCTGATGCGCTCCGCTGCTCTCCTGGCACCTGAAAGACCGTGGTGTGGCGCTGGAAATCACCGGCAAGGCTAGGCGACATAACTTCAACGTACGGCTGGCCTGGAGGCATCAGGTTTCCTCGAACCAGGCTGCCAGCGAAAGGCAGTGACATGAGGAAGTCGGTGTCCGGTAAACCCGACTTTTCGGTGCTATGCTCTCGTTCTCTGAGCGAGTCCGTCAGGCTGCCGTTTCTCTTATGCCCGTGCCCTGCCCGAACACGCTTTCCGACAAGTGCTCTTGGAGTCGTTGCCACTGGTCCTGCGCTGGAATAGACCGAGCTGGCGGGTGCCACTGGGTGAGCACCCAATGTGTAGTTGTTGCCATGTTGAGCCCCTTTCGAGTTCTTACCCGGGAACGAGCAGGAGATGATGTCCATGCTGGCGATGCTGGTAGGTGAAGCCGCCAGCCGTCTGTCGATCTCATGAACATGGCGGCCCTCTGGCGTAGCAGGTCTGTCGATGATGGGTTGAGAGTCGGCAATATGGCCGGCTCGGGAAACATCGGCGTAGAAGCTTGTCTGCTCCTTGTCCTCGGGAATGGGCGCAAATAAACCATCCAGCTGCGGGACAGCATCCGCTCTCTCCCAGAAGGAAGGATCTAGACCGGCGTTTCTGTGACCTGCGATTCCGCCTGGAGCTATCGGCACGTTGGCGCCAAGAGAAGGATCGAATTCCGGTCCGTCCCAAAATTGAGCACACACTCGCCGCCAACATTTCTTTAGTTCAGCCAAGATTTTGAGTTGAACCTTGCGACCACGGGGATCTGTTGATAGCTCGTCTACGATGTCGTTTAAGAGGTTGCAAAACGATACGCGAAGGCCGTATTCGATGACGAAGTCGTCCATGAAGTAGTTGAGGATCCAATGACGCATGGCGACGAAAGTTCGCACTCGTACCACCATTCCAATCTCATCATTCCGGCCCAGGGCCCATCGCAGGCGCGCCATTACCATCTTCAGCAAATCACCCGCCTCCAGGAAGGATCGATACGTGAGGAAGAAGTCGGAGATGAGTTCATAGTCAAGAAAGCTTGGAGAGGTGAACTCGGCCACGAGACGAGGCGGGGTAGCAGCTGTCACTGCACCCGTAGCCGGAGAGTATCGTACTATCGATCTGTCGTCGCATGTCGGTTTGAAGGTGAGGGCATCGAACATGGCTGGTTCGATGACCAGATGGGTCGACATGTAGGTTGAGCGGATTGCAGGCAGCCGAGGTGTTGTCATGGGAGCGGGACTGAGGGGGCCATTGTGTCTCGCTGGTTCCATGGGCGGCAGGCATATTTGAGGAATTGAGATGGGACTAGGCTTCTTAGACGCTATTGACGCAGGTATTCTTGGAGTGAGTTCGCCGGTCTGAGACCGATGGAGGAAAGAAACGTTACTGGAACGGGGAAACTCTTCTGTCGGGGCGTAACTCGATCCTCTGAAAAACGCAGTGCCTCTGGCGGTGAATCGTGGATTGCCTAATTTCCAGTTTGGAATTTCAATGTCTAGGAGGGGGATGTGAGGCGCATCCAGATCCTCCATAGTTTTGGCCCGTCGTTCATCGCCCGGTTTGGAGATGACAATTTTGAAGCCTTCAGCTTCGGAGTCCCTGCTCGTAGTAGCCCCGTCATGAGCGGTCGAGTCGGAGTGAGCACGCCTGTGTTGAGAGGGTCTCGGGGCGTGGCCAGCAAAATAGCGACTGTTTCTCGCCGTTGGGGGAGTGGCAGCCGTTGCAGGCGTTGCAGGAGTTGGTGGCGTGGCGGTCCATTGGCTCAAGTGAAGGTCGCTTGCGTCTTTTTGCCTCTGTTTTTCGGTCAAGGCATCCAGACCGGCCGTCCCAGGAGGCGTTATGGGAAAGACAAAGTTTGGCTGAGGGTATCTCTGGTTGGCAGGACGAACCGTCGGTCTGTTTATTGTCAGCACGTTTCCGGAAACCCGAGTAAGATTGTGGTGAGGTCTCAGCATTCCCGCCCATGTGGGAGGCCCTAATAACACAACAACACCGCATGCAGTCATGACAGTAACCTACCTCAGGTATATCCGACCGTTATTGCCCACGTTGGCAACGGTGAATTGACGTCCTTCACGTCCAGCAGAGCCTCCATCGGGGGCGATTTCGAACTTGTCGTCGGCAGAGCTGTCGGCTCTCATGCGGCGTATCGGGACCTGATTCCTTTCCTCCTCAGATATTCTTTCTGTGGCCGGCAGTAGTGGTTTTGTTGAGGGTCCTGGCTGGCGCATCTTGTTTATCCATTTCCCTCCTGGTCCAGCAGTAACGGCACTCTGAGGTTCCTTTCCTCCGATTGCGAGTTTCGGCGGCCTTCCTGACCTCGAGTCACGGGGGGCGACTGGGCTTCTGGGACTCAGCGGACTGCGCGGAGTCTGGTCGCGTTGCGGAGAGCGCACACTGAAGGCGAGTCCATCGTGCGAGGACCGCGATTCGGTGGCCTCCATGGCCGGTATCGCGCGTATTCGATTACAGCTGCGGGCAGCGGGTGTTGCTCGCTGGGGTGACTGGTCGCGAAGGCATTCGGTCAGCTTTCTGGCGAGACACAACAAGATGCAGTCGGGCTAAGATTGGTGTGCGACCCAGTGGAGGAAGGAGTGAGGCTCGGAGCGGGAAGTAGGGCGGTAGTAAAAGAGACAAGAGACGGGCTAAGAAGCGGCGCGTTTGTTTGTGTGTGTCAGAGCCCCGAGGTGAGGTAGGCAAAGTAGGTAGGCACCAAACTTGGGACGAGGTCATGGACACTCGAGTGGTGCTATACTGGATTCCGTAAAGGGCCCTCGCGGGTCCGTGAGATCCAGGGACCAACCAACTCAGCTCGCAGGGTGGCACGATGGGTCGGGTCTGACGCTCGGAGGAAAAAAAGGCAAAAAAGATGAGCTCAGGGTGCATGTGGGAGTGGAACGTACGTTTTGACGCCATAAAGAAGCAATGGCAAGCGGCGGCGGTGGTGGTGAGGGCGGCAGTGTTTTGCAACCAGACACCTCTCACAGGGTTCGTTCAATAGAGGCAGAGACGCAGAGGCAAGCACAAGCGTCCAACGGGCATAGTCCAAGACCAGGACCACAGATACCGAAAGTTGAGACCTTGTGCGAGAGTAGTAAAGTCGAATAGTAAAGTCGAAGGCAGGTCGCTGGCTACCTTGGAGAGACTCGAGGAAGAGAGGGTGGAATGCGAATGCGCTTCGACGCACAAACAGAAACAAAGAGCCGAGTTGGTGATTCGTGAATCGCAGGAGGCCGGAGACTCGGAGGATGCGCTCGTTCTCGTGCAGCGGCCGCTGGTTCGTGGTGGTACGATTGTTTGTTGCCTTGAGGTGTCGAACTATTCGTACAAAGTGAATTATTCGAGGTCTCGTGAACGGAAAGGAGGAATGAGGAATTTGAGATAGTATTTCCGTACTCCGTGGCCGTCTCGTAGGTAATTACACGCCAACAAGTGGTGGAGAGAAGGAGGAACGGACAACGATGACAATAGAGGAAGGAAAGACGAGAGAGAGTACCTCAGAGTGTATGTACCTTACACAATGGCCCAAGGTAGAGGAAGGAACGGTACAGATACGTAGGTAGGCACGTAGGGAAGGATACAAACACAAAAGAAAGCAAGGCGGAAGGAGACTTGGGAGAGAGGCCAGACCAGGCCCAGACCAGCAACCACCAGCAACCAGGAAGCGACCAGAGAAACGACGACAAGCCGCAAAAGACCAGGATGGTAGGCCGCAGGATCATGGATGGGGGAGCGAGGAACACAACCGGGAAATGGGCACTGGGCAGACAGTCACTCAACTCAGTCAGTCAAAGTGAGTTGGTGGCCCGTGAGACGGGAGTTGATTGAGTGCAGGTGAACCGCGAAGCAAGGTACCGGTACGTGCTCCCCTGTTCATGTTCCTTCCGTCTGTCTCTCTGTCAGGTGGAAGATCAGGGACAGGGGACGCCAGGAATAAGGACAGGGAACCCGGCTGGGCATGGTTGGTCAATTGCACCTTACCTTACCTCACCTCACCTCAGTCTATCTTAGTGACTATTTGTACAGAGAGACGTTTGCCAACTTGGTATTTTTCTGCTATTCTAGGCCTATCAATGGGTTGTAAGAGTATTACCTTCATACAGCAAGATGCCTGTACAGGTAGCGAGGATGAACTTGAGATAGGTATTGTGCGAGGTATCCGTACTGGAGAGGACAATGTTGGATGGACAATGCTGACTGACCACAACCTGGAAGATGCAGGAGTAGGTGGTGCGCGTGGTTGCTTGGGTGGCCCAGTGCGCTAATCTCCCTTAGCAGCTGCTAAGATACCTACCTACCTACGAGAGGTACGTATCCTATTGGGCTGATGTGTTTTTGGCAAGAACCATCCATTGTCACCCCACTTTATCCATTTTCCAGCGTTGTGGCTGGTCCGGCCCAGCCATCCAGCACTACCTAGGTACCTAAGCCAGTATCTGTACTGAGCTGATGGTACGTATCCAGGAGAGTACCTAGGTACACCACGGATGCTCAGAAGGTACCCGTAGGTAAACCAAGCAGGGGTCAATAACGAGGGCAACGGGGAGGGGCCAGCCACTGGAGACTGCCCGCCCGTTGCTGTGATTTTTTTTTTTCTCTCTTTCGCTTGCGACCTGGACGTACCGCGCGCACGGTTAGAGCCCCGTAGTTCCAGTCTTGTGTTTGCAAGGGGGGCCACCACAGTAGATACGTACCTCGGTGTACATCCTCGTTGTACCCGGCCGAGTGTCATGGAACTGCGAAAGTCCAGGTGCGCCGCCTTTGCCCTCTGGGGGTTACCTCGATGAACCTGCCGACTGAGGTGTTGCTGCTTGTTACTTTCTACTGGCTGTCTCGCCTTCCAATTGGCATTCACGATGGCCGATTTGTGCGCTCCAGTATCGATGCCCGTCTTGTTGCTTTAACCTTGATTTCTGTCATATTCTCCCATCGCGGGCTGCTTTCTATCGCGGGTCTTTTTGATCCCGGATCCGAATTACAGACAGCCGCTGCACGGCGGAGACGTGACTAGATTGACTTGAAATGAGACCAAGCCGACCCAATGACCAGCCGCGAGAGCCTCGTAGAGTTACCACAGACTCACCACAACCGCACCATGTGACGAAATATGAGTCGCCCTACTTTGGCTTCATAGCTTGCCTGCACCCTTCGGCCGCGGCCAACGCAGCATGACGAGACAAACAGAAACGGGACGATAGCTTTCACAGCCTACGCGCATCATTGCCTTCTCTTCCCTTGCCCCCAGCGTCCATGCAGGGAGCGTTTCCCCTCGACGTGAGCCTCGAGCTCCAGCCTCCAGAGTCCAACCTCGCAGTGTCCGGCCCCGAGGCCTGGTGCACCAAGCTTCTTGTCGGAATCCCGATGCCCTCTTTGCCGTCATCGCCATGTCACCGCTTTGCCTTGCTCAGCATGCGGTTCGCCCCGTTTGCCGTCCGTACTCCGTACTGCGTCCCCGACTCTGTGCTGAGTATCGACGCAATGGCCAACGGCCCATACTTCGGAATCTTCGTCCCCCGGTTGATGTCATTTCCTGCAACCAACCTCCTGGATCCCGCCCGATATCAGTCCCAGAAGCGAAAAGAGGCGACTTCACAAGCGAGGCGGCGACAGACAAGGCCAGGACGCCAAACCCTAGCACCATTTCCAACCCCAGCCGGCATACGGAGTACGGAGTCCTGGGATTCCACAACCCATCACTGATCTGAGACTCAGAGTTGCCTGCTTTGCACTCCATCTTCCCGCTTGTGCCCATTTATTCTCTCCTCTCTCACCGTTCGCCTAGCTTCAAAGGCTCAGCACCGCGGCAAAGGCACCGGGTATCTCCCTGGCCCCTCCTCGCTCGTCTCCGGTGCTTGCCGCGGGCCGTCAAGTTGACGTTCTGGGATTATGGGATTGAACCGGACTGAAATTGAAACGACGCATCCGAGCATCAAGGACCTTATCCCTCGAACAACGTGACCCGTTGCACGTCCGAGTCCCAATCAATTCTCTACATGGCACGGATGCCTCAGAAATCCAGAATTGCTTCTCTACCCCACGACAACGTGCTTGCACCTCTACGGAGTAAGGATGCAGCTTCGCAACTTGGCCCATCCCTTTGGCCAGGGCGTTCACAGCATCGTCAAAGACACAGATGGCTCCAACCGATAGGTTCTCCGTCCCGCGATGGCTCTCAGATCAGTCCAATACGCTCGTTGCTCTCGGTCTCAATCTCGTAGAGGAGGGTAACGGGACAGATACAGAAACGGAAGCCACCCGATCAGATTGCACAGGAGACTGGCGTACTGCGTACGTCTGACGGATACGCTGTAGTCGCAAGCCACCCATTGTTGCTCTGCACCTGCATCTGCACTTGTTTCTCTGCAGACTGCATCACCCGTCGTGAATCCATTCGGCCCAATCACCGCCTTGCCTGGCCCCTGTCAGTCATGGAAACCCGCTTTACCAGCTGCGATTGGCAGGTCACTTCTGGTTCCTGAGACCGAAGCCTTAGAAGAAGACTGCCAGAACACACCGATTGTCCTCTTTTGGGTTGTGTGCACATGGAAAACCAAGCCCTGCTTGAGGACAGAACATGGGAAGGTTGGCCCGCATCTCGCGTCTGCAAGAGATGCTCATAGATCACACCGTTGAGCTTGCTCTTCGTTGGACTCTGTCTGTTATCCTCTCAACAACCGAGGCAAGGACCAGAGTGGAGGATGCGACATATCTGAATAACCTAGGCATCGTGTCGTGACGTCTCAAGTTCTCAACAGTCCGATAACTAGGGCAAAAAGGGACGTTAATTACCCCTCCATACCCTGGACGGCTGGCTGGAGTTCAGAACACAGCACGAACCCTCGTCGGCCATCTAAAATACTCGTGGCACCCATCACGAAGGAAAGGCCGAAAGAAGGGACGGAAATACCCCGCAGACGCACAGCAACGGGGTCACTTAGCAAACCTTTTCCCTGGTTTTCGGTCAATGACAAGTGCAGTTCAGTTGGCAACTTGACGCACTTTTGCAGCAAAGTCCACACCTCCCAAAGGTTACCTCCTATTCCAACTGCATCTGAAGGAATAGTTCGTTCAAAATTACCAAGGCCATGACGAAAGACGAGTCTCAAATGTGGTCTGCTTTGTTTGCCAAAGTTACAAATCACTGCTGGCGGCACTAGCTGGATGTCTTCCATCTTCGCCAACACGCCTGACACTAGACAGACAGTTGCAGGGATGACCGACGACGGTGGGAGGTTAGCCACGACGCGCTTCAACGAAGACGCCTGGAAGGTTGATCCATGATGCTGGACAACCATCACGAAAGAAAAAAAAATGGTGTTCTCGAACCCAGGCAGAAGATTCCAAGTCAACAAGCAAACACGCGTTGCGGTCGCAGACTCGCAGTTCAAGGAGATGACACTGTCGCGACAATCAAAGACGCGGCGTCCCCGCCCGCCGGGGTTCCTTCAATATCACACTGTTAAATGACCAGCGACCAGGATCGGAAATTGGTGCAGGGGCCAACGGCGACAGCCACAGAGTCCCCGCCAGGGCATTTTGGCAACGTCTCTGTTGTGTACTCTATATCTGGCTGCAAAATGAAAGTCCCTCTTCTCTCCTTCTTCTGCGTAATAGTCCTGGCCGATAGAGGCTTGGGTCTGGCCCAGATCAAGTAAAGAAGACAGCTGCGAAACGCCATCAATGATTGAGCATCGAGCCAGTAGGATGAGACATGGGAGATAAAGTTGACTTTTCGCAAACGCCCGCCGCAAGGCACCAAAGGGGCGAAGGCAGCACGCCACTCGATGCTGGAAAGCATACGGATACGTCCGCCATCAACACCTACCTGACGACCGACAGTGTACTCATCGGGACTACCTACCCAGCGGACAGGCTTCAAACTTGTCGGCCCCGATGCGTCTTCCATGGCTTATTTTAGCAGTCTCCATAAGCCGTTTCGTGGCTCAGTCTAGACGTGCAAATTGAAGGGAGCTAACGGCGCCGCTCGCGGCACCAGAGGCTTGTGCCCTAGCAACAACAACGAGAAAACGAGGACGAAAAAGACAGCGGCCGTATTCTCAAGCGCGCTTTCGACTTCAGGGACGAGGCCAAGATGGGCCTTGTAGTCTACAACCCCTCATAGACCTCCATTTAGGAAATGTTCCGTTGCAAGCAAGTATCAGAACTCAATGGCATGATCGGATGCCGTGTTACAGTATCTTTCCGGTGTCAAACCCATTGGGCCTATCCCTCATCTCCAACAGGAGTGAGGAGAACAAGCAAACAACACCAAGATAGTCACCAAAAGTCAAACCAACGAGGCGATCCAACGAGAAGGCGGCTGGTCAGCTGATCACGCCGTCATGCTGAACATGTTACACCCGGTTTCCGGTGGATCGTAAAATGCAGTCTTCAGCTCTGTTTTTCTTCTTCTTCTTCTTCTTCTTCTTCTTCTTCTTCTTCTTCTTCTTCTTCTTCCTCCAGCTTCTGGTCTCGAGGGGAGGCTCGGACAAGCCGTGCTAGATCGTTTGTTAGTGACTCGCGGTAGAGCAGCTTTGTACTGCTGATCTCAATGCCCAACGCCCAACTTTGGGAACGAAACACTACGCCAGTGCGACTCCACGGGTTCGAAAAACGGAGTCCAGGCAATCGCACACGGCTATGCCTGTATGATCCTGAGTAGTGAGGATCTGTACTGATACATACCGGTATTCTACAGCATGCGGGCCCAGAGCGTTGGAACCCGCATTTCTAGTGATCCTATTTAGGTACTGTGGCTCCCGGGTTACTGGTCCGGATGTCTTCCAGCTGCGATTTTACGAGTCAAGCATCGACAGGCTACATACAGCACCGATGGAGAACAGTGACTTCTAGTTCGGCTGATCTTTGGGCTGCGTCTTTTCGGCAGTCATCTTTGCTCGGCCGAATCAGTTCACCACGCGTATCTGGCCCAGGTAGGCCTGATCCGGCAGTATTCAGACATGAAGATACGAGTTCATCGCCATGTCTGCGAAAAAAAAAGAATGGACCATTTGGCAAACTGTCTGTGATCTGCAACGGAGAAAGGCAGATAACCTCACTAATAACCTTAGTGACCCTCCCATCGCTCATACCATCTCTTGGCCGTCACATCTCAAGTGTGTCCTGGCCGCCGTGCCCGGCTTGCAGATCCGGAGTTCCGCGGCTTCCAACGCCATGCCTACTGCGTAGATGTCGTTGCCAGGCCAGAAAGAATCATGACTAACACCATTCACAAGCCACACTGTCCACGCCATGGGGAAGCAATGCATAGACAGTTCGGCACTCTCTCGCGTTTGCTTTCTCAACCCGCGTGGCCTGGATGAGGATGAAGGGTTCGGGCACCACCAGGACATGCCTTGGAGGCCTGTGAAAAGGCATAATCCATCATAATCAACCACCTTGTTACTTTGAGAACCGGCTGGTCTTCGAGGATGAACCCCCACTCCAGGGTCTCGGCATTGACCAATGACTCTCTTCCGGGGGCCTGACACCATCATGCCGTCCGCCCTCTGGATTTTTAGCATCACCATCATCGTACTATGCCGCCGCAAACCCCTTCAGTCATACAACTGGCACATATTGGCCCCCTTTCACCCTAGGAAATCGGGCCAAGGACCTGTTCGATTATCTGCACGTTGCAAACGAGTGTCACCCCATCTCGATTCTCCCGGCAAGCAATCGTCCGAGAGCAAATCATCCGGTCCTCGCCCTCCACGGTGGGAAACGTAACAAACCCTCTCCGAGGCCACCGAGTGCGCGATGCTTGTCATTGCTTGCTTGTCCAAAAATCAGCTATGACCAGCTTTAACCACCGGCACCGGGCGACCCTGTCAAGCCTCTTCGGATCTCGACGAGCTCGAGACTCCGCCAACCCAGCTTCTTGGGTTGGCCCCTGGTCTTTCCTGTGAACAGTGCCTCTCTCCATCAGCAATGCCAAAAACCTTTTCCAGGTCGGTGCCACACATGCTCCGTAGTAGTAGCAAAGAAATTGTTTTGCTCCACTGAACGCTATCAACAATTGCAGCACGCACCATCGCAGGTGCACAGCGTTGTGTCGGCGCGTCGGCGTGGCGACGCTGCGACCAGACCACAAACGATATCCTCACCGCGTTTGTCACCACTTCAGTTGTTCTCGAACACGAGTTATCCGTACAGACGTACCTCGGCCAGTGTCCGGTTCAACAAGCGCGGCAATATATTCTTCCAGTATCCTTTGGGCTTCAGCGACGTTGCTTGCGATGGCATATCAAGGACATATAGGACATATAGGGCCCCCCGCGAGTATCCCGCTGAGTGGTTGCAGTAGACGCAACACCCGCCCTCTCGTTCGCCATGGTTCTGGGGGGGTTTACCAAGTGTCAACGGGCCGCGGGGTAATAGCAGGTGTATGCGACGGTGCAACCTCGCCCGTCACACCGTCTTTCGTTATCTCGTCACTTTGTCAAACAGACGACGCGATTAAGCATTGTCAAGATCTTATTGAACATGTGCTGATAGACCTCATCGTACCTTGGAGGTTCGAGATCCACCAGCACGGCGAGTGTTGCAACCCATGGGCAGAAAAGTGGCGTGCAGTTCGCCCAGTTCTCCCTCTCCTCCCCTCCCCTGCCTGGGCTGGCTGGTCCTGGGGTTGCAGTGGCAGTGGACTGGCACACCAAGAATTGCCAAGACAAGGAAGTGAATAGAGGCCCAGCCGACCACGCGAGCTGAGGCATGGGGGATGCGTCAATCTGCCGCCGTGGGATTGATTGAGGGTATATGCTAATGCCCATGGCCCGCGGCTTTTTTTTCCCTGCCTTGCTGCCCATGAGTTAATAAGCTGGCTGGTTCTATACTATAGACCCGCCTCCATGAACTCAAAACAAGAATAACGGTCAAATAGCGGGCGACTGGTGATGCGAGAGACTGGAGTGGATGCGCTTTGAAGTTATGTTCGGCAGATCGTCCTATTAAGGCCATGGGCATCTACAGCCTGGCGAGTCTCCTTCGTAATACGCGAGAGACCAGGCCGCAAGCGATGTGATGTGATGGCGGGAGGTCACCAGTCTCAATCCACCCGCTTTCCCTCCCGCTTTGACAGCGGCCCTCTCTGTTCCCACCGTCCGTCCGCCTTGACTTGTCTCAACCGCCTGCTCATTGCAGGTATTTACCGGCATCACATATGCAAAGTAGATATTGCAGGCGTGTTCGACGGTGACCTGGAACCCGCCAGAGGCCCCACTAAGCACTATAATTACTTACCTTACTTTTGTCCTGGATTACATGCAAGTCTTTTCGAAAAGAGACAAGATGGATTGCTGGATGGAGACGTGCCAGAGAAAGAGGAGTTTTTAAAGAGGGTGAAAAAAATAAGAGGGGCGCGCTTCTGCAAACTGCACGAGTGGAATTAAGGTTGAGTCTATTGCGAAGAGGTATTAGGCGCGCCTCGCGGGCAGCCCCGTTGTCTTTCTGTCTTGCAGCTTCACCGCCATTGTCTCAGAGTCACGTTGGACAGAACCGATACAGTAGTGTAGCAAAGGAGGAAACATACTCCATCATCCCACTGCGGAGCTGTTTCCTTCCTCTCTTTTGTCATTCGCTGCGTCGTCTGAGCAAGTTTAAACGTCACAGGTATTACACAGCTCTTCTGCAGATCCCGATTGGGAAGGCCAGAGAGACAGCTTCCCCAAGGCGGAGTCACTACTATGTAGAGGTAAGTTGCAGACTGCATCTGGTCTGGATTGAGATGTGATCGGCGAGGAGATGCAGGTTAGGCCAGTCAAAGGTTTTGGTTCTACCTGGATAGTTAGAGCGAGTATTGATCACCTTGCCTTAGTTTATGGATGCGTGATGTGCAGAATTACTGTTTTGGGGGGGAAGGTTGTGGGGTTTAACTGCCGAAGTATTGGCGGGAGCCTCCGATGGGGAGCGGGATGTTGTCCGTGAGGTGGTTGAGTGAGGTCTAGACTTTTGAGGTGCGTTGGGTTTTGACGTCGCGGTGGTTGACATGTGTGTGAGTTGTCGAGATCGTCTGGTTGGTTTCCTCTTGTGAAGTGCGTGTTCCTGTCGTGTAGTTGATCGTCGGGATGTGTGCTCCGGTCTCGAGGCGGCTGTTCTTCAGAATGTTGTCGTCAACTTGTCGTGTCCAATGGCTATTAAACAGCTTCGTTGATATGCCTGGATCGCTCACAGCTAGGATGCATCTCTTCAGCGACCGATAGTTGGTCTCGACTGTAACATCTCTCCTATCCTAAATTTGCGTTATCGTTTTGGGACGTTCATGAGGTGAGGCTTGGTCCTCAGTCCTTCTCGAGCTGGCCTTCCATGGAGGTTCCGGTTCTTTTAAACTCGTAGTTACATGCTGTCTCGCACTTATCGTAATCCGTCAGGAAGGAAGTGATCTTCCAACGACTGCAGTAACAACACTTATGATGATAGATGTTAGGCTCGTCACCATTCTTGGAAGTTTGGCGAGGTCAGCCAGGACTGGAGGCTAACAGTACGGATGGGCTTCTTTATGGTAGTGACTTAAGTAAGTGTGTTCAGCACGAAAAAGGCACCGAAAAGCTCTTGATTGTCTTCAGGCAGGCCCCTGTGGAGATGCTGTTTCCTTAGATTACGAGTGAGTGTTAAGATGCTGCTCTTCAATGAATTCCAATTAAATCCTAATCAATAAGAAGCACATCAAATCAAAGGACTATTTTACACTTGACACCAACGCACCAAAACCAAGTCTCGAGCCTTGTAGTCCACTCCAGAGGATGGATCGTGACTGACCACTCTTCGCCAGTAACACTGCCCGTCTATCCCATCCGTAGACTCTGTTTCCGGATCCCTTGTTATAGCGTCTTCCAGGCTCGAACCACCCCTATAATGTTCCCGATGCCTTTAGTCTATCCTCAACTTCCAATTGTTCACCATAACCGAAGAAAAAGTCTTCCAGCTTTTCTTCCCAATTTCTCGGAAAGCCTTTCAACTTCATCCACAGGTCATCGTCAGCAGTCGTCCAGTCCCGATAGTCTCTCAGCATGTTCGACGCAACCACATGCCCTTCCTGCTCCGCAAATCTGATTGCCCGCATGTATTGTAAACGGCCTCTCCCGCCCGTGTCAGCTCCCTCACTCAAGAGTAGCTGAACCATATCTAACCTCCCATGTTCGGCCGCACCTTCTAAAGCGGTTCCACCGCCCTTTTCTGCACGTGGTGCGTTGACGTCGGCCCCCCTTTCGATTAACATCTTTGCAGTCCCGACCCTTCCTTTGATGGCTGCTAGCTGTAGAGCTGTTGCACCGCATTTCCTCGCTGCTGGTGCGTTGATCTCGGCGCCTGCTCTGAGGAGCAAATCGATCATGCTGAGGTTTTGGCTTTCTACAGCTTGCTGCAGGAAGCTTTTCCCAAACCATTCGCCTACATAAATTGAACTGTTGACGTCTATCCCTGCATCCAGAAGAGCCTTCACTACTTCCAAATTCCCCTCCCGCATGGCAATACGCAAAGATTTCAACGAATCATGTTGTTTTGCGGAAAGTCGAAGTTGAAGAATATCCTCGCTTTTGAGATTGATGGAGAGAGTTATTGCATCAGTTTGACCACAGTGTCCGATTGCCTGAAGTTCTGACTCCCATCTTGATGACTGAAGTATGACCGAGAGCGGTTGAGTGACCAAACAGTGATCGTCGTGCCAAAAAGGCAGTTCTCGCTCTCTGCTCTTCCACATACTCAAATATTTGTCTATCGAAGTGCGGTAGTATGATGAGTTGTCATTTCTCGTCAGGGGGAAAAGGGCTCCAAGTTCTGCTTTGAATTCACCGCAAACAACTCTCAGCACGTGCTTTTCGGCGCTCCAAGTAGCAAGATATACGGCCGTTCTCTCCAAATTCGACATACTTTCAGATTGATGACGATTTTTTAGAAGTCTCTGAAGCCATGTCGTGCTGTTGTGCTCTAGTGCGAAGATAATAGCGGCACAAAGGGCGCCGCCACTGTATGCTTCTGGATTGCTCTTGAACACGTACTGCACCATATTTTCAGATCCTGAGAGAAATGCCATTTCCAGTGGTGACATGGCGCCTTTCCACTGGAAGATGTCATGAGATCCAATTCGAAGAATTTCTTCGACAAGGCTCCAGTCGCCTAGTAGCATCGCCAATTGGACCTCGCCCCCCATCAGAATAGCACCAGCGCTCAAGAGTTCGAATGCCAAAGACACACGTCTGGGTTTGTAGTCGTCTGTATGCCCGCGCATAAAATGACTCTTGTAAGATAATGATAGCACGGCATGCAGCGTTGTCTTGTTGTCACAACTGAGCCAGTTGACGTTGGCCTTGTCTTTCAACACAACCTTGATAAGGTCTAAAGTGCTGTCGCTGAGTGCGCCGTAATATGCAGCCCATTCGGGCAATCTGGCCCCATTTTGAGCAAGGTATCTATATTCTGCGTTATTCCAGTCGTCTCTTAGGATCGCAGCCCCTGCAGGGTTTATAGAAAAATCTCCCAAATACTCAAGATACCTATAGAAAAGACCAAATTGCGAGTGCCCGCACTTCCGAGAGTTGCAATTGACATCGAAGGTCCTGTTGAGATCAGCCCCATGTCGATGTAGCAGCTTGACGATATCCACGTGGCCACGGGATGCTGCAACAATCATAGGAGACGGACACTCGTTCAATAGGTCTGGCCCGTCGACCAATGAGCCATGATTGAGAAGCCATCTGCAGACACTGTGAATCCCAGAAGCTGCTGCCATATGCAGTGCAGTAATTCCTTTGCTCTCAGCAACAACCACATTGTAGCCAATTTTGTAGAGAAAATAGAGAACCGCAAGGTGACCATTTGACGCAGCATTTAGGACCACATCAATCTCGATGAAGTCTGCCAGCGGCACGTGCGGGTATGCTGACTGCGCACGCTTGAGTAGATAGTCAATGATTACCAGTGCCTTTTTCTCTTCGTTGATGGTGGCTGCGAAACCGAGTACGCTGACTTTCCTGAAGAAACCAGTGGCATCAGGTGAAGTGTACAGAACATTGGCCCCACGTTGAATAAGTATGTCAACCAGACACACAGTACCATGACTCACGACTTCCATCAAAGCGGAAGGCCCAACGTCGTCCTTTTCCTCGTTCAGGGAAAGACCGGAAGCTACAAGGCGCTTGAAAACTTCAATCATCTTAGGGTCGAGGTTATCTTTGTCGTCGAGTAAGAAAAAATGCTCGAAGTCGCTTAGAACGTCTCTAAGTCCAAAGTACGGGATTTTTGGGTCGGCACCAGCATCAAGTATCTCAAGAGCGAGTTCCGAGTCACCCATATTCACTGCCAGCTCCAGTGGTGTGTATGTTCCGTCGCTCTCCCGGATTGGCGTATTTGGAGATTGGCCCAAGGACAACAGCCACGATATGACCTTCTTGGCTTTTGCCAGTTCGGAACTGTATTCAAAATCGTTGTAAATGCGATACATTGTCGCGAGTGTATTCTGGAAAACTTTCTCGACAAATGCGTTAATTGTTGGACATGATGTCTTCCCACTCGTCAGTTTCCAATTCATCATGTTGGAATTATTGAGCACATCCAGAATCCAAGACAATTGGGTAAGCTGGAAATCATTCCAGAAACCTTCCATATTGTTCGAGATCCGATAAATAAGGAGTTTACAGTATTCGGGTATTGTCGTTTGACTCTGGGCTTTGAGTAGAGAGTGTGCGAGACTCTCATTCTCCCGCTCTTTTGCCTCAGGCATTATCGAATCGAGTTGTTTGGCAAGGAGAGAGACGTTCGGATTGTCACTCAATTGCTGCAATTCCAGGATTCGCCACATGTGGAAATTTGTCTGAATATTCGATAGACTGGTGCCAGTCCCAGGTTTCAAGCACGCCTCGAAAGCTTGAAACATTATGAGAAGTCTTAGCGAGATGACCATAAAACATTTCTCATGTGACTTCTTACATTCTGGAAAGTCGGCCCGAAATCGTAGCCAAGGAAGGCTTTTCGGCCATGAGGACTGGACATGAAGTGGTGCTGGTGTACAGACCGAGATGTTGAACTCTTGAGGTGTTCGGGGACTCGCAGGCCCTACAAGTACAAGTAATGAGTAGGTATATGAGCAGCAAGTGGCACAAATTGTTACCTTGCTGATATTTCACCAGAGAAGTTGTCTGATATCGGCGTCTCTCCTTTCTGACCTTGGCTGGCGCAATGACTTTGCCATCATAGATGACCTCACTGAGTTTACCCTGCTTCTCCCGCTTTGAAAGGCGGCCATCGACGAATTGCCACAATATTTCGGTCTTATTCTTTGGAATTCTCCTACGGAGACCCCACATCTTCAGCTTGTACTCAAGCTGCGATTTCCTAAGACGTGCAATTAATGTGAGAAGCTGAAGATGGAGAGACCACTGTGTTGACTTACGTTACGGGGAAATCGTCTTCTTCGAGTTTTCGCATAATCTCGCTGAATGAAGCCGACTCGTCCAGGAACATGCGCTGGATTGTAGCTCGATGCTGGAGCCACTCTTCGTCCGAATGACGCTTCCGAGAGGATGCCATTATGGTAACAAGCTGAGATTTGTTGCTTAATTTGATATCGGCAAATACTGGTCTCTTGACTGTCAGTAAGTTCTGTTGGAAATCTCATCGCGGATGGAGCAGGTGATTTAAGGAAGGGAAGTAAGGCGTGGGAGACGGAGTCTTGTCATGCAGCTTGGGATGACTGCGCCATGGGGGTCTCATCATAATTGGTGGAAGCCGATATCTGAAAAGCGCTTGAAGCTGGCAGCCTCAACAGGGTGTCATTGGCCAGAGCCGAAGTCTGAAAGCCCATCATTGGTGTGTGTTCACCAACCGGTCCGCATTGTGCATATGCATCCGACGTGGACGTGGCCCCCGTAACAAGAATCTGAAGCAATTGGCTGGAGCCAATGTCTGAACACGGTCCCGCAGCTTCATGTTACACATGGAATAAATCGTGGCAGTGGAAAGCCTTACGTCTATTAAAGAGGATATCATTCAGATTAACTCATTGGCCCAAACCAAAGTCTGAAAACATGGTGCTTGTAGTTGGATACGCCTGGTATGCACAAGCTCTCCGACGACATACGAAAGTCTCAAAACTCCAAAGAACTATGGTATTCTATTCGTCGGCACCAGAGTCTGAAAGTCTAGCTCAGTCAAAGTGCCAGGGCTGCATTCTACCTTAAATGTAGATCAAGGAACGAAGATATCATGACCCATGATTTCGAACATAAGAAGACGCCGTAGGGAGAGCTCAACGACGTCCTTCACATACTGTCTGAGACTATTCTACCTCTATACATTTCGTACCCAGCCATTGATCTGGCACAAGCTTTTCTGTTACCTTGATCCGCACATTCTGAGACCAGAACTTTTTTACCACCATTTAAGCTATGCAGATGACCCTCGAAGCCATTGTTGGTATTGTAGCCCTGTTTGTAGGGCTACCACCTACATGTTTTATCCTCTGGAAAAATTGCATTCGCAAGGGACAAAAGCCGAGGCAGGGTAAGGACAGCAGGAACCCAATGCCCTGACTAGATTCATGCTAATATGAGACGAACCAGCTATAATCCCGTTACACCGACGACAAACGACCACTCCAAATCATTCTCCTCATTACGAGCAACCTCAATGGCCAGCACCTGGCTCCATCTGGAGATCTCGGACGATAATTGCCTTCGAAACGGAAATGAACAGGTCTCCCAGTGACGTGCCTCCCTCTCAACAGAGCTGGCCGACTGGAACCTATACCACATACCACTTGGGAGGCCATCATGCTTGAATTATGGGAAGCAAGGTGCAATATTCCTTTAGAGACGTGGAACATCTCCTCCGTAAGGTCCAGATGTGAAAGGCGCGGCCCACGTTCGTTCGCCGTTGTACTATTGCATGTGAACCATATACAAGCGGCGGTTCGATAGACCGCGCCGAAGATAGACGATAGTGGCAAAAGAGAAATATGTACATGTACCTGGAACAGAAGGAGTTCAAGACCTCGAAGAAGCAAAACTTGTGATAGCACAACCTGGTTTCGATCCAGGGACCTCTGGGTTATGAGCCCAGCGCTCTACCCCTGAGCTATTGTGCTTGTATTAGTGCTTGTTGATGACGGTATCCTCACTGTTTCCGTTCAAGAAGGGCCAGTGTGGAGAGTGAGTCATTCTTGAGTGAATTCTATTTGGCCTCGTCTCCGCTGTGGAAACGTGAAACCCAAAGCCGAAATGGTTGGCGACGAGGACGGAGGCGGGATGGGGCGGACGGGAGAGAGGGTCTCGTGATATTGCATCGTGTGAGGCCAAAAAAGCGTTTGCGGGGGGGTGTCGCCTCCACTTCCTCCACCCTTTAAGCCGCGAGCCGGAAATCCCCCGGACAGGAATTCAACGACATGGATAGATAGTATTACAACAGGCGCTTCTTAATCATCGAACCCCTCAAACTCATCGTCCTTCCCGCCAGCCGCCGCCTTGGCCTGGTTCTTTTTCCTAATCTCCGCAATCATCTCATTCAGCTCCATCGCCTTGATCTTCTCCTCCTCCGTCATGGTCGACATCCGCTCGGCCTCCCTCTTACGTCTCCTCTTGTCGCGACGCTCCACCCGCACGTCGTCCCTCTCCGTCTGCTTGCTCCACGCCTCGTTGGTCTTGCGCTTGCGCTTCACCTCATCCGCGGCAGCCGCCTTCTCGCCGTTGCGCTCTGCTTCCGCCGCTGCTAATCTCGCTGCCTCCCTCGTCTTGTCCTTGTACGTGAAGTTCTCCCAGTCAAAGTCCTCGTTGCCGAGCCACTTGTCTCCCTCCCAATTCTTCGTCTCAGGCATGCGCGGCAAGCGCAGCAGACCCCATGCCTTTCCGAGGTCGGCCCAGTCGAGGTCCTTGACGCGGAAGATGGAGGTTGTCAGGTGAGCGTTGTAGCTGCGTACCCAGCTCACGAAAGCCCTTTGCGCCTTGTCGTGGTAGGCGCGGTCGCTACGGAGGACGTCGCGGAACTTTCCTGACACCTCGTTTGCTTCCTCTTCGGTGATAGTGATCTCGGGTTTCGTCAGGGGGAAGATGGGTGTTTTGCGGACTTCGAGGAAGGGAATGTAGTCCTCCTCGTGGCCGGGCTGCAGGAAAACAACCGAGAGGCCCTTTCTGCCAGCTCTTCCGGCACGTCCACTTCTGTGGATGAAAACCTTGGGATCTGAAGGAGGATCAACCTGGCAGACAAAGTCTACCTGCGGGATGTCGAGACCTCTTGCTGCAATATCTGTGCACAGCAACACGGATGGTGATACCGAGTTGACAAACTTGTTGAAGCTCTTTTCTCTTGCCTTGGGAGGGAGCTTTCCGTGCAGGGGCACGAGTGTGAAGCCTTCCGGCATGATGGTGGGCAGAACGTGCTGGAAATAGTCGACGGCAGCGCAAGACGACAAGAAGACGATGCTGCGCTGTGGCCGTGGGTTGAGTTTCTCGAGGATCTTGCTCAATGCCGGAAGCTTCTGGCTTGCTGGCGTGACGAGGTAGGACATTTGCAGACTGATTGGCGTTTTCCGATCTTCAATGATTCCTCCATCCCTTAAGCTCTTCACGCGCACGGCAATCTTGACCGGGTTTCTCAGACCTACGGTGATAATCTGTGAAACTGCCTCCGAAACCGAAGCACTGAACAAGCCTGTTCTCCTCTGCTTCGGCAAGTATCCCAGAATCCTCTGAATGTCCTGCTTGAAACCCATATCCAGCAGACGGTCCGCCTCGTCGAGAACCAGCATTTCAAAGGTGGAAGATGTGCAGTGGACATGCGGGGACGCGAGAAGCTCAACAAGTCTACCCGGCGTCGAGACCAAGATGTTGGGCGCATGCCTGACGAAGTAGCTGAGGTCTTGCTGTGTGGTGGTCACTCCGCCGACGAGCAGCTGAGGGACGATGACCGGCACCGTCGTGTCGGGGCGCTTTTCGTCTTCTTTGAGATGGGGCAGGATCTCGGCGGACGGGGGATGGAAGCCGGCGAGGGACTGGAGGACGGTATGAATCTGAATGGCGAGTTCGCGGGTTGGGGAAACGATGATGGAGAAGACATGGCCGCGCTTCGTCGGTTCGGAGAGGCGCATGATCTTTTGGACGATCGGGAGGAGGAAGGCTAGCGTTTTACCACTGCCGGTGACAGCCTGGGATAGTCAGTATTCGCTTCTGCTGAAATCAATGGTGTCGTCTTTACCTCTACTACAACATCCTTGTTTCCAAGGAATTGCGGCAGACATGCTGCTTGTACGGGCGTCATGCGCTGGAAGCCTTGGCTGGACACGAAGTCGAGGATCCATCTGGGCGAATGTTAGTTGGATGCGCAAGCAGAGGCAGAATGTGAGGGGATCGTACTCAGCCAAGGGAGGCGTGAGGCCTCTCCAGGCCCTAGGGTCCTTCTTCTTCTCTTCGGGCGCCATGGTTCAATTGGTCTGGGACAAATATCAAAAGGATGTCAGGCACACCGAGGATTTGCGCCGCATGCGACTTCAATGAGGCCGTCCGAGCTGGAGGGGCTTGATTTCCAGAAACTTTTTTCGTTATCGTTATCTTTATCGATATGACATGTAGATTATCTTATCTTATCGGCTACCTACCTTAGGTAGACGGGCTGGGTGGGTGTGCTCACGTGGGGCAGTGACAGCATTCGAGGCCTCCTTGGCGCCATGTCTCTGTCCGACCGCCCACGGACAAAGACAGTGTGATATCATTCCGATTGACCCCCAACCGTCCTCAGCCACTCGCCTTGACATCCCGCCCAAAACTTTCAGCCCGTTTTCGCAGTTGAGTGGTCTGGAAAAATCAAGGAAGAAGCACACAGTCGCATGTCTCTTGTCACTTTGTGCACGTACCGAGTACAGGCTGCCTACATGAGGCAGCTCGGCAGCGGAGAGACGGGATGAAGTGCATCCACCGGTCGAACCCACCCGGGGCGCGCAGAGAAGAGGAGCCACGCCTGAGAAGGACATGGAACCGGCGGGACGGCCGGAGATGGCTTCACATGCTTGCAGCAGTAAATGGCGTAGCGCAACCCACTGAGGAGGGAACCAGAGAAAAAAAAATCACCGCAGATTGAATCGTGCCCTTGAGAAAACCCCCCCCTGCCAAATGGACTTGGAGTGCAGCGGTGCGCCCGACAGGCCGGCCATTCCTGGGTAGTCGCGTGCACCGGACATTTTGGAGTGGGATTCGGGGCGTTGGCCATTCGGCCCTCGGCACACTGTGCTGCGGTTTGTTCAGACTGTGGTTCACCCTGAGAGTTGTCTTTGGATGATCCTTGACTTTTGCTTGTGCTACTATTTCATGAGAACCGCAAAGGTTGATTGTTTAATTTCCATGTTGAAAATGGGTGAATGAGAAACGGGAATCACATTTCAACATCCCCAAGGGTACCTAGAAGATGTACTAAGGTACATACCTTGAGGATCTCAGGTATGGCAAGTACCTACCTACCTTAAGTGTAAGGTAACCTTGAGAGGCTCCTCCATACTAAGGTTCTTCGGTCCTTCCAAAGGTGCAAAGATAAGACGGCTTACCAAAGCAACAGTGCGGCCGGTTCCCAAACACCGTTTGGATACGTCGCTGCAAGTACTCGGTACCTTGGCCCGCGAAAAATCCTCTCTCCCAGTCCCCAGGAATCGGCAGACTCGCAGCACAACAAGACACCGACGATCCGGCCCAAACACCTCGTCCTTAAACACATGTCACGCTGTTTGCTGACCGACCGCATGTCTCCGTGGTCTTCTTCCCCCCCGTACCAACCCGGCTCAACATGCGGCGGAGTTGCTCTCTGCTGCATTCTCAAACATCACCCTGGATCCAATAGCCCAACCAGCCTCCAACCTCGAACCCCAGGCCCAGCAGCATAGCCATCAAAGGAATACCGGTAATCGCTGTTCACCGGCAGCACCCTTCGCCATCTACGACACCCACGCCCGCGCCGACTCCTCCTACGCCTCTCCCGCTTTGGACCCCCACGACTCCCGTTTATCTAGAAGAGACAGGCATCTCCACTCCTCACTCTGGCCGCTGAGACGACTCTTGTTCCCCTTCCAACGCCTCTTCACGGGAGCTGTCGTTTGTCCTGCCCTCCCGCCCTTCCCTTACAATATGTCGTCCGTCCGCGCCATACCCTCCACCCCGCGGGTTATCTCCCCGAGCCCAACACCTTCAGAGATTGATGCAGCGTCACAAGATAACTACTTTGGCCCGGTGACGAGGTCTGCGGCGAAGAAGAGGCGAACAACGCCTCAGCCGCTGGAGGAACGGGCAGAGGAGGATGACTACGAGCCATCGACAATGCGCAGATCGCGCACGAGAAGCCGGTCGCCCATCGAGTCCCGCCGAATCACGCCCATGACCACGGTCAAGTCGCAGAGCAAGAGAGGCAAATCGCCCATCATCCCGAGCGAACCGATCACGGAAGAGGTCACCGCCAACGGCGAAGCGAACGGCAAAGCCAAAGCTACGACGGCCAACGGCCACCTGGCTCCTCCCTCTGCCGCTCCTACAGGATGGAGCTGGCGCGATTTCAGTCGAAGCCCGAGTCCGCTGGGCTTGATACCAATTCACAGGAAGTGGCGGACCTTTGTACACAAGCACGAGGTGCCCAGGAAGATCTTGCACGTCTCGATCGGGTTCTTCACGCTGTGGCTGTACGTTTCGGGTATTCAGACAAGCTCAGTCGCGCCGTGGCTCTTTGCTGCACTGATGCCCATCACCACCGCCGACTACCTTCGTCACAACTACGCCTCCTTCAACCGATTCTACGTCTCAGTCCTCGGCGCGCTGATGCGTGAGAGCGAATACGCCGGATGGAACGGAGTCATCTTCTACCTGCTCGGCGCGTGGATCTCGATGCGCTTCATGCCCAAGGACGTCGGTGTGATGGCCATCCTCCTGCTCAGCTGGTGCGATACCGCCGCCAGCACCTTTGGACGCATGTACGGCGCTTACACCCCGCGGATCCGCCGCGGCAAGTCGCTCGCAGGCTCCACAGCCGCCTTCCTCGTCGGCATCGCCTCTTCATACTTCTTCTGGGGATGGCTCGCACCGAGAACGGGACCTTTCCCCGGCGACGAGAATTATCCCTTCATGTTCACGGGAGCGCTGCATCTACCCCGCACCATCGCAAGCGCCGTGGGGCTTTCGGACGCTCAGGCTACCATCACCGGACCGCTAGCGCTCGGAGTCATGGGTCTGTGGTCTGGATTTGTGGCGGCCGCCAGTGAGGTGGTGGACATTTTTGGCTGGGACGATAACTTGACGATCCCGGTCCTCAGCGGGGCTGGTATTTGGGGATTCCTCAAAATCTTTGGCTAGAAGGCGGAACTCATGGGCCGGCGGGGGAATCTAGACGGGCGGGAAAGAATTTTGACTAACTCACCGACGGCTGCTAGTACACCAAACGGCAATCAGGATCAAGAAGTGAGAGAGGGGAGTCGGTGGTTGGGGAAAAACGGCGCGTCCTCTGCCTCGTATAAACGGCTGGCAATGGCGTTCTACTTTGCATGATTAATCGGCGTTCATATCGTGTCCACTGGGATAAGAGGTAGGGGATGGGGGCGGGGCAAGGCATGGGATGGTATGGCAATGGCAATGGCATGCGAGGACGGCCGGAACGAGGAAACATACCATCATCACGACAACGACGGGGTATCTCGTCCACCAAGTTTGTACACTTTATTTCTTTTATTGTTTGATGCGAATACAGGAACGGAAACACCAGGTACGGAATCAAAGGAAACGTACAGAGAGGACCTGACGTCCCAAAGCCACGGGTATATCATAGTTAGCTGATATTGCAAGATAACGATAAAAAACATCAGAACTTTCCCCCTTCTTACACTGATTTTGGCCCTACTTTTGCTTTGCGCCCCCCTCCCTCTCGTCGTCTCCGTCTCCGTTCGACCCCTCACTTTTTCACCCATCTGACATGCATCTTTTCTCGCGCGATGACACCGAGTACAAGGACAAGGCCCCGAAGAAGGAGGTTTCTTGTCAAAAAGGATTGGGGAACCATCAGAGCGGTCAAACATCGTCACTGCCTTAGCGTCGTGGTAGGGAATGGCAGAGAAAAGGATCGACCTTCTTGGTGCAACTTGTGAGTTTGAGCTTTGCGTCTTGGCCTGCCGATTTGAAGTCGCAGAAGCCGTGAGTGAATGGTGGGTGGGCGTCTGTGTGCGTGAGATTAGCCCTATCTATGAAAGATGAGTATGATATGTGATTTTCTACGATCATCGTCACATCGCGCTTTCGTCACACTGCGGGCACAATTATCATCAGCAAAAGAGCAGATACATCATCATCATCGCCTTCGTCCCAGAGTGTTCCATTCCGGAATTGGGGCTGAGTGGAAACTGGGCTGACGGTCTGGCTTGTTTGATGCGGGCAGCTGCGTTGGCTGGGCGATGTCGTGCAGCTTTCGGATCTTTCGTTCAAGGGCTGCTTGTGCTTATGTTTTTGCCTTGCCTTGTCATCCTCACCGAGTGGCATCGTAGGTTCGGCCATTGGTATATTTTCCGAGGTAGGATGAGCACAGCATATAGGTAGCGTGGCCTTTGAAGTTTTACAAGAAGGAACATATACGAGGCGGGATTGACGGGCGACACGACACGAGAGCGAGCTCAGGCGTGTGTGAGAGGGAGATGCGTGAGACGTTGGGGATTGCGCGGATACAAGCGGCTTGGGAGGAAACATAAAACACATCACACACCAGACTTTTTTGAACCGTCGGCCTGATTATAGATTTGACCTTACACGACGGTCGATCCGTGCAGGATACAGAACACCATGCGGTACTGCAGTGCCGGCGCTGCGCTGTGCTTCCCCTTCTTCTCATCCTCGTTCTCATGCTACATGACACGACTTTACTTACATACAGAAGGCGTTTACGTGGCTGTAATTGGCATTCTCACACTTACGTTGTGCATTTGAGGCTCGAACACATTTTATGGCGCAGAAGAAATCTTGGCCTGGGCTGAGAATGAATGATTTGATTAGAGAATTCTGTTCACGACTGACAGGTGAGAAACGCGTGAGAGTTGGGAGATGCAGAGGGGCATGCGAGTGTATCTGCAGGATGGGCGATGGCTCTCGGATGGCGTCGATGGGAGGCGAGTGAGTAGTGACATGGGGCATTGGGGGATTGGGGAGATACAAACGACAATGTAACGTCGACTGGTCTCCAAAGAAATACGTGAAGGGCGATCGAGGAAAGGTGTTGATTGGGAGTTGACAGCTCGCCCTTTTCTCTTTCAAGTCATGGACCAACGGCTCGTTATCCAGTAAGGTGGTGCCCCATCATCAAGCAGCCCTGTTTGACTGCATCTGCATCTCCGCTCCTCACGTTTCCCGGTTCATGCCATGGCATGTTACCGCGCAGCATGAGAAGAAGGGCAGCAGGGCGCAAAAAAAAAAAGCCAGCGATGGTCTCGGGTAGGTGAGAGGCGGATGTGCGATGTTGCGTATGGCCTGTCCCTTCCACCACCACACCCCTCGTGTGTCTGTCTCTTTGAGATACGCCTTGTGCCCATGTGGCCGCCGCCCGACCCCCTGGAAGACATGACATATCCATACCTTGCCCCATTGGTGTAGGAGGGGAACAAAGGGGCACTGGCGATTGCGGTGTTGGTTCGGAGTCCCGTGTTCAACTTTTCGAATTTACAATGTCACCCCATTTTCCTTCGCAACTCGGGAGTTTGATAAGTCTCAAAAAAGTCCGAAGAAAAAGAATCTAGAAGCGCAATGGTTTAAGAAGAGTGAAAAAAAAAGAAGGTTTGGTGGGCACGTTTTCCGTGGCACAGACCGTTTTCTCGTTTCACCCGTCAGATCAGCGGTCGTCATCGCTCAGTCTCATCTCATGTAGCCTCTTAGTGAGATTCTGTCTCCTTCAGTCTCACATCAACTTCAACACTCCACGCCCGTTACCACCAAGCGCCCAACCCCGAACGGAAGCTCGGAATCGGTGACGGGCGAACACAGGAAATTCACCTCTCGGTGGTCAGTGCCTGCGGTCCCTCTTCCGATTCACTCACAAACCTTTTTGGTGGCGTACGCCGGATGGAGGATGGAGGGGGTTCGAGCCTCACAACCGAAGCATTGGCTCTCTTACACTCACTCTACCACTTACCCAGTCGTCCCCCATGCAAACCCCAAGGCCCCCGTGTCCATCACCAGATGAGATCTCGACCTATGGGCGATACCTCACATTTCCTGACCCTTGCTGGGACTGGGGTAGGTACACTACCTAGCCTGGCCTGGATAGCTCATACATCACCTTAACCTTTGGCGACTACCGCCCCAACGTGACTATTGGCGCCATGACTGTCATTCAAAGTCCCTACTGCAACACTAGCCGGCTAGTCGAGTTCGAGAATGGTCGTCTGCGAGGACGTGCCGGCTTCTCAAAGTCTCTAGGTATTTTGGCGAGCAAACTGTCCAAGGTGTGCCTGTCTGGATGGGACTCATGGGAGTGCCGTTGGAGTGAGTGTCTGCGTACAGATAGAGAGAGACGAGCCATTCATTGCCCCTCCCCCTCCTTTTCCCCCCATTGACACATTCCGCACCAAGAAAAATCCTGGACCTCCTGGACCGGCTCCGGCTCGAGACCCGGGCAAGCCATGGGCCTCCCTTCGTCCCTCTAGACCCGAAAATTTTCTGCTCGCGCGCCAGTATGCTACGATTTTCTTTCTATTTTTCTTCTTCTTCCTGCCATGCGGTAAGTTCAACCGTCAGATGGCTCCCGGGGTAATCCCCGGCAAAAGGGGGCATCTCTCTCATGCAAGCCCGTATCCCCCTCCATTCACAAACCACCGCTCGGGGTGTTCCAGAACGCCGTTCGTCATCCGGGGGACACCTTGCGTGAGGCATCTCGGGTCCTTGCCGGTGTCGAGGAGGGACGAAGAGGCAGCCCAGCGAACCGTGGGTTATAAAGATGAGGAGGGGGAGGGAAACAGTTGGCCATGCCATGGATCACGGCAGCCCGTTTGCGTTGAGCAGATTTATGGACCGGAACTGAATTGATCACTCAGTGAGCAGTGGCCGTTTTTGCCTGTCACGCCCGCATCAATCCCCATGCAGCACGCCGTATGGCATTGCATGTCTTCAACCTGACGATCCTACTCACACGGGAGACGAGTGAGAGCCGACTTTACGTTGGAGAGCTTGGATACTTGATACTTTGGAGACCAGTCGGTTGAAAACAGGTATCCTATGTATCATGTAGCCAGGTAAACAGGAATGCCTTGTTGGCTGCCTTGCCATGCTCATCATCATTGTTGCATTTGAGGTTCCACCCCCGGTACATGGAACCCAGTTTGCCGATTCCTAACAACTACCCGAAGAGTAAATCAACCGAAAAAAAAAAAAAGTCAATGTTCAGGTGCCCATCTAAGTTTACGGCGTATCGTATCGTAGCACACGGCGCACGGAATTTGCAGATCCACACGGGCAGCAGAAAAAAGAAGAGGAAGAGATGCCCACAGCAGCAGACGCATGCCTAGGCAATGGGGTGACGCGAAGCCAATGCGCCGCTAGATCAGATCGGAAAAGGGCACGCCGTCATTTGATTGTACTCTTTTCCCTTCTGCAACTCATGACATTAGGCAGACAGAAGTGCAGGTAGGCTTTTGTGAGGTCGTTGGGTTGATGATGATGATGATGAAGCGTCCCTTTCGATTGGGCTGTTTCGGGGTCTCTTTGGGTACCTTTGCGTATAAGGTCGACTTTGGGCTGCCTCTCAACTCACTCTCACTTCTCGGTGCTAGTCCGGATACTCTCTCGGCTCACTCAACTCTGCGGGTGCAAATTGGAACCAACTTTGTCAACCGTTACCGGCTGACGATGACGACGGAAAACTTGGGAGGGGGAGGGGGATCGGAGGCCACTCACTTACACCGCCGCTCTTGGAACTGCGGATGTAAGATCTGCCCAGGTTGCCCGCGTTCTTACACTTCCCAACGCAACGCGCAAGCAACGCAGAGCAACGCAAAGCAAAGCACAACATACATTTTCTCAAAAGAGCATGCCTGGTATTCTCAAGAACCGCAATTTCGTTTCCAGAGATCACATGCGATGCATCTCGTAGAGGAAGCTCCGCCTTTGCGCATACATACATGCCTCACATACATGCTGTTGCTCCTGCGTATGATGGGGGCCTCTCGTAGATGCACTCACACCCCCACCCTTGAGGGGCCTTGAGGAGAGGAAGACACGCAAAGAAACAGAGACAAAACCAGATAGATGGGAGAAGGGAAGAGGGAATCCTCGCATCGGTGATGGAAGTTCGGCGGGGGCGAATTTGCACTTGAGTCGGCGCCGCTTTTCAACATTCATCGCCAATGGAACATTGTGAAAATATGTCGATTTAAGCCGACCAGTTGCTGCCCGTCACACCCCCCCGTCAAAAACGTCTCTAGACTCTGCATCTTTGAGTGCATCTTGGACGGAGCCAGGCGTGCCAGGGTCATAGGGTGGGATTACAGGGGTTGATGATGAGCCCTGCCGGAGCCCTGGGGAGGTATCCAGTTCAGGTAGATTCTGGAAGTCGTCCGTCCTTTTGCACCAATCAAAACTCTGAAAAATGATAATGATTCGAGTCAATCAGAAGCGGCAAAAGTAGACGGTGTGAGAGAGAATGGGAGGGGAAGACTCGGGAGAGGGAGCAAAAGGACTCTGAGAAACCCAATGGGGGCGACGAGAAGTCCCGACCAATGATAAAAAGCCGGAATAAACTAAGTTGAAGTCGAAAAGGGGAAAAGGTACTTGCAGGGGAGCGAGGTAGGTACAACAAAATAAAATAAATAAAAATAACACTTAAATGGAATAAACCAAAAAAATATATTATATTCTGGGGGCTCCCATCTTGACAACGCATCACCACATAAAATGCCCGAATCTACTGCACTTCTGCCTGACCTGACGCCAGGGTTAAATCACAGAACGAATACCTTTCATTACTCTCCAGTCGCATTCGCACATTAGTAAACGGCAACATGACCGTTTCAAGAGGCTATAGTACCTACAGATACTTCTAACTGGGGGAACTCTTTTCCTGCCCAAGAAACGATCAACAGTTGGGGGGCACTTCTTTATCCCGCAGTCCACACCCGTCCCCGGTTCTATCAAGAAGGTGGCTCCCTCAGTCCAACGAGGCGACGACACGAGCTGCGTGGGAATGGACAATCCCACGCTGCTTTTGATTCAAAGTCTGTGAGGAGTTGCTTGGCTTGCATGCTCGGTACATGTATCGCATTGTCCATATCTTGTATTGTACCGTCGTGCCTGAGCATTGCCTCGTGGTGTCGTTGAAGACGTCCACATCAAAGACGATATACCTCGGGTTGGAAGATACCTCGAGGAACGCCAGGTTCGTTCGCAATTGCGAACGAACAGCAAAGGAAGAGGAGAAGTGTCCCCTCTTCCTGGCCCCCGGCCGGTCTTTGCCCCGTTACATTCCCATTCCATTCTGGTCTTGTTCTCCCAATCTCTTGCTGGCCTGTTCTCCATCCCGCCCTGCCCTGCCCTATCCAAACTTCTTAGCTCTCGATATTCACCCTATCCTGTCCTATCCCCTTTCATCCCAACCCATCCTCACCCTCGTTAGCCCGGCACGCTCGTTGGATCAGAGTTTCGATCAACGGCGGGCCCCGTCTCGTTTCCCCGTAGTCCCGGCTTTCCCTAATCGTCCTGACGTCTGCCCATCGTTCAACTTGCCCCAAGTTGCCTTCGTCTCCATCTCTGGCGTGTATCCGTTTGACCGCCCTCCTCTTCCTCTTCCTCCTCCTTCCCCTCGACACCGCATCCGTCACGAATCAGGACCATACTATGGCCCCTCTCCGGACGCTTGAAAGGCCGGTTCGGCTTGCGTCTGACTGGATCGATAGAACACATACGACCCGCATGGCCCTCCGTCATACGTCCTCTTTTACCTCCCATCTACGGCCATGGCGTGTGTGTCCTGTCCGCCAGAAGAAGACGTCGTCGTTGGATTCCCGGGGGGAGGGGTGTGTGACTGCCATCGACCAAATGAACGTACTGTTTGCCTTCCGGACTCTTCTGCGTACACTTCTAGATTCTACACACACCTCTTACACCCACACCTTCTTTCACACGCCTCGGCCCCTTTTGGAGCTAAAGCACCTTCTATCCTTCTTGACACCGCACGGGCGTGGACGGAAGGGAGGGAGGGATGGAGGAGGAGGAGGAGGGTGGGCCACCCCAAGCAACCACAAACCATACGGGCCAAGGTTGATGAAGGAACCCTCCACGCCATGGACGTGGACTGAAGGCGTCCGTCCCTGCCCACAGAGCCCCATGCCCCTGGCTTGCAGGTTGCAGCCATTCCATCCTTGCCTCTAATCGGTAAAAATGAGTAAGGTAGTGCGGAAATACTTTCGAGGTTGTACCTCCCTTGTCATCAGGTGGGTGGTTCGGCAATGTCTGGAACTGCATGTCTCTTGGTTCGCCGTTTTACACGACATGCATCATTTTTTTTTCCTTCTTCTGCCTTTGCTTGAACCCACATACCTACATTCTTCTCCGTGTGTCTGGTCTTGTCTTTGTCTCTTTTGCCCTCCCATCCCACTCTTTTGCAGCTTGCCAACCTGCGTCGGCCAAGTCCGTGCCCCCTTGAGTTTACTGTTCTCTCCTCTCGTTTCTCTGTCAGTATCGACCCTGGCTACCAAAGTATTTGGCATATTTCGTCTGGATATCCCGCAGACTCTCAGAGATATTAGATCCTTTACCCGTTCCGGTCTGCCCACCCCCATCCACCCCATCGTGGACTATCTCCACCAATCCCACTTGTGATAGTCGCCTCCCTCGGCATATGCAGACACCTCTTGCTCCCTTGCTCTCTCTCTCCGTCCACTTCTTTGCCTTTGATACTTGCCGCGTTTTTTCCATCATTTTTACTTTCCTCTTGAGAAATAGGAAACGCGGCATGCAGACATAGTAGCAATCTGCTTTCCCTCCTTCTCCTTGGTTGGCCAATGGCTCTGTCCATCACCCGCCCACCACCGTCCGGCTGCCACCCCTTCCAATGCCCACACCCTCAACATCCAAACGCCTCATCGTCGTTGGATCTCTCTCTCTCTTTTTCACTTTTGTCTCCTCTCTTTCTCCACGGCCCATATATCCACATCAACAAGCGTTGCGGGTGAAGACAGGGTTTAGTCTATGCCACTTCCCTGACACTAACGCACAGGCTAGACCAGGCCCAGACAGGTCGACCGGCTGCCGCTCATCATGGTCCTTGTCAATGTCAATGTCCATGGCCATGTCCATGGTGGACGTTGTTGTCTGCGACCCTTTTGGCCGCGCTCTCTCTCTCATCATCCCATCACATCATGCCCTTGGACCATTCCGTCTGTTCCCCCTTCCGCGGAAGGAGACCCGGTTAACGATGAAGCCACGGCTTGTCATCGGACGAATCGAGGCTTGATGTCTTATCCCCCTTCCAAACAGACGAAGAATATGGAGTCCGAGGAGGGTTTCGGAAAAGTATAAAAGGGCACAACTTGAGCGGCTTGATTTTATTCACTTCTTCTTCCTTTCTCATCATCAGATTCCTGGACTATCTTCAAGCTTCCCTATAGCTCTCTCCAAGTTCTCTTCTTTGCCCAACAAGCAACTTCCTTGCACACTTGACTCTGTCTCACAGAGTGCCGCCATCCCCAGTCAACACTTGGACTTAGTCATCCCTTGTTTGCTTCAAATAGGTTCCCACATCGTACACACAAAGTACACGTCACGCCTCTATCGTCAACTGCCGGCCTCCACCTCTTCCTCCGCCCATCATGTCTTCCCACTACAACTCCCACTACACCCTCCCTTTGCCCGTCCCCTCCCACAAGGGCCAACACTACCCAAGCTACAGCAGCACCTACTCTGTATCGCCTCCAGAGACAGATGAGTCCGTCAGCTCTGGCACCGGTCCATCATACAGCAACAGCGGCTACTCTGGCGGCTACTCGGTGGCCAACTCCAGCTACGCCGGAAGCAACAGCGGCGACTACGAGAGCACCCACCACTCGGCCAGCGGTGTCGACTTCAACGACTACATGCAGGACCGCTTCGCCCAGACCTTTGACCCCATTCCTCTCGACCGCAACATTGCGGTCCAGGCGCAAACGTAAGTTGATCCCTTCATGCGGCGGCGGCGGCGAAACAGAACAAAGAGGCTAACGAGAGGCAACGCAAAAAATAGATCCGGAAAGCTCAACGCAAAGCACCGTGAGCTGCTGGAGCTGCAAAAGAAGGCGCAAGCTCGTCTCGCAAAGACGCGCGAGCGCTTCAACGAGGGTTACCGCGACGCTCAGGACGTGCGCGCGGACCTCGAGTGGACGCAGAAGAAAGTCTCGTAAGTCGCACCCTTTTTTCACTCTCCATTGCCTCTTCCGGGACTCCGAAAAGTTGCAAGGGGAGAGACAAATCTGCGGTCCTGCAGTATGCAATCCCAGAAGATTTCCCCGCGAACCAGTGGGGAAATATCTGAACCGGATTGCTGGTCCCCGATTGAATTGCGCGACTACAACATTGGCGTCGGAAAAGGAAATCTTTCGGGGGGGGAAATCTGCGAGATCTGAGACATTGCGGCTAACACGCGGACCTCTTTTTGTGCAGATCACTCAAGAGCAAGACTTCTCGCAAGCACACCAAGGAGTACAGCAAGGCCCGCGCTCGCTACCCGTCGCCCGAGTATTAGAGAATTTCCTCTGGTTTTCTGGGTGTTTGCTGCGGATTTGAATTGCGAAAGCTTCTCAGCCGCGCGATACCGACGACGTTGAAAGCAAGCAGCGAGCTTCTCCTTTTTCAGCCTTGTGTTTTTTTTTTTTCCAGCGTGCCATTTTCAACTGCGACCAAAAGAAAAAAGTTCCAGCCTGCCGTCACCACCACCACCATTGCTACTACCACTACCACCACACCACACAAAAACGCACGACATACATACATCCCTGCCGACAAAACTGCAGGAACGAAGATACCAGATTCCCGGAGATTTACTTTGCATTTGATTTTCTTTGGATGAGCGCACGCCTCCCTCCATCTCCGCTTGTTTACTTACTACCATTTTTTTCTTGGGTACATATTGGGCTGGCAAGCAAGGGAGGGGAAGAGAGGAGACAGGGGCCCTAGGCGAACCTGACAGCCGGGACGGCTTGACGCGCAGCGGCACGGCGCGGGGCGAGCATGGGGGGGCCCGCCTAGCCGCCCATCTCACGCTGCTTTTGCGACGGGCAGGGCGGCGGACCTGCGAGCTGCGAGCTGGAGCAGGGTCGAGTGAGAGTGGGTTGGATGGGGAAACATCATTCCCAAGCGCCCGGTAAACCTCTCCACACACACGTACATGCCCTGGGCAGTTTTCCCCAGATTTGGCAGACGTAGGGCTGCTGTGGGGTTCCGACCGACCTTCTTTTGAGCTTTTGCCTTGAGAGTGAGAGGGGGATGTTTTTGTTGCACGAGACGATTATGAGACATGATTGGATGAATGGAAAAATGATTTGGGGCGGCTATGTTGTTAAAAGTACGCCTCACCCCCTCCTTCCGAGGACGACGGGGCCAAGGCCAAGTAGCCCGGGGGCTGCAGTAGTCGTTGGAAGGGTCTGTAGGCCGGTAGAACGGCTCGGTGGAGACAGACGGGGAGGGAGGGGACGGGAGACAGGGAGACCAGGCCCAAAGTGAGGGTACAAAATTGTTGGCAATCTGTTTGGAGGCGCTTGTCCTCTTCGGGGCGGTGGGATATTGCTCTTTCGGGAAGGATAGCGACGGGGAGCTGGACGTGGGTCATGTTCCTCTGACCCCTCGGTGGTTCTGTAGCGACGACAGGGTGTTTCTCCGTCTCGGGATCCATAGTCATATCATAATCTCTTCTTGTTCGGTCGTGGTGGCCCTTTGCCGGGCTGCTGGTCCACGATATGTCCACCGTAACAGTACCGTCGTGATCCCGGGGCCTCCGTAATGCCACCGTAACGATCCCCCAGGCCTTGGCCCAGCTGGGGGGGTTCCATATATCCAGTGATATATCAGGTGATGAATGGACCATGATGTTTCCCCCCCTAGCATGTGCTCAGCCAGCCAGTGATATCACGTGACGTGGTCGGTGAGGTCGTCGGTGTGTGGCATGTCGATATGCCAAGTCGCATGGTTGAGAAGGCATCCAGTCGGAGGTGAGGTAAGCATGTCGATATATGTTGACCTCACACTCGATGCCATGCTCCACGCGCCTCTCAGGTGTCAACCCATCCAATATCGAACATCGGTAGTCCCGTCGACGTTTTATCAAGCCGTCTGAGCTTGGGTACCCCTCGCTACCCAAGTCCCCTTGGACAGAACCCCAGCCTTCTTCTCAAGCTTTTCCCATGGGTTCTCATTGGACGCGGGGTCGTAGTAACCCTCCCACCAAGGCTTGCCATCATTCCTCTGTTGCTGCTGGTACCCCGCGCGACCACCACGCTGGTGTTGGTGCTGGTGCTGGTGCTGGTGCTGCTCGGGGCGTTCTCTCGTCGGCATCGTCGTCGGAGCGGATCCCATCTCCTTACCCCACGAGGCGTCAGGCCGCTGGGGCAGAGCCGATGGTGTTGGGAGGGAAGAGGAAGTCGTGCTCTGTGCTTGCGGCGCCGAGGTTCCGTCTTCTGGTGCCGCACCCCGGCTGGCGAGTTGGTCTATCAGACTCTGCGCGTGGGCGAGCGCGGGTGCGACGGTTGGGTCCGAGTAGAGACTTGCGCCGCCTTCCTCTGCGTCCAAGTCTTCTCCGGCGGCAGCACCAGCGGCGACCGCAGCAACGGTTCCGTCGTCTTCGTCGTCATGGTCGAGGGCTATCTCATCGGCGTTGGCGGCGGGCGCGGCAGCAATCTCGGTCGTCGTCGTCGTTGTCGTTGATGGAGCGGGGCGCGGAGCGCGAGGGGCGAGTGCAGTCTGGTTTGCGCCTGTCGCGGAGGAGACGGCGTCGGTGCGGTGGTTGTATTTGCGCTTCTTGGCGGCGGGCTGGGTCCCGAAGGAGGCGAAACCCATGAAGGCTGCCATTTCGGGGTCGATTGCGAGGGAGTCGTCTTCGTCCATTGTAGCGGTGAGGAGGTAGCCTTGGGGTCGGTTGGCAGCGTCGTTGCAAAAGGGTGCTCGCTGCGGGAGAAGTATGGGCGATGACGTTGAAAAAGAGATGTTGGTATGGATAAAGTAGGCCGACTTCCTGCAGGAAAGAAACAGCTCCGGGCGATGTGGGGAAGGGGAAAAGCAGTCAGGCCAAAGAGGAAGAGAAAAGGAGCTTTGGGCGCGGGAAGAGCCGTGGACTTTTCTCAGAGAAAGGGGAGAGAAAAAGAGAAAGAAAAAAAGGTCGAATTAAGAAGACCCTTGTCCGGCACTGGCCCGCTTAATTACAGCCTCGTGGGACCGGGGCCTACCTTTCTATGGGAAATAACTTGGGGGCTTCTAGATTTCCAGGGTCTTGAATGGCATGTCGTCGATAAAAGAATGACGGACGACATGTTCGGGTATCTGCGGCTGTAGGTACGGGCGAATGAGAGGCAATAAAATTATTCGTTTGCGAATCAAAAGCATTGTGAGAGGAAATCAATACCAGTACTCCCTCAGGTACCTACGGATTTCGAGAGCAAGGGGAAAATGCTCGAGTCTCAACCGTCGGGCCTCTGAGTCGCTGACATCATTTGAAACGCGACGTACTCCGTACCCCTGGCGCGGATCCCGGAGCTTGGGGCCATGGTTTGTGCTTGTCTTCAACTTCATTCCAATATTTAGACAACGACAGCCTCTTCCCTGGTAGAGACCCCGAATACAGCGGCACCACTTCGAACCACAGTCGCACGTAAATACCCGAGCTCTAAGACGCGAAATCGTACCGGAAACCTCCTCCTGATAGTGCTATCAACAGCGACACTCCCACGAAGCTCCACACAAGCTCCGAAGCACATCTTCAACCTACACGATATCCACCATATCATTATCTTCACAACATCAAAACACGCGTAGAGCATCATGGCGTCCCCACCAACAGCAGTCACTCTCCGCTCCCCCTCAAAATACACAACCGCTCCCTCTGCATCACCATCAACCTTCTCGGCCCCGCCCCTCGAATGGCTACTCCGCACCTGGTCCGTAACCCACTCCACCCTCGCAATGTGGCGTGACGCCCGCAACGTCCGCATCTCCTACGCCTCCATGGCCCCCAAACCAGACGGCACTGCCCGCATAGACGACCTTGTCGAGTACGAGTCCAACAAGACGCCCCACCCCTCCGCGGCCGTCAAATCCGTAAAGGGCGTCGACACCGCCTGCGCCGTCGGGGATACCTCCGTCTGGGACTGGCGGGGTAAGGGGTGGTTGTTCTTCGTGGGCAGTCACTGGGAGGTTCTCGGGTGGGGGGAGAGGCGGATTGAAGGCAGCGGGGAGGTGGAGAGGTGGGCTGTTACATGGTTTGCGCCGACGGTGTTTACCAAGGAGGGGATTGATATCTACTGCGACCGGAAGGAGGGATTGAGTGCTGCTGGGTATGATGAGGTTATGGGTGCACTGAAGGGGCTGGGGGCCAAGGAGTTGGTTGGCATGGTGGAGAAGGATATGTTGCCTGTTGAGATTGCGTTGCCCTGGAAGGAGGCGTGAGCAATGTTTGTTTGGATACTGCGTTGCCGAGTTCAGGTATGTCTTCGAATCGAGTTTTCTAGTAGTGATATAATACCTAGGCTGAGCATCTATTCTTTCATATAGAACCCATCACAACAGCAAACGAACAAGCTCGCAGCTGTCTAGTAGCGCAGCCTTGGATGTCTTGGTTCAAGACTCTTCGAGCACTTATCAATCTTTGTGTAAAAGTCTCTGGAAGTGAGTCTGACAAAGTTCTGATAGGTAACGACGGTTGTTCATTATCTCCCAAGGTCATCGTCCAAAGCAGATTGCCACCCATCTGTGACGAAAAGGCAAGACATGTCAACGTACTTCGATAACTTAGTCCAAGACTATCCAAGCAGTCGATCAGCATTTTCTCTTGGTTACTGGCCATTATATTACTCTGCCTTATTATTGAGAAACTCTTTAGGCTTTTCCTACTCAAGTTGCTGCCCCCCAGACCCCATTAGTGATAAAAGAAGAAAAGGTATATAAAAAGAATGCCGACGGCTTGTTCCGAGACTGCTTCAGCGTGCGTCTAGCATCTTGTAGAGGATGCTGCGAGAGGGGGTGAGGAGATGTGGATGTCCTCCTTATTGGTGTGTTGAATTCTGCAGAGTGAGTGGCTCTTACGTTCACGGATGCTATTCATAGCAAGCTACTAGCCTACCCATAACCGTTCCTCATCTCTCGTCACGCCGCCCCTCGCTCACGTTCGCCCACGAATACCCCGTCACCTCCCAGGTTCATCCCATCCACGTCACCTCGCCCCTTCCCATTCTCATAACTATCCCATCCCACTCCACCAGATCAATCCTCCAACTCAGTCCCTTCAGCCCGGTTCTATTTCACTCAAAATCACTCCCATTTCCCTCATCAGTCAAACCAAGTAGCCAGACAGCTCGAGGTTCGTGGTCCAACCCACTTTCGTTCTCCAAGCATCCGAAAAGACTCTGGATTCGATTCCACACTGGTGAGGATTGAGCGATTACTCCAGGTGGCAAAAGTTTCCTTTACCACCATTGTTGGCTGGTCCTGCTCAAGTGGTTGGATCAGCTAGCAATAACAGTCGTCCGAAACCTGATGGGCGGTGACTATCTATTATTGGGAACAATCTGTTGAATCTATAATAAACAGAGATCACAGGTGTATGTAGTCCCCTGATCTTGGTGATACTCACCCATGGCTGAGTGGGAGGCGAGGACGATTATCATCACTTCGTAAGTCGGGCGGCGTCAGACCACAATTTCTTTTGCCTAATATCGATGCCGACACGTTAGAAGGGCCTAGTCGTGTTCGCGCTCGCTTGGACCCGGCAAGGTAGTATGAAGCTGATGTTACGGGGGTCCATACATGCAATAGGATGGACAAGGAGACACTTTCAATAAACACAGTAAAGTAGATCAAGGTGGAAATTCGTATTCAATTTCAGTACCATTAGCATTATGTCATCCTCCGAGTCGAATTCCAAGCGAATGAAATGGGTATACTGCAAAGCCCGTCCAATGTGATCATGCCGATTTGAGGTATCATCTCCCGAGCAGGCTTCTGTCCTTCCTCACCCCACATCTCTCCCGCGTGCTACAAGTACATGTTTTTGATGTTTTTACTATTTCGTTGTATGAAATTATTCGTCGCAAAAGGGTATTTGAAAAATCATTCGTGTCGGAGTATCGTAAAGCGCAAGGGGGTATTGACGTCGCAGCAAGAGAATCAAAGCGTGATTGGTGACAGCCGTAAAGGGGTCGGCTTTAGTGTGACCAAGCTATTCCCCCACACGAGACCTCAAGTCAGCACTCGGTGCGAACTCAAATGTTTTCGATGACACGAGAGTTAATGGCTTGTTGGAAGCCGGAATCCTGACCTCCAAAATCGTTGAAGTCGCCAGTGCCGTGGTTGGCACCGCTCGACTCGCCCGTTTGGTTGTTGCCGCTGAGCGACTGCTGGATGTTGGGCATGGTCTGGCCAGGGCCAGGCAGGAAGATGACCTTGCTGTTAGAAGACTTGGCCATCGCCTGCATGGCTTCGAGGTAGCGGATCTGCATGGCAGGGGCAGACGACAGAATGTCGGCAGCCTGGCGCATGAGCTTGGCAGATTCGACCTGGGTCGTGTTAGTTATGAAATGCAATTATGTGATATTTAGAATGCGTACCTCAGCCTTGGCGGCAATGATCTTGCTCTCACCAATACGCTTGCTCTGGGCAGCCATGGATAGCGACTCCTGCAACTCTTGGCTGAAGATGATGTCCTTGATAAGCATGCTCTCGACCTGGACACCCCATCCGGCAGCAACATCCTCGATGATCTCGCCAATGGACTGGGCAATCTCCTCACGACGCTCGATAACGTCCTGGAGAATACGGGCACCGACGACATGGCGGAGAGTGGTCTGGGTTCGCTCCATCAGGGCCTGGCGGACGTTGGAAATACCGAAGGCGGCTCTGTGAGGTGCGACAATGTGATAGTAGATGACAGAGGTGAGGTGCAGGGTGACGTTGTCCTTGGTCATGCAAGTCTGCTGGGGAACCTCTGCCATCTGAATCTTGACGTCGACCTGGATAAGCTTCTCGCTGAGAGGGTTGACCTTGACAAGACCAGGGTCGACGGCCTTGTAGAATTTGCCAAACTTGGTGACCAGACCGACATTACCCTGATTCACGTTCTTGTAAGGGTTCGGGCAGACGATACAGCAGGGAATGGCACCGAGAGTACCAATGCAGGCACCAAAGGTGTTGACTGGTGATGTGGTGTTAGTGATTTGCGATTGGCTTGAAAGGAGAGGGAGTTGCAGGTATAAGACATACTCATGGTTCCGTACCAGCCCTTGGGGTTGGCATCTTCGGCAACAACTCTGGCGTAGCTGCGCTGGAGATCCTCCTTGGTGGGAGGCTGGACCGTCATCTCATTGTGAGGCTTGAAGCCGCCCTGTCCGAGACCGAGACCGCCACCGTTGGCCGTGGTCTCGCTACGCTCCTCATAGTCGGGGGCGCGGGCCTTGCCCGTGGAAGTGCTCTCGTGTTGCGGGGCGCTCATCGTGGGCGAATGCGATCGGGACGAGTTGGCTTGGAGAAGGTGTCGTGCAGATGTGTTGGAAGAAGAAGCTTGTCGAGTGCGGGTCTCTAGATGATCAGAAGCTTCGTTGGTGGATTCTGAGTGATGAACCATGTGTGCTGGCTACGGTATGAATCGAGATGGATGGGGGCACGAGGTTCTTAAGTAGACGACGTCTGGGGTAGGTAGGTACGAAATGGAGATGTGTCGAGGGGAGAATGAAGACCGGGGAGTGCACTAAGAGTTCTAAGACCAAGGGATCATAGACACCCGACGGATCTAAGAGCAAGGGTCGAATCATTTCGTGGGACAGGGTGGGCTGTGTTTGTGCCCAGGAGCTCTTTCCTTGGGGTCATCTTCTTGGGGCCTTCTTTCTGAGGTGGTGGTGGTGGCACTGAGCTATCGGCAAGCGCGATGATAGGCGGGAGAGGAGAGGAGGCAGTCGCAAACCGCGAAAAGGAAGCTACAGGAGCCGAAGGGTGGAGCAGGGGTCTCGCAGCACCTCCCCCAAGAGTTACCATTGTCACCTTCGTGCCTTCAACATCAACTACGAATATGCAAAAGTGCAGGAGCGACCTTAGGTGGAGCTAGAGGTACCTCCCCCATGTTCCAGTTGGTTGCCCCGTCTGTGTCCGTGGGCTGTTGAACGGGGTAGGGATGCGAGCACCAGGGAAGGAACGCTGGAGCCATGCGGGGCAGAAGTGCCCGACGGTGGAGAGCACTGCCCGCGAAACTCCAACATGCGGTGGCCCATGCTCAATTTGAGCTTCCTTCCCTTCATGGTCACGACGTTCTTTCTGCCTGCACTAAGGTAATCAATTATCTTGCTGACTGTTCTTCTCGGCACACATTCCGCATCATCACTTGCCCAGATACATACACCAGGGCATTCAACATGTTAAAAAGATCTCGTGGTCATGGACGGCCTCAAAAAAGCCGCAATGCTAGCAGAATCAACACCGATGCGACGGCTTGACTTTCCATATCGTACCCAATCGCGAAGCTGCCGGTCAGCCGTCTTACCTTCAAGGTCCTTACACCCCAACCAGAGTGGCATGGTTGTTTCTTCTCTTTTGCCCGGATAGACAGCGCGACTTTCACCCTCAACTGCGTGCGTCGACCAAGTGTGATCGCCCAACTGCTTCCAAACTTTACCATGAGGGCAATGTCGCTGCTCCGCCCTCTCCATTCTTCGCTGCCTAGGCAACAAGAAAAACCTCAAGATCCGATCCCAACGGTCCGTCCTTGGTGGCAGAGCGGTGGCGGAACCCAATCCGTCCTTCAATCAGCCTTGTCTACAGCCAAGACACGCCGCGCACGGGGTTGATTGCTGACTGCTGACCGCTCAGGACGGGCGGTCGGTCGTGGCACCTTTGCCCTTCTCCAACCTCTCCGAGAAAAATTGCACACCATCCCATTCAAACGCGCCGTCTGATCTTGACAAGCTCCGGGCGGCTGTCTGTCTGCCAGGGGCAATTGAATTGCTGCCACTATCGACTAAATGTCACACGCCAACGGAGAACGTTTCACACATCATTCATCTCTGTGTCATGATATTCGGGGCCCTGCCACCCCAACATGCTCAACAGCCAATCAACGCCCTCGCGCGTGCCGACTTCCGCCAAGGGAGGGCATGGCAGAGTGGCATGATATCATGGAACCCCAGCGCCGAGATTTGGAGAATCCTACACTACGAATACTATACCCTCAAGTCAGACATCGTGATTGTTCGCCGACTGCTTTCAGTTAACAATTGCATGGCATATCGAGTGGCTTACTCTACCTACCTAAGGTAAGGTATCTTTCCGTTACCTAACGGCTCCTGCGGCCAGTAAATCATCCACCAACGGATCCTTCATCGCAGAGCCTCTCTCAAAGTCCGAGGAATTTGGAGACCAAGGAATGACTTCATTGACTCCGCTCTTGGGAATGCGCCTCCAACCGCTCGTGCATATCCTTACAATGTACTCCGTAAGGTAAAGTGGTGTCTTCTCCACTCAATCTACCGTCGCCGCCCAGCTTCTGGGCAGAAAGCCATTCACAACTCTCAGCCTCCGGATCGGCCAATCCACGCCGGCCGCATGTCTCCACCTTTCCGAAAGTGGCCCTAGCGTCTCTCCGGCACGCGTGACCCGGCACTGCCCCGCCAATATTTGTCGCCCGGCGAACTTGAGCGACAGCTTACAATTTCTGCCTTTCCGCCCATCAAATATCTTTGCGTCTTTGAAAAAACTTGACATCATCCTCCGGATTGGCCAGAACTTCGGCCGATCCTCCGCCTTCGTCCCGACAACCCAACACCAATTTCCGGTGGCGACCCGCGGGCGGCTGCGATCTCTGCCCGACTCTCACCGAATCCAGCACCCGGCGAGACCGTCTCCACGTTGAACCCATAACCTTCGTCACATGCTTCCGCAGGGCGAATGCAGACCCCACAAGGCTTGAATGGTTGACTGATTTCATTCTACACTATCCTTGTCGTCTTACTGCGTGGTCTCGCTTGCTGTGCAAATGTGGGAAGCAGCTGAGTTCTCTTCGACAGAAATTGTAGATCTTACTGCTCCAAATATTCCCTGATAAGCTCAGCCACCGACGAATGCCCCGCCGGCGAATCCTTCCAGAAGCCTTCCTTTTCCGCCACCCCTGCGCCGTGGTGCATCCCTCGACCACGATCTTGCAATTCCATCGTCAATCCCATCTTGTACGAGGTTGACTACTTAGTACATAGTCACTAAGCTGACAATGCGCGGTGCCTAATCATCCGTGCCACTATGGTTTGGTAGATCACTGCCACGATCCCGTATAAGTCAATGTGGCAATGGCTGTGTTGTGGTCACGATACCTAGCCTAGATGTGGAGGAACTGTACAAGTTAGGCACGGCAAAATAACACATATGAAATAAGCTATCGAATTCTTCTAGAAGGTCCATCCTGCGGGGATCAATCACAGGATGATGACGGTCAAGATGAAGGTCTGGTTCCTGGTTCAAGCATGAGCCACACTAATCCCATGTCTACCGCAACGCCTTGCAAGACACATCCAAGTACGAAAAAGAAAACAGCTAGAGGTGCTGACAACTATTACGACCTCATTCCAACAAGATAAAATTAACTCATCACTATCCTCTAGTCCCCTTCATCCCCTCAAAATCCTCCACAATAGCAGCATGATCCATCTTCCACCCAGGGCTCATGGACACCATCCAATCCCCCTCCAACAACTTCTCATCCTCAATACTCCTCCTCGTATCCGCATACGACGCAGCCCATATACTCCTATAGATCCCCTGCGCCGGATAACTCACCAACCCAAACGTCGCAGCAGTACTCTTCGTCACAAGACTAACAACCCCCTTCCCAAGCCCCTTGGCCGCCCCCAGCGCGCCCTGCTCCTTTTTGCCCGTATATGTGTGAACAAAAATGTCCGTCAGCCCGCCCTTCATGTCCTGACAGAACGTCTTGCCCGCCACCGACACGCCGCTGCGGAACCCCTCGACGGCGTCGTGTTTGCGGACGGGCTCGCCGTAGAGGTTCGGCACCGCGCGGAGACCCTCCGTCACGGCGAGGGGTATGTCGACGAGTAGACCTTTCGTCGCGTTGCCCGCGAGTTTGCCTACGCCGTTGGCCGCTGCGGCTGCCATGGCGCCTGGTTTTGCGCCGTTGGAGGATGAGTCTTGGCTACCCCTGGATGGCGGCGGCTGGGCCGAGGAAGTTTTCTCGCCTACTGGTGATGCTGCCGCCACTGCCCCGTCCGGAACACCGACGCCGGGGAGGGGCAGCATGGCGAACGCGGGTGCTTGACTGTGTCGTTGCGTGTTCTCGGGTTGCTGCTCTTCGAGATTCTCGCCGGACTCACTGGTGCGCTTGTACTGTTCAAAGGGCTTTACAATGATGTCGGCTGTGGCACCTGCCATTTTGACGATTGTCGAGAGGGAGGCTGCTGATACTGCCGTCAGGGGATCCCATCTTTGGTTCTCAATGTTTGTCGGTTTCGATCGGTATCTGCAACAGAACAGTGTCAGTAACAAGCGGCATGGAGAAGGTCTTTGAATCGAGTGTATGAGTTAACCACGCACGACTTGAGCTGCTTCCGCTGCAATTTCCCATTCTTGACCAAGATGGACGCGACGGGCCTACACATCTTGACTTGCTTCTTGCCCCTGCCGTAGACCAGCGCCGCGGGCTGGTCGGAGAAGAAGTCGCAGCCCATTTTCGATTGCGGTAGGTTGGCGTGGAAGGCGTCGACGGCGGCCTGGACGCCGTTCTCCCTCTGCATCGCGTCGGCGAGCTTTCTGGCCGAGTGGACGGCGTCCGGGGAGAGGCAGAGCTGGATGGCCTGGATCAACTTTTGAGATGTGAGGGAGCGGTAGGGGATGGGGTCTGGTCCTGCGCCGGCTTCTGCTACGACGGCGCCCCAGAACGGTTGGCTATGGGGCAAGTGTCAGTAACAATGTGACCCAGGTGATGTGATGTTTCTACTCACTCTCCAAAGAAGGGAACAATGGTCGTAGGCTTTCCGTATCTCAGTCCGCAGGCTGTAGTACCGGCACCGCCGTGGTGGATGACGGCGGCGACTTGCTGGAATAGCCACTCGTGCGGGCAATCGCCCACGTAAAACACGTTGTCCGACTCCTCGCCGTTCAAGTTGCTCCAGCCTCTTGAAATAATAGCTCTGACTCCTGTCGCCTTGATTGCGCTGAGGACCATGGTCATGAGGCCCTCGATTCCGCCAACCACGATGCTCCCGAATCCGACGTATATGGGTGGTGGTCCGGCCTTGAGGAAGGCTTCGAGGTCGTGAGGTGGCGTATACGGTGCCGGATCGCGGAAGAAGAAGCCGCTGATATCTGTTGTTGATGCTTAGCTTGACTCTTCGTCAAGGAGATCTTGCGGTGAAAACTTACCGATGTGCGGACCCCAGTCGCTGGGCTTGGGCACGAGAGAGGGTGACCAACAGTATGTAAAAGGGACTTGCAGACTTTCCAGTATGCGATGTCCCTCCGTAGACGGAACTGGTTCTAAGCCAAGTGACTGGACTCTCCACGCATTGACTAGATCTCCCAAGCTATTTCGCCGTCAGCAACGCAGTCACTCGCATGTGAAGAGAAACAACTTCACCCCTGCCACGTCAAAAACTCAACAGCAGCATACGAAGCATGATTCGTACTCTTCTTATCCGCCTTTGAAAATCCAATATTCGCCAATGGGTGCGGGAACGCCTTGGTACTGCTCCACGGCATCGTAAACATGAGATGCACCGGGATCCCCAGCGCCTGGGCACAGTGCACGTGGGCGAAGCTCGGCGGATTGGCAATAATGGCGTCGGCGACAAATGGCACGTTGGAAAGGGGGTCCGGGTGGACGCAGGACCGCCAGAAGCCGTCGAGCATCTCGACGTACATGTCGCGCTTCCGCTGGATGATGCCTGCGCGGATCTGGGACATTTTGGGGATCAGGGAGGGGGACTCCACCATGTAGGCCATCAGATCGGCCGGGTCGCCGCCGACGGGGAAGAACTCGATTTTGTTTGGGGAGTTCGGGACGGAGTTGTTGGATTCGAGGACAAAGGAGGAGAACTGCGGGTGCGTTGCGATGCGGACGCGGTGGCCTGCTTTCTGGAGGGCGGAGGCGAGGGCGAGGAAGGGCTGGACGTCGCCTCGAGAGCCGACGACTTGGACTACGATGTTGAGAGGCATTGGCCATTGGCGTTGAGGCGTGTATTGGGGGGTGTACTCGGGCGGCGTTTGGTCTTCGGCTTGCGTTGAGCTGGATGGCTCGTCTTATGTTGAAGAGCGTGTTAAGTTGGTGCTTAAGGGCTACTACGTAGTCTTTGGGCTGCTTTACCTTCAAGGTAGAGATCCTCGAGCCCCAAGACCGAAGCCTTCGACTCTCTAGACGATCCAAACGTCTCTCTCTTTTCGCCTTCCATGTTTGTGTGCTTCACGTGCTGAATTGCTGTGTGGTGTTGGAAGTGGACAGTAAAAGAGGACGTGGGACTGAAGTAGGAGACAGGGAGGGGCAGGGTCAAGTACATATAAAGAGACTTAAGCATACCTTGATCTACCTTGTACCTTGCCGCATAGCCTCCTGGGTAGGGCCGCGTCAGGAAGTCGGCTACTCCCAGGTTAGCCAGTGGATCTACTTTTTACTATCAGCTAGGCATCCAACGCCATGAATACGAAATGAGCAGCCCGAAACTCAACTGGTCTCGCTGCTTCGGGGTGACCGTAGAGCGGAGGGAGGTGTTCCCTGCTGCTTAGAAAAGTCTGATTGTGGTCTCTGTCGTTTTTCTTGTAGTCACTTGAGCGATCTTGTTACTATTCTACGAGACTTTTCTGTCCAAAGATGCCGGATATTGCCAGAATTAAAATGTGCTTTGCTCAGTCTCACGAGCTGTCTTGCTTCCAAAACTCGATAAATCTCTATATGCCTTCCAGTGATCACCCGTTTTTCGCCAACAAATCCAACGCCGTGCCTGTGTGTGTTGCATATTAGTCCGAACCCCTCAGTCCATCTAAACGTTCTCTTCCCGACTATTCGGAAGACCCTCTAATTCAAGCTTATCCCCTTCCGCCTCCTGCTTCTTCACCGTCCTTTTCATCTTCCTCGACGCGCAACAGAATGCGCACCCGTGAACAGAGCTCAGTAGCCACAGCAACATACTAATTCCCGCGATCCAAGCACCCGCAGCAAGCCTGGACTTGACATCGCCCGTGACGTTGATACTCTTCTCGCCGCCCACAACAATGGCAGAAGACAGGCCGCACAGCGCGGCCCAGAGGACGGCCAGCCCAAAGTCCCATACGGACCAGGCGGCGTGTGTGACTGTCGCGAAGACGTGGTAGGCGCACGTCAGCGCCGAGAGGACGGCTGGGACGAGCGCGTAGATCCAGTTTGTCCTACTGAGGTTTTCTGTCGGGAGGGTATTCCAGGAGGCGAGAGTGGCGGCGTAGAGGCCTATCGTGACGATGGCGAAGACGAACTGGAGGATTCGGATGCAGGCGCGGACCCAGAGGCCGAAGGCGCCTGAGAGTTGCCAGTAGTCCGTGTTCATGGCTCGGCTTGTGGTATGTGGTTCGTGTTTACAAGCTGCAAGTACTTGTAGAGGATGGAAGTCCAAGTTTATCGATATGTTGGCTGGATGAGAAAAAAAGACGTTTGCATTCAGGGGAGAGAACAATTGGAGACTGATGAATGGTAGGGATTTGAGAGTAGAATGGAGAGGAGGGGGAGGAAGAGGAACGAATTTCGGTACTCCTTCCCGGGGGACAAAAAGTCAATGGATCTTTATCCTTGCTACGACTGGTTGAGACATCTGGGAATGAAGAGACGCAAATTTTCTACAGGCCGCTGCTCAATGTCATCTTGGTTGCTTTGGTCCTTTCGTGCGTGTAAGTCGTCAGCGGGGATGGCGATGAGCCAATCAAAACATTTCCGTATTTTTTGCGAAAATTCGCTCGTTTTGGATACGATTATTTTGGGGGTTACGATGTCCGGCCCCTGTTTTAGTATCCAGCCTTAATTCTTAGTTTTACCCAATCCATCCCTCCCTTGTCCTAGGATAACGACTGGGTGACGAGTCACAGTACACGTTATGACTGGGATTTAGATTCTATTTCTTCTGCACTAGTGTACAGGGCCACCGGCAAGTGGCCGATCGCAGGGAGCTATTCGGACTTGGCACCGCGTACGGCGGTCCTCACTTAGTCTGGGAGGTGGCTCCAGAGGCATATCGTCATTACAAACACCGAACCGCATGTGGATTTTTTCTCGATACTCCGTTTTCCCCAACCTTGTCACACTGGCAACGGCATGTTGTACGCGTCTCGGAGGCTCGACAATCAGGGGAGATACCCTCATGCCCTCCGCGCTGTTGACATAGCCTTGTGGAACCTTTCCGTCTGATGTAACTTGGACCGGTACAACTAGTATCGTGACGAAATGGCACTGAGAATCTGTAGCGATGGCAAATGAGGCGAAATTGAAATGTCGTTCAACGATACGAAAATGAGGAGATGGTGGAGTTCTCCATTCTGATACAAAAATGGCAATCGAGACTGCACCATGGCCTTTTTCCATTGGGAGTATCTCATAGGCACGCATACAAGCCCATCAACTTCTCTCGTTACCACAATGGCAGCCAAAACCGCCATCTCGTTCCTTGTCGCCATCTGCGCTCTAGGCGCTTCTGCGCAGCAGACGTGCAAAATCACCCCTGACGACGCCGCATGGCCGTCCGATGAGGACTGGTCGGCACTGAACGCAACAATCAACGGTGTTCTCATCAAGACTCGGCCCGCGGCATCCTCCTGCTACGCCGGAAACCCTTTCGGCTCCTCGCAGTCGTGTGAGGACGTTGAGAAGGGATGGGGGTACTCCGCCTACCACGCATCCCTTCCCGAGTCCATCGACTCCTCCATCTACGCCAATAACTCGTGTCTCCCTCCGAGCGAGTCTGCGGCCAAGGGCTGCGAGATTGGCGGCGCGCCGCAGTACGTTGTGAACGCCACGACGGAGGAGCAGGTTGCCACTGCCATGGGCTGGGCCAGCGCGCGGAACATTCGTATCGTTATCAAAGGAACTGGACACGACCTCAACGGCCGGTAAGATAAACTTCATTGTATCCCCAGAGCTTACAGTTTGCTAAGCCCGACTTTAGCTCTTCCGGCGCCTACTCGCTGTCCATCTGGACTCACAACTTCAAGCAATTCGAGTACCACCCCGAGTGGAGATCTCCCAGCGATAACAGAACCGAGGCGGCACTCACCTTGGGAAGCGGCCACAACTGGGGCTCCGCCTCTCGAGGAGCAGCCAAGTTCAACAAGGTCGTCGTCGGGGGCGTCGACGAGACAGTCGGAGTCGGCGGACATATGCAGGGAGGCGGCCACGGCCCTCTCTCAAGCACATACGGCCTCGCAGCAGACCAGATTTTGCAAGTGCGCGTCGTGACGACCGACGGCCACATCCTCGTCGCCAACGAGGCGCAGAACCAGGACCTTCTCTGGGCCGTCCGCGGTGGAGGCGCCGGCCAGTACGGCCTCGTCTCCGAGTACGTCATCAAGGCGAACCCCCCGCCGGGCAACGTGGTCTCCAGCGGCATCCAAGTGTCCGCCGTCGGTAACGACACCGTCTCCAGAGAGGCCGCTTGGAGAGGTGCCGCGGCCCTGCTCGCCAGTGTGCCTGACCTGATGGACGCGACCCTCACGGGGACCGGCATGGTCAGCGCGGGAGCTCTGCCGGCCAACTCGACCGAGACTGTCCGCAAGGTCACCGCCTCCATCGGCTTCTTCGCGTACAACACGACAGCAGAGAAGATGATCTCGCTCCTCGAGCCCGTTCGAGCACGCATCCTTGCCGAGGTGGGCAACAACTCCGTTACAGTCACCCTGAGCGAGCCGTCGTCGCAGCCTGACTTTATGAGCTTCTTTGAAAGCCTGAACACATCGCCCAGCGTAGCCGGGGCCGGGATGATGACCAGTCGCCTCCTCGGACGCAAGGAACTCGTGGAGACACCGATTTCGGCCGTGTCTGCATACCTCCAGCGTCTCAATGTGCCGCAGAACCCCACAGGTAGCGCTCTCATGGTCATCGGTCTTCAGGGCGGGCTGGGACCTCGCAACGTCCCCGAAGTAATGCGGGGTGCCCTCAACCCGATGTGGCGCTCAACCTACATCCACCTGATGAGCTACGGCGCATCGGCGGATCCCAACGCAGCGCCCCAGGAGGCTCTCGATGGTGTAGCGCAATGGCTGGAAGAGACCAAGGAGCCCGTCTGGCGCGAGTGGGCACCGGATGCTGGCTCGTACATGAACGAGGGCAACGCTTTTGACTCCATGTTCAAGGAAGACTTTTACGGTACTTCTTACGACCGTTTGGTGGAAATCAAGAGCAAGTATGACCCTACTGAGAGTTTGTTCGTCCTGTCGGGTGTCGGAAGCGATGCTTGGAACTACAACCTCAATAGTGGCAAATTGTGCAAGTCAGCCTAGTTTGCTAGGACTTATGGTGGTGTTTCGATGACCGCCCGTAATTGGCTTGGCTTTGGTATCATGAACAGCTATTTTCTGCCCTTCTCTCGTAGATAGATATACCATCCTCACTGCTGTAACTAAAACTCGCTTGATTTTCGAAGTTCTCCAGGCCGCCGGTGGTCATTTCGTTGTCGTGAATCAGAATCTCGTTTACTTCGTTCCTGCTCCGTCTCACCTCTTCTGTCGTGGCGGCTCTTTTCATCTCTTCTGGATCGCCTATCGCTTTCATCCCTTCTTTCATGTCTGTGGCTTCTCTTTTCATGATGACGGTCCCTGCTCCGGGGACGCTCCTCGTCTCGACTGGACCGAGGTTGGCGTTCACTGTCCCTTCTCGAACGGGTTCTGGCTTCACCATCATCCTTTTCACGAGACCTATCTCGAGGGTGGCGTTCTCCATCCCTCCGTTGCTCTCGTTTCCCCCGCTCGTGTCTCTCCTTGCGTCTCTCCTCCTTGCGCAGCTGCTCCAGCTCTCTCTGTCGCTCGGCTTCAAATCTTTGGCGCTCCTTCTTCACCTCTCTTACTCTCGATGCTCCCATCTTCATCATTGCAAGAGGATCGTTTGCAACTATCCTCTGTTCGTCTCTTTTCTTCCTCCCTGGGTCTTCGTTGCCGAATGCGTCTTTGCCGGCGGGCTCGAGCTCTGCTAGTTCAGCTCTTGATCCAGATGCTGCGTACCAAGGGCCAACCATGCCGTCCTTGCCGGCGGCATTTGATAATCGCATTGTGTACTGGTCCTCGATTTCCTTTTTCTTTTTTGCAGCCTCCTTCTCCGCCTCTTCATTCTTGAGGTGACGCCCTTGTTTTCGTTCTTCGCCAAAGAGGTCAATGTGCCCAGCTGCATCTACGATCGGCGCAGAACTGGTTGCCTTGCGCAAGGTCTCGTTGGCTGTTTGCACGACGCCTGAACGCTCTCTTGCGACACGTAACTCGAAGTCAGTGTCGTCCTCGCCAGCGCGCTTGCGCTTCTTCCTCTCCCTGCCGTATGAACCGGCATCTCGGACCCGGCGTCTTGGCTCATCGTCAGGGGTTTCCTCAGTTGGCAGCAGTGGTGGTGGCTCCTCGCCCCGTAGAATAGCTAGTCGACGCTCGGCATCAACCTCTTGCATGCGCTGCTCCTCGGCCTCCTCCTTGGCCTTTGCGGCAGCCTCATCGCGACGGACACGGGCGATGTTGTCCGCATTGTAGACGTTCCAGGATTTCTTGCCCAGCAGGTGTCTGTAGATCCTTTAGTCTCTGCCTCAACCGTAACAATTGAGATATGAACTCACAGCGGCATTCTGGTTATATGGGCTTTGAACCCAAAGAACTTACATCAAGGAAGCTAGCTATTGATGAGTTATGTGGTGAGGAGGATTGCCCGCCGTGAGAGCAAGCAGTTCCAGTGAAGAGTCCTAAAAGGGACTAGACTCCATCTCGAGCCAATCGACGTCATTAGTCAGGCGGCAGCTGGAGACCTGAAGTGGGTCAGGCCCGGCGACGGCAGCTGCGTGCCCCACATCACTTTGGCCTGCTTCCCGCCGTCAGTCACTGTAACTGCTGCACATGTCACATAGATACCTTATTGCTGAACAACTTCCCTTGTCAAACTTTGTTACCTACCTGAAGGTACAATAGGACTATACCGTAGTACTTCACGACGCAAATTCGACATCTGAAGATGATTGGACATCCTCTCGCACTAAAGTTGCACAGGCGGCAACGCTTCTGCAAAGAAGGCAAATATCTGGAGCATCCTCAAACTGGCCAGAGTTGAAACAGATTGAACACGGTTACAAACCACTGCTGAGATCCACATAAGCAGCAGCGCATCTTCCATGCCATTCGCTGCGGCAAGGGTAAGGTAAGGGTCCCCTCGATACGTACCTGCTTCGCCTTGTATCCATTTGGCCCAAACAAGGTTTAGCGCTCCCCGGGCCCAGGGGACTTGAAGCGAAGACGAAGCCGCGCAGCCCCTCCAACAATCACCATTCCACCTACCACCATTAGTGTACATAACCTCCCCTCGCCATCCTCACCGTCTTCCTCAACACATCTCCAGAGCAAGCCAGCTGTACGAATATATAACTGATCTCACAACTAAGCGACCCTTTTCTTTCTGCCACACCGACCGAGCGCCTCAGACATGAGCTTCCCCGAGAAGCCGCTCCCCCGCGGCCAGCCGCAGTCGCCGAGACAGCCCGGTGTGCGGCTGAGGATCGAGAAAGTCAGGGACAAGGCCCTGCAGACCCAGCTCATTTATGCCAACGTGTAAGCATCTCTCGGGAACGCAGTACCTCTTCTCTTCCGCTGCTAACACTTTTCCTCCCAGCGCTGGCGTCAGCTACCGAGACTTCGCCCCGAGCCGCGACGGCCAGGATATCAACGTCCTGATTCGAGCCAGAGACCCTGTCCGAGGAACAGTACGAGAGAATGTCGTCAGGGCGCGACCAACACCTGAACTTCCCGAGGGTACCATCAGTCTGTCCGACCCGCAGCGATCATGGCTCAAGATCGGAATGACCGACACCTTCGAGGGTGAGGTATACGATGCGAATAGACAAGGCGCCACTCACCTCGAGGCCATGGACCTAGAGTTGTCCTGGGCCTCGATGAAGAGAGATCCCAACTACGAGTTCAAGCACGAATACTTGGCCAAGGTCTTTGAGCGTTTCTTCCAGATGCACTTCTTCGCCCCCGGTCAGCGCACCCTGTTGGACATCGAAGGTCTGAAGATCTTCGCTACCGTCAAGACTATCACATTTGCGGGAGGCAAAGGCCCCGACGCTGTCGTCACATCATCAGATCCCTCTGCCCGAGGATTCTTCAGCACGAACACGCTCCTGTCCTTCTTCAAGGGTGCCGAGTCGGATATGAAGCTTCAAGTCGGTGAGCACCAGGGTAACGCCAACCCCATTATCTCGCCAGACTTCAAGTTTGAGGATATGGGCATCGGTGGTCTCCAGGACGAATTCGCCACCATTTTCCGCAGAGCCTTTGCTTCTCGTGTCTTCCCTCCCCAGCTGGTAGCAAAGCTGGGTATTCAGCACGTCAAGGGCATCCTGCTCTTCGGCCCCCCTGGAACCGGAAAGACGCTTATCGCCAGACAAATCGGAAAGATGCTTAACGCTCGTGAGCCCAAGATCATCAACGGTCCTGAGGTGCTCAACAAATTTGTCGGTCAATCTGAAGAGAACATTCGAAAGATGTTTGCGGATGCTGAGAAGGAGTACAAGGAGAAGGGCGACCAGAGTGGTCTTCACATTATCATCTTCGATGAGCTGGATGCCGTCTGCAAGCAAAGAGGCTCCGGTGCCGGTGGCGGCACTGGTGTCGGTGACAGTGTTGTCAACCAGCTTCTCACCAAGCTCGACGGTGTTGACCAGCTCAACAACATCCTGCTCATCGGTATGACCAACCGTAAGGACATGATCGATGAGGCGCTTCTGCGTCCCGGTCGTTTGGAGGTTCAGTTGGAGATTAGCTTGCCCAACGAAGAGGGACGCAAGGAAATCTTCATGATCCACACTGCCAAGATGCGAGACAACAACATTATGGACTCCAAGGTTGACCTCGCCTCACTGGCAGCTCGCACCAAGAACTACTCTGGTGCCGAGATCTCTGGTGTCGTCAAGGCTGCGACTTCATTCGCCTTCAACCGTCACACTGAGGTTGGCAACAGCGCCAAGATGAAGAACGATGTGTCCGCGATGAAGATCACCATGGATGATTTCGACAACGCACTGACTGAGGTTAAGCCTGCTTATGGTGTTTCTGAAGACGAGCTCGCGTTTGCACTTGGTATGGGCATCCTTCAGTTCAACAACAACATCCCCGCCATTATCCGCACGATGCAGGGCTACATCGACACAGTCAAGGAGTCAGATGTTCTCAACAGGATACCAGTCCTTCTTCACGGCCCCCCTGAGTCAGGCAAGACTGCTCTGGCCGCTCACACCGCCTCCCTCTCAGATTTCCCCTTTGTCAAGCTTATCTCGCCTCAGCACTTGACTGCTTTCCGAGATGAGTTTGGAAAGAAGGATTACCTCACCAAGGTTTTCACCGACGCTTATAAGTCGGAGCGTAGCATCGTGATTTTGGATAACTTTGAGCAACTGATTGAGTGGAATCCCATTGGACCACGCTTCTCCAACACGGTGCTCGACAGACTTATTTCCCTCATCCAGACCCAACCGCCAAAGGTCAGTATCAGTTGCTCTTGTTTCTTTATATTTTGACGACATTACTAACTCCATCTAGGGCCGTCGTATTCTCATCATGGTCACCACCTCAGAACGCTTCGTTCTCAGCAACTTGGGTGTTCTCAAGCACTTCCGCAGACAGATTCCAGTGCCCGCCATTTCCGATGTACGCGAACTCGCTCAAGTCCTGGACCAGTCAGGAATGTTTGGCGGCAACGACATTCAGACCGTCATCCAGTCCGTACGCAATGATACTCGGTCGGACAAGATCGGTCTTGGCATCAAGACGATTCTTGAGTCAATCGAGGAATCAAAGATTGAGGCATCATCACAAGGCACCGACATGCTGGAAAGTCTGTCAAACAGGCTTGTAACGGCTATTTCCTCCAATGCCCTAGACGAGTAAAGGGACTAGGTGGTTGCATTACAAACTATAGAATAGACTCTGAATAAAAGAAGTCGAAGTTCCCCAGTCATGAGCTTTCTCCCAATAGTGATATGGAGAAAGCAACATATATCAATTGTATTAATTTTCTCAACGATAATGGTGAAGCCTCGAGGAGGAATGCCTCTGGCTTACATAATCCTGTCATTGCCGCCGGGTGACCATGACCCGCACCGCGCCTGGTGGGGCCAGCGGTGAGGTCACAGTGCACGGCAGCAAGCTGAGCTCCCACTGCAGTTTCGCAGGCTCCATCTCCTACCATCAACCATCCACCAACCCACCTCGAGATGGCCGACAGAGCACGATCAAGATCGCGCTCGCCTCGGCGCGATCGAGACAGAGATAGACCACGGAAACAAGGTGGTTTCAGATGGAAAGACAAGAGTCGCAGAGACGACCGTGACGACGGTAACGAACGAAGAGGCCTCGAGCGAGGCTACCGCAACCGTTCCCGCTCCCCTCGTCGCGACTCGGACAGAGATCGCCGCAACGACCGCCGCGTCGGCGGCGACGATAACTACAGACCCCGCGACTCGGGCAGAGATCGAGACAGAGACAGAGACAACAAGCCCACCGCCAGCGCCTCGAGCTCAAAAGATGCGCCGACGAAGCCCAAAAAGGAAAAGTCTGCGCCCGCGCCGGCTGCAGGCGGTGGCGAGGAGATGATTATCGTGCACGTCAACGACCGTCTCGGTACCAAGGCCGCGATCCCTTGTCTGGCGTCGGACCCGGTCAAGATGTTCAAGATTATGGTGGCGCAACGCGTCGGACGGGAGCCGCACGAGATCTTGTTGAAGCGCCAGGGCGAACGGCCGTTCAAGGATAATCTTACCCTGGAGGATTATGGTGTCAGCAACGGTGTGCAGCTCGATCTTGAGGTTGACACTGGGGATTAAGAGGCCTGGGTTATGGATTCGGGGGGCTGTTGGATGGTCTCTTGCTTCGGAGGAGTCGTTGAAGCTTGCGGTCGTGTTACCGCAATGGCAGCATTGTCACGTCTGGGTACCTTATTCTGGCGTTATGGGGGAAAAGAGTACACTATGGAATCAGGTCTAGGAAGTCTAGATGTCACCGATACCCGTATAAATATGATGGTATGCAAAATCCACATAAGATCATTGCTGGAGAGCCCAATGTATCGCTCCCCACAACTCCACGAATACGCACCTAAATCTTCATCTGATCACCAGGAGAGTCTTTATATACCCCTCCAAGTCCATTCCTGTCACCAGCCAGGAGGCGCCCGTCTAGGTCGACGGGTCAGGTCAAACTGGCTGGGTGGTGGAATGGTTTATGGTGAATCAACAGTCAAATTCTACACCAACCAGCCTACTCGACGACAGGCTTAGCGCATACGAGTACCGAGTTCGAATCCCAGCATGAGCACTAAGAGATGTAGCCCCCAATTCAGCACCGGGGGGGTGAACTCTTTTTTGTGCTGTCACTTATACCTTTTGGTATTTCTATACTACCCCAAAATAAGTCACGTTGGACTTGAGAGTTCCTCTAAGTGTAAAGAATGAAGAAAAGCCCGCTACGAATATATGTTGTCTTACCTCACCTTTGGTTGTCTGACGTCCAATGTTGAAGTGGTGCTTCACCCTTGGTTAAGTGTCCAGTCACATGACCCCGCGAATTCGCGTCAAATGTCCCCGCTTGGACCGTCGCGCTTGTGACGCGCCCTTGTCTTGACATTTGACCCAACCTTCGCCGTTGACTCAGAAAGCCATTTTCACACGCGCCTTATTGCCTCGATTTCTCCCGTTTCTTACTTCGCGATAACATTTCTTTTCACTCAGTAATACTAGTCTACAAACCAAACAAATCTTAAAACCCCACGACGCCCTTCAGCAACACCCTCTCACTCATCTCACACTTATACCATCGCCATGACAACCACCACCACAACCACCTCCACCAAGAAGATGCCCGCGACGCGCGACATCATCTCAATATCCATTCCCGAAGGCGAAGGCATGAAGACACAACTAGACCGCATCGCCCGCTCAAATCGCACCGCGTACGAGAAGCGGGTATGGACCGCGCTGTGCCAGGTACCAAAGGGCCAGATCACGACGTACGGCATCCTGGCGGCGCATCTCAAGTCGTCGCCGAGGGCCGTCGGCAACGCGCTGCGTCGAAATCCCTTTGCGCCGCAGGTGCCGTGTCACCGAGTCGTTGCTACGGGCGGTGCGTTGGGCGGATTCAAGGGCAAGTGGCCGAAGAACGGGGAAGGGATTACGCTTGATGAGAAGAGGATGCTTTTGAGAAAGGAAGGCGTAAAGATTGATTCGAGTGGTCGTGTTCTTGGGTCGCCTTTTGTGGCTTTTACTTGAAGCCGTTAGTGAAGCCAATTTGGTAAACAAGCATGCAAGTCAAAATGTTTCTCTGTAACCTTTTATTCCACGGCGGTCTTTGATGAGTTGCTTCTTGCAGGAAAGACCATCAATATTCGGGTCCACGTCTCTACGTCTGCGGGCTCGAGCAGATGCAACGGCAGTTCAGTGGCATGGGAGCAAGTCTTTCCTAGATCGTTGGGAGCATCCAGTGTAGGACTGTGGCAAAGAGACTTGGCAATGAGCGGCACGGCACGCAAGCTGCACAAACACGTACCCGAATAGAAGCCCCTTGCACTCACAGGCAAGCGATCGGAAGGCATTCTCGGAAGCATCAAGTCTTCATGTCGATCTAAATCCGGGCGGGAAGGATCGGGAGGTACAGTAATGGATAGCCTGAGAAGGAGGAGTGAGGTACTGGGGTCAGTTCTCTTGCTCTCCTGTCACCAGAGGATCTAGAGGCATGTAGCTGAGGATTATTTGAAAGGAGTCGTATACTAATTCTAATAAGCCCTCGAGTCTCGCTCAACCTGACCTCACTTGAGCATCCATTAATGATTTCCCCCCTTTCATCGTGGAAGAATCTGAAGGAGCTACTTGGGACTACGAGAGCGGGGAATGCTGAGCGTTCAATGAGATGCGTTCAACCCCGCAAATGGCAAAGATGAGGTAGCGTTGCAGAGGCATCCGCCGCCAAGCGTGTCACGATCTTCAGAGTCCCTTTACCTTGCCTTGGGTAGCAATGGCCGTGCCGAGCACGACTGTGCCAAGCGAGTGCTACATGCAGCTAGCTCATGAAGTGATGAGTGACATTCAGCTCCTGATGAGCATCTGCCACATTACCTAGATACTTTATGCAACAGTGGAAGTTCAATTGGAAATATTGACTGGATTAAAGAGGCAAAAACAACAGGAGCCGACCGAGGTCTGAACACCGGAGCCCAGAAATAGGCCGGAGCATCACGGACTAGTCAAGACTTCACGACATTCACCCCTCGGTCACCAGGCCCGATACTTGTTGTTAGAATGCGATGGCCATAGACTCCTTATAAGATCTGCGGAGGCGGGCCGTTGGGTATTCAGTGAATCAGGCAACGAGTGCGTATTCACCACCAGTATTCCTCGTGCATTAGGAGGACCCCGACTACTTATCGTCCACTGTATCAAGTCGCAATGAATCAGAAGAAAAGAAAAGTATAAAACACGGCATATATAGACTCACTCAAACTCAGGCAGTACATGGGAATCACTGTATTTTCAATAGAACTCACGCCAAGTCTATCCCCAACCCCCAAACCACTCTGCGCCTCCTTTGTAGAAGTTTAATGCCGCAAGAAAACATAGAGACTGAGTCCAGAATTTGGCATACCGTTTCCATTCGGACATGGCAATTCACCGATGGCGAAGACGTACCTGAGACGTTCTCAGGGTTCATCCACCGGCAACCACATCTGAATTGGGGTCTCGTCGCCGAGGACAAAGTCCCTGCTGGCGGCCGACCCTGCCCAACTCGACAATGACAGCTGACAACCGGCAGCGGTATCGTGATAAGCCTCAGCCGTTATGTATCTCTCCGAGTCGGTGGCGAGCTAGCCTACTCGGTCGTGGACCGCGTATTTCTCAAAGTAGCATTCACTGAACACGACCTCGGAATCTGGAGATTCGTCCACGTGAGGATGATTGCCACCACCAGGCCTCTCCGAGATCTGTGGATTGTCCTGCAGTGTAACGCAGTCTAGAGACTTGGCAAACACCGATAGACCCGGGCCATGGCGACGGACAATAGCTGCAAGATACGGATTGAGGAGGACGACAATGGGCAGAGCCGCATATCTTCCTTCCCGAAGGAGACAGAAGAATAGGCAAAAGGAGGATAGGACGTATCCGTCGATAAAAACGGCCCCCACCATCGGAATATAGACACCTGTACGGATAGACATGGGAGGAAGTTGCGTCAGCCTCCTAGGCTCTCCTCGTACTAGTCTATACTAGTTCTCTCTTGTGTCTCAAAGACTCCATCAAACTAACGTTGAGCACGAGCTTCGAAAGAAGACTTGATCCCCGAGATGATCCCGGCGCAGACATCCCCATCCGAATCCACCGGTTCGCCTCCCGGCCCCTCATCCCGTTGGCACCAGCACGTGTTGGCGCCAAAAGGAAACCGCAGAACGTGTTGGCGCGATGGTAAGCAAGGTATTGGTATTCCGTAAGCAAACACAAACGCCAGAGAGAAAAAGAAGAGGAGAAGAGAAGGAGTAAAACTGGGCTCTGCTGGCATGCTGGCCGTTGCTCTTCTGCAACGCTTGGAGGCGCAGCGGGAAGATGCCAGGTTCGGCACTCTTCCGAAGCTAAGAGATTCGCTGCTTCGCATAGGGTTGCGGTTGGATCCCCCCCAACCGTCCCCTCTCTCAGAGTCTTTGCGGGGCTGTTGGATGTTGGACGTTGGACTCGACGGCCCACTCAACTTCACAGATCTTTTTGAATATATCGCCGAAGTTATATGGGCGCATGGTTCGATGTCGCCACATGCGACGTTGGCACAACGTGCCAGGCTGCCAAAATAGCCCCCTTACCTTTGCGTCTCTTCCGTCCTTTGCCTCCGAGGTTAGTGAGTGACATCGTGGGCCCCCTTGGAACGTTGGAACGGTCTAGCTAAAAAAATCTAAACTTTGGTCTTCGCGGGAGAGGACCGTTGAGAAGCTTGAACGGGCCACAAACGCCGCACCTAAATCCTGATGGGAAACACAACGGCGGCGCTAGTGGCTGATGCTATTGAGCGGACACCACGGAGAAACCGCGTTTAAGACAAAAAAGAATGGCTGCCGTAACGCCGTTTCTGTGTTTGCTACCTCATGCGGTTGCGTGGCGTGGTTCCTTACGGGAGAGGCGGCAAACTATTGTTTTCTGCTCCGGCAGATTCGATCTTGTTTAGTTTGTCGGAACTCGGTTGTTGTTGATTCTCGCAGAATGGTGTGTCTGCCTTTGCCCAAAGAGGGAACAAGTCCATCCAACCATTGGAAAAAGAAGAAAAGACGACAAGAGATTTACCTGATCGATGAATGCCGTCAGTCCCCCACACTGGCACACTCGGGGCGCGTGCTATGTATGCATGTCTTAGCTGACGCTTTGTTCTTTCAACTCAAAATAGACGGCGTTCTCAACCTAGCGAGTCAAGTCAACACAGACACCACCAGATTTTCATTCGTGTTACTGTTTATACGACTCAGCGGGCGTTCATCCGTACTTAATCAGCGTAGGGCAGAGAATAACAGGTCCCATTAGCCCTTCCCGTTGATCCCAACTTCCGCCCAACGTCAAGGTGTCAAGGACACGCGACGGCCCCCATCGTCCAGTTGTCCGCCAGTGATGTAGCAACGGAACCAGCATCAGGGCCTGTGCTGCAGGAACAGAGAGAGCGAGCACGCGCAAAAGGGAATGGAGACCCGGATTGCAGGCGCGAAGGATCCAGATCAAGGGGAAATACAGGGGCTTCTTGGGTTCTCCATCGGACCTCAACTGGTCCAGTAGGGGAACATTGATCATCGGGGCCGAGGCAAACTCCACGAGTTCACAGCAGCTAGCGCCAACAGGGGGGGGGGCCAGAGTCCATACGGATACGTTGACCCGTTGATTAGGTTCCTCGCACTTGCTCGCGTTCACTTCGCTTTCACATTGAGTTTCTATGTATGTAGAGTTGAGAAGTGCAGAGTAAGCGGTTTGTGGCTGTCATCCTGTTTGTTCATCCCATTCCAGCCGCTTTGACCAGCACCCCCGGTAGTTTGCGAGATTCGAATTTCATGCAAAAGTCAATACTTCGTCAACTTTCTTCCACATCCCCTTCCAGAAGCCTGCCGCAATCGAACGACAGGTTACGCACGTCTCATTTCCCTCTTCTGACATCTAAGCCCCCCGTCTCCTTCCTTCGGCTTCGGAGGGCTCCTGGACGGTTGCCAATTCTTCTTGTCCTACGCAACAGAACCTCGTGTCGATCTCCGTAGTCAAAGCAGAAGAGCGGATGAGAAGTAAGTGCAAGGTGTGGATGGCACACAACTGCCCTGGTCCATGCCTCGCTTCAAGCCCCATGGAATCAAGGAGAGTGTGTGTGAGAGAGAGACTCTGCGAGAGAGAGAGAGAGAGAGAGAGAGAGAGAGAGAGAGAGCAAAGGCTGAAGGGGGGCTCCGCATCTACCCCGTAGCCACCACACTATCCCGGAGCATGCTGCCCAAAGGGGGATAATCCCAGCAACGAGCCCTAGGCTTGTCGTGGGAGGAGAACTCTCGACTCTCGACACACTCACGCTGCTCCTCACACACAACCCAGTCGAGAAGGGAGATTGACATCCATTATCCGCCCCCATGCCTCAAGCACCATGTTCAAGCACCAGCAACACAGCCCGCCTAGCAGGGCCAGCAAAGCTCGCCGTCGCACCGCAAACAGATCCCTGGTCGTTCATGAACTGTCTCTCGATTCTCTAATGCAGTCTGCTTCTTCCTCAATATAAAGACTCTGCATCATGGCCCTCCCACTTGATGAACTCGTCAGGAGTCTACCCTGCAGCCTAGTCGTTCTTTAATATCCCCCCTCGGGTCGGTCATCCCCTCCCGTCCTCTTCCTCAAGGCTCCAAGACTTTCCTCCGTTCCGCTCCTTTCTCTCTTCAGCCCTGTCAAGATGAAGTCCTCCGCCGTCATCGCTACGGCGACCCTGGCCGCCGCGCCCTTCGCGACCGCGGGTCTCCTCCCCAAGCGCGTCGACAATGCTACGTGCCGCTCCCTCCCCGGCGATGCCAGCTGGCCCGCCACGACGGCTTGGGATACCCTCAACACCACCGTCAGCGGCAAGCTCATCGCCACCGTGCCCATTGGCTCCGTGTGCCATGACCCCAACTACGATGAGGCTGCCTGCACGGCGTTGCAGAACTCGTGGACTCTTCCCGAGACTCAGTAAGCTCATGCTTGATCTCTCAAGTAATGCGGAATATCGTCTAACAACCCGCCCAGTTTCCCCTCCTCCTCTTCCGTGATGCAGAGCTACTTCGCCAACCAGTCCTGCGACCCCTTCACGGACCGCACGCTTCCGTGTCTGCTTGGAAACTATGTCAACTACGCTGTTGAGGTGACATCTGCCCAAGATGTTGTCGAGACCATCAACTTTGCGCGAGAGAACAACATCCGATTCCTCGTCCGCAATACCGGTCACGAGTAAGTCTGCACCATTTGCTCTTCCTACTTGGAGGACCTTTCCGCGCCATAAAGCATTCCCGCTAACGAACGGCTCAGCCATCTTGGCCGCTCAACTGGTGCCGGAGCCCTCGCGGCATGGACCCACAAGCTCAAGGAGATCACCGTGACCACTTGGTCCGACGACCTCTGGTCCGGCCCCGCAATCAAGATGGGCGCCGGCGTTCTCGGCTACGAGCTCACCGAGGCCGGCAAGACCGCCGGCCTCGTCGTCGTCGGTGGTGAATGTCCCACCGTCGGTCCCGCCGGAGGCTACATCCAGGGTGGTGGCCACTCGGCCCTCACCACAAACTTCGGTATGGCCGCCGACCAGGCGCTCGAGTTCGAGGTCGTCACCGCCGACGGCAAGATCGTCACCGCCTCCCGCACGGAGAATGCCGACCTCTTCTGGGCCCTGAGCGGCGGCGGCCCCGGAACCTTCGGCGTCGTCACCGCCGTCACCGTCCGCGCATACCCCGACGCCACCATCGGCGGCGTTGGCCTCCAGACGGCGGCCTCGTACACCACCCAGGAAAAGTGGTGGCAGATGCTCGACGCCTTCCACTCCCTCCTCCCCGGCATGACTGACCAGGGCGCCATGGTCGTCTTCCTCTACAGCAGCAGCGTCTTCGCCATCAACCCGCTCACGGCCTACAACAAGACGGCCGAGGAGGCAAAGACCATTCTCCAGCCCTTCCTCGACGTCCTCGCCAACCTCTCCATCCCCTACTCCTCCGCCGCCACAAACTACTCGAGCTACCGCGACCACTACGACAAGTGGATGGGCCCTCTCCCCTACGGCCACGTCGAGGTCGAGTCCTACAACTTTGGCTCCCGCCTCGTGCCCCGCTCCGTCCTCACCGACACCGCCGCCCGCGCGACCTACGTCTCGGCCATCCGCTACGGCGCAGACAACCACGGCGTCCTCTCCGCCGGCGTGGCCCTCAACGCCACGGCGCCCGCGGGCGTCGACAACGCCGTGAACCCGCACTTCCGCAAGGCCGCCATCCACGTGCAGTACTCGACGGCCTGGAGCAACGACCCGGCCGACTGGGAGCAGATGAAGGCGGACCAGAAGACCATGACGGAAGAAATTATCCCGCCCATCGAGGCCGCGACGCCCGGGTCCGGAAACTACGTCAACGAGGCCGACTTCAACATCCCCGACTGGAAGGAGAAGTTCTTTGGCGGCAACTATGACAAGTTGCTCACCATCAAGACCAAGTGGGATCCCTCGGGCGTATTTTACGCGCTCAAGACGGTCGGTAGCGACAAGTGGAATGTTGCTGCTGATGGCCGCATGTGCCGTGCATGATTGTCTTTTTGATGATGAGGTTTTTTTTGGAAATCAAGCGTCTAGGAGTTTTGTGAGGGTTAATGAGTACATACATATCTAATACAGACAGGGGCACCGTATAAGTGACCTCTTTTTCTGGTTCAATACCGTCTGGCTTGAGTTACGTCCATGGTGATGCGTAATTAGTGATGCGTTGAAAAGTTGAGACTCAAGATGTTCACAATCTGATCTCAATATGGGGCTATCGCAGTCTTGAGCTCAGTCTCACTCACAGCACCGAGTCTCAACGTCCACTTCGCTTACCACGAATGCCCAAACTCTAGCCTCCACTCAAGCTTCCATTCATCATCGTTATTGAGGCTGATTCTTCCCACTTTGTGATTACGTGAGGGTCGCTCATCCCCTCCCCTGTCCCCCCGCCTGTCTCTGTCAGACCCGAGATGCATAAGCACCCCCCACAACGAATCCAATAAACCACTCTTCACCTTTAGTCCGCCTTGCAAGGTGTCAGTAAGATGCGTCTCGCAGGTCGGAATGGATGGGTACGACAAGGCAACGGACACTCCACCCCTCTCCATTTCTGCCTGGCGCCAGGTGAGAAAGTCGGTATGCTTAACAGTATCGCGGCCTCCACTCCGACCTCTCCAAACTCTCGGCACCGGCAGCCTTACCAGGCGTCGTGGGGAAAGTTGAGTTTTGCTGACATGGCGATCACAGACCACAGTTGGGTATGTATCATCGGCTGGAGCGGCTCTTCACAAGACATCACCATGCAAAGTTCGTTCCCAAAGGGATTCGAGAAGGAAATAAAAGAAGCCCGGGAATCCTTCCATAGTTTTCCTCCAATCTCGAGGATTGTTACCAGCGCACTGTATCTCGGCGAAGCAACAATATATGCATGTTAACACTATATGCACATCAAAATGAACTGCAACTCATCCGCCTCTCACAATTCAAACCTGTCTTCGTCTCTCACCCGACGCCTATGTACCCGCTGTCTCGAGCCGTACGAGTCCCAGCACGTCTGTCACCAGTCTCAGAAACCCCCTGTGCCGGGAACGGCTTGATGTACGGCCAGTGATGAAGTCGGACTGAAAGGTACGATGCCGACAAATTCCTTATCGTGGTCAAGGTTGGCTAACATGTGACTAGCTGCGAACTCCGATACGATGGGGGGGGGGGGTGGAGTCGATGGGAGCGTATTTGAGGTCATTCGACAGCTAAGGAGTTCTTACTATTTTCGAGTGCAATGCTATTGCTGGACAGGCATCCCGACTGTTTAGTGTCTTGTAATAGAGATATCGTCAAGGTCTCGAGTTTTTATTATTACTCAATTTTTCTTCCTTGCTCTTTCAACTGAGCAAGGCTCAGAGTTGGATTGAGCAATGTTGAACTTGGTTTCAGGCTTCAGAGAGGGGAAGTACGTCAAGGCGCTCAAGTCGTGAAAGCTCCCCCAAAGCGTGCAAGTACCCAGGGCCGCCTTCTCATCACTCTCCGTGATTTCACGTAGCTTCAAATAGTGAGCTGTCGGTTGAGGGAGACTTTGGATTGATACTGTAAAACTCTTGGCTTCACTGGCCGGCCGTGGTATATCAAGCCTCAATAGCAAACCAAAAAGGGCCTCGGAGATCTTTGAGCAGCTGCGCAGTTTTGAAACATTGCGTTTTGGTTCAGCAGGGCTACACTCCAACATCGGAGTCGTCAATGATGTCTGTTAGGCACTCATAGGGTCTCATCATTTGGGTATTAATGTCTCATTCCGTATGTTTTTTTGTATACCGGCCCCGAAAGTCATGCTGTGTATTGTACAAGCGTAAGCCACGCAACCCAACACCGCCAGCCATGCCAACCGCCCAGAAACCAGAATAGGGGAACCGAATGCCTTGATCGTTCATTAAACAACATCCCTTACCCATCCATTCCTTTACCAGCCTTGACACCTATCAAAGCCATTGCAGTAAATCACGTTGCGAAGGGCGTCGCCATGCCCCAGTCGTAATGCGCCGTCGCGTAACGCGCGACGGCGCGTAGGAATTGAGCCTACCCAATGACCGCTGAGAGGCCAGAGAACGCCGCTGGACAGAGCGTCTCTATGACTCTTCAGTCCGACGGGGTCCACGCTGAGAGATGGAGCCGCCGCGAGGGCCGCCACGTCCTCCTCGGCCACGGCCATCGCCACGGTGTCCACGACCGCCGCGCCACTCACCACGGCCACGTCCGCGGTAGCCTCCCTCGCGATCGCCACGGCCGCGGTTGCGGCCCTGGACCTGGTGGAAGCCGTCGTTAGGGTCGGCAGCAGCGGGAGCAGGGGTCTAAGTACAGTCAGTCTCTCATTCATTCATCACAGCTCACTCAGACGTACCTCGGGCTGGACCTCGTGGTGCTCAGGCTGGTCATCGGCCCAAGACTGGGTGTTGGAAACGGCAGCGGGGGTAGCCTCGACGCCAGTCTCGGTCTCTGTAGGATCGCGGGGAACAGAAACCCATTCCTGAGAAAGCGACATGCTGTTATCGGCCGACTGGTCCCACTTCTCACCGGCAGCGTTACCGGCGCCACTACCGATGTTGGCGTTAGTGGGGGTCTCGGTGGCCGCTTCCTCGGCCTGACCGTTGGTGATGGCAACATCGCCAGCCTCGATCTCGTTCACGGTAGCGTTGGCAATGGTCGGATCGGTAACGGCTTCGGTTGCAGCGGTCTCGGTCTCGACGGGGGCAAGCTCGTCGTAAGGAGACTTGTAGGCCTTGGCAGCTGCCTTGACTTGGCCGACTAGGTACAAAAGGTCAGTATGGGGTGTCATATCAAGGTGTGAGGAGAAAGCTCACAGGTCGTCTCGAGCAGCTCGCCATTGACGCTGTACGTCTGCTCTTCGGCGCCGTCAATCAGCTTGAGCATGGTGGCGACAGCACTGTCGTCACCCGTGTAGATGGCGAGAAGTACACCCTCCAGAGCCTTGTTCTCCTCGTTGCCTTGGTCGGCATCCTCGGAGCGGCGGGCGGCAGCGAGACGAAGGAATTGTGACAGGGTGAGGAGCTTGCTGTTGATACTCTTGCTAGAATCACCCTCCTGCTGGGCCTGCTGAGCCTTCACCTCGGCGACGGCAGCGGCCTTCTCCTTCTCCAGCTTCTCGGCAAAGGACTTTTCCAGCTCTGCCTTCTCAGCAGTAGCACGAGTGCGATACTCCTGGTCGATCTTCTTGTACTGGGCCATCTGCTCCTCGTACTGTGAGATCTGGGCCTGCAGGGCAGGTTTCTTGAGGTACTGCGCCTTCTGGTCGGCATTGATAATGCGAGCAGCGACGAGGTCGTCGAGGGACTTGCCAGCGTTCTCGGCAATCAGGTTGTCGATCTTTGAGGCATTGGTCTGGTGGGCGGGAAGTTAGCTGATGAACCTTGCCACAGAGAGGGGTAAAAAGTAAAGGTATGAGGTAGGCACGGACAAGCTTCTTGGTGGTGTTGCGAATGTTCCTACGGAGCGCGATTAGCATTCGAACAATGAGGGAAGCTCCAATCGTTGATTTCCACCCACTTCTGGATCTCGCGAATGTAGGCAGTCTCGCCGGACTCATCGGAGGCGTCAGCCTTCTCGGGGGCAGGAGAGGCAGTAGGAGCAGGGGACTCAGTGCGCTCGGCGGCCTTGGCCTTCTTCTTCTTGGCTGACTTGGATTCGGCTGAGACCGCGGGGTTCTGAACGGGAGAGGCGGCCATGTTGAAGCTTGTGAGAGGAGCGCAGTCAACAGGGTCGAGGTCGCGTGTGCGTGGGTGGGAATTTTCTAGAGGTGGTGGTGGCCAGCTACGGGCAGAGAGCGCGCAGGTGAGAGGCAAGTAAACAAACTTGTGTAAAGCGAGGTAAGGTGGGATGTACAATCGTAGGAGGAAGGTCCTAGGATCGAAGAAAGATACTCAGAGGAGAGGGCTTGTGATGGGAAAAGGTGAAGTTATTGTGAAGAGGTGGATGTGCAGGTTTTGGACGGGATCAAATTTGGAGGTTCACGGAAGATGACACTCCAGCTCGTAGACGGCAGGCACGTAGCTCGGGGCCAGAGTGCAGCTCACCTCAGTGGAGGGGACACTGTCGGCCGGGAGAAGCTGAGGTCCCGGGTCCAGTACCTTTTCGGTGGGGGGTTTTCAGGCGTTCAGGCGGTGATCCAACCTGGGAGTGGGCTCCCAGGAGCTGAGGAGCCGGAACGATCCCTGCCGCCAGGCTGCTTTTCCCCTTAGGTTCTCCTTACCTTCCCCTAAACACCCCTGCCTCCACTCCTCCCCGCCGCCGCCGGGGTTCTAGAACTGGTCAGAAGAAAAGGTACATTCACTTGTACTGAGATGGGTACGGTAGGCCCACGGAACATTTAGGTTGGAGGCGCCTCAGGTCTTCAAGACTACATGTTTCGGTTCCAATGGTTGGCATGTTTTATCTGTCATGTTTCTCGCCTACATACTGTCCTGGCAACCACAGTATAGCTAAGTACTCTGAGGCTTTGTTACAAAAGTAACCAATTCATCGTACTACACCGCGCGGCACCATCTTCTTCGGTGCTTTACTACTGGCCTTCCCTGTTCGGATGACGTATCAGACAGGGCATATCAGCCTTGTCTAGGACTAGCCGGCGCTCTTTCACGGGAATTACCGATGGATATAAGGTAATCTGTACGGAGTACTCATGCGCAAGACTCCCGTAGTGAGTAGGTCGCGAGCATCATCACCCGCACCCATCAATGGCAGGAATTCATCCATGGAAACACGCCACGTCGCCATTGATCAGGGTGTCGTGGTCATCCAAACGTTGACGAGGCTCAGCCCGATGCTGTTCAGATGAAGGAGCCACTGAACACCCGCGACCTGCTCCTCCAGCCATTGCGTGCCGACCCGATATTTGAGACGGTGGCTAGCATGAGGCGAGCCTCTGTTCTGTCGCAGACCAACGCCCAAGCCTCGGGCTCGATTCCATCTTTTGCATAGCCCTTCTACACCGGGTATGATATGTTGTTGCTGGTTGCCATGTAACAACATTGGGGTCGCGTTGAGGTGTATCCGACCATGATGATGGCATCGACGGCCTCGGGTCGCGAGGTAGCGTGTATTGTGTAAGTCTAGAATGATTTCTCGAGTTTCGATATCGATGAATCGGAACATCAACCTCGGAACTTGGTGAGAGTGTCCTGCAAAATCTACTGTTAGCCTCCCCATGCAATCAGAGTTGCTGTTAGTATGGTTGCGCGACGTACCGAGGTCACCTTCTTGACACTTCGGGCTGTGATGCCTCTTTCGCCAGACTTCTTCGACTCAATAGCGGCCTCTTTGACTAGTCTAGTAAGAAGTCAGTATCTAGATGTGCCAATGTTCGAGTCAACAACCTACGTCTGCATGAACAGGACGTAGTCGAGGTAGATCTGAAAACTAGTCAGCAGGGCGTGCAAAGCCGCGTCGGTAAGCGACTCACCATAACGTCCACATTCTTGCTCAAGTTGCAGTTCGAGTGCGCTTTGATGATTTTTTTGACAGTGCCGCGGGGGTATGCCTTCTGACCGGGTGCCATCGCGAATTGTTGTAGAATGTGTACCGCGGCGAGAACCAAATGTAGTTGAGATTGAAGTCGACGGAAGGATTGAGGTGTCGCGTGCAAGCTGTCGGGGCTCGGTGTGGTGTTCCGGTGTGGGGGAGCCTAGAGCTTTTGTTTTGTTTGGCACGACCTTGAATGAACGTCCCCGAGAGTCGAGAGTGGGGCAGTGCATGACCCCTCCGCACTGTGGCGCGTCACTGTGACCCTCCTTCTGAGCTTTTTGGGAGCTGCGGCGTTGAAGCTGTCACCGACACCATCGTCAAGCACCACACCACGTAACACGTTGCACCACACACCTCCACAATGTTGTCACGGCGCATGGTATGATGAACGCTGTATTGTATGGCTCACTGTCCGTACTAACGCCATATCTGCAGCTCACCAAGGCGGACGAGGAGTCCGTCGGCGACGAGGTCGAAGTTAGGAGAGAGGACCAAGACAAGATCAACAAGTTCAGTCGTCTGCACCAGCGCGAACTCATAATCGAGGAAGAACTCAAGAATAAGAGCGTTAGTTGCACCTTCATACAACCGCCTACGAGCAACACCATCTAATGCCTGCTTGTTGTTGCAGAAAGAAAAGGAAGAGCTCGAGGATCTCAGCACAGAATTGGAGCTTGCCGACGAAGACGAAACAGTACCGTACGCACCCACGAAGGACCCTCGATGATGCACCGAAAGACCATACTAACAATCGGCTACAGATACAAGATTGGCGACGCTTACTTCCACGTATCGCAGCCTCAAGCAATAGAGATGCTCGAGCAGGCGTCGACCAAGATCGAGGAGGATGTCGAGGGGCTAGAATCGAAGCTGGAAACGATCAAGGAGGATATGAACCAACTGAAGGTCGAGCTGTACGCCAGATTCGGAAAGAGTATCAACCTCGAGACATGAAGAAATACAATCGAGCACAAAATACAACATTCGTCACAAATCGCATCGCCGTTTCGGGTCGCGTACCCTGATAGGAACTCCGGTCAATACCTTAAGGTATCAAATCGTAGCCAATGGATTCTGAGGGGGAACGTTGTTCCGTCGTTGCGGAAGTTGGTGCGACTCGAAGGGATCTGATAAGAGTACCTCCCTTACCTAGACGCTTTCGGCCGACTCAAAGTCCCTCCCGCGGTGGGTGTGCACCTCAGTCTTTGGACAACGCACACCTAGGTCCATCCTGAGACGCAGCGGCGCATTCCACTAGCGGTGGCGTCTTTTACCGGTGACGGCATCGTTGTCGCTACCTGATGAGTCGTGACGAAGCGCGGCAGTCGATGGCGCTATCGCAAACTCAAATGACCTCTGTGGAGGGGGGGCAACAAGGGCAGCACCGGGGATGCGGCGGGAAAGCACATCGCCGCGCCGCGGCCGGTTAAGCGGCGTTCAAAAACCAAGTGGGTCTTGCGGTTCGGCTCCGATGAGTCCATGACAAACCAATGGCGAGACACGCCTTTTCTCTTCGTCTACCGGTACCTACCTAGGTAGCTTGCTGTTTCCCCCCTCCCCTCATCAGCCGTGAACGGGGATAAGGCCTCGTCTCTTGTCTCTTACACCCGGCCACTCAGGAATGCTTCTCGGTTGCTAAATTATGAAAAAAGATGGTGGGAACGACGACTAGACCGGCTCGGTCCACAAGGGTGATCGGCCACATGCAGCATGCAGTCACCGATTTTCGGGCATCTGTGGTTTTGGGGCCATTATTCTTTGGCCCATTATTCATCCATTTCCGTATTTGACGGCCACCCTCACCCACACCTCCCACACTTTGCTCTCTCCTCGTGTCTTCTGAGATGGAACCCAACGCAGAAACATAATAAGTGTGTGTGCTAGTACGCTGCTCACGGTTCGCCATGCCCGCCCACAGCGAATCCGCAGAAGATGCTACAGATAATCTGCCATATTTGCAGCGTGAGCATCCCCATGAACCATACGTTTTGTGACCAAAGTGTAACACTTCATAGGCAATCGATCCTCTCTATCAGAGACGGTGAGGCGGATCGATGAAGATGAGGCACGCCAAAGGTATGAAGCTCGTGCCGAAGAGCAGGGTCTGGACGAAAAGAAGATGGCCAGCCCCAACTCATCAAGCGACGAAGATGAGCCCACGATAATATCTTGGGATGACGGTGACCCAGAGAACCCGTACAACTGGTCACACGTATGTTGTTCCAACCTCATATCTACAAAACCGGTCACTAACCAGCTGTAGACCAAAAAGTTCTTGATCCTCTGCTTAACCATGATGCAAGTCATCAACAGCACAATGGGCTCGGCCCTCCCGTCCAACGCCATCCCCTTCATCACCGCCGAATGGGGCATTACAAACGAGCAACAACAGGTCTTGCCCATCTCCGTGTTTCTCATCGGCTACGTTTTTGGACCCGTAGTCTGGGCACCTCTCAGCGAGCATCTCGGTCGAAGGATGTTGACAATAATCACCTTTGTCATGTTCACCATCTGGACCATGGCTTGCGCCCTCGCACCCAACTGGCCTTCATTTCTATTCTTCCGCTTGTTCACTGGCGTCTTTGCCAGCTCACCTATCGCTATCGTGGCCGGTATCCTCGCAGATATATACGGTGACACCGAGACCCGCGGCCGTGCCATGACAGCCTTCATGGTCGTGAGTCCATCCAGACACATTTCCGGATTTTCGCTCCCTTGATGTGTTGCTAAAACCTCCTAGACAACCACCTTTGGCCCCCTCTTCGCCCCCATCGTTTCTGGTTTCTGCTCCACGACAATAGGTTGGCGCTGGTCCTTCTGGGTGGCCCTCATCTACGCCGGCATAACCCTCATCCCGATCCTCCTCCTCCCCGAGACCTACGCGCCCGTCCTGCTCCTTCGACGAGCACGAAAGATCCGCAAACTAGACCCCTCCGCCGCCGTCATCGCGCCCCGCGAGATGGAGAGCACAGACTTCAAGCACATCGCAACCGTCGTCCTCACCCGCCCCGTACGCATGATCATCTTCGAACCCATCGTCAGCTGCACGTGCGCCTATCTGGCCCTAGTCTATACAATCTTCTACATGTCCTTTCAGGCCTTCCCCATCATCTTCCAGAAGCTCTACGGTCTCTCACCGGGTGTGGCTGGCCTGGCCTATCTCCCTATAGGCGCCGGCGCCCTGCTGGTGGTGCCCATCTTCATCGGCTGGGAGCAAGGCCATCTCCGCGCGCAACGCAATGGTTACGCATGGGCCAAGCGCGAAGAGTTCCGCCGTCTCCCTTTCGCCTGCGTCGGTGGACCGCTGTTCTTCATCTCCTTGTTCTGGCTGGGCTGGTCTTCCAGAGAAGGCGTCAGCTTCGTCGCGCCCATGTTGGCGGGGATCCCGTTCGGGATGGGCTTCATGCTCATCTTCATCGCCCTGCTTAACTATCTCACCGACGCCTACGAGATTTTTGCTGCCAGCGCCAACGCGGCTGCCTCGACTAGTCGGTCTCTGCTCGCTGTCGTGCTGCCGCTGGCGACGACGCGCATGTTTAATAAGCTCGGCATTGCTGGTGCTTGTAGCTTGCTTGGCGGGTTCGGTGCTATTATGTGCATCATCCCCTTCATCTTTATCTGGAAGGGTGAGCAGATTCGGGCGGGATCGCGGTTTTGTATTGCGCTTAGGGAGAGGAAGGCGGAGATGCAGAGAAAGGTTGAGGAGCAGAAGCAAAGGGAAGAGGCGAGGAGGGTCAGGTTGAGGGATAGTCCTGGGGCCCGGAAAGAGGAGGTTTAAGTGGTGTTACGAATGAATGCCCGAGGACTGTCGATTCAGCGAATCCAGAGACCAATCATCTACCGAAAGAGAGACGGAAATGATGGCAATAACGAGTGGCTACAAGAGGAATGTCGATGGCATCGACTGAGTAGCAAAGAGGTACAACCTCTGGGCAAGAAGTTGAGTACGGCCATGTGATTACGAAGTCACCTGTTCTCAGAGCATAGATACGTATATCTTGCTTCTATGGTGTATAGGGAGAAAAGGCATGCCTGACGGAGCATAGGCACAACACGACCTGACCCTTTCCTGGGACAGGAGGCAAGTTGAACATAGCATTAATGCAGATCAACTAAAAGTATAATCTATAACACATAATACAAATTGCGTCATACCCTGAAGACGCCGCCTCTCGTTAGCTTTCTGCGGTGATCGGGAATTAGATGTTATATCCTGTGGAACACAAGATTACATCTTATGGAGGCATTTACCTCCTACCGACGGAGCTTCTCCGAGACTCAATGTTGTCTTCGTCATTGCCTTCCGATGTCCTTTTTTCTAGGGTTATCTCACTGAGATGCAGCGTGATGGCTGAACCTACGGGCTTTTATCCCATATATTGTACCAACTACAGAGCGTCACACAGCAAAATCGGTCTCTTTTCGGTGTTGCAAAATATTCCAGGGCGACCTTCTTGTATTAAAAATCAAATGGTCGATGCATTGACACCTCTCGATGGTGGATGAGTTCAGCGCACTCTACATAGGGGCTTCAAAACTGGACATGTTCAGAGGTCCCAGCCATAAGTCGCGGATGTGCAAATTTCGCAACAACTCTCTCTTCGGCTGATTCAAAAGTCTTGTAAGTACAGAGGCGGGCTTCGCATTTGGCCATGCCATTGACATCCGCTACCAGCGAGGAGTTTTCCTCTGTATCAAGAATCGGGCCCTTTCGGCCAAGTGCCATATACTTTGGGTAAGAGCTATAGGATTGCGCCTAACAACCCTTGAGGGGAAGATCTCCCACAAGATCACACTGCGACGATTTGCATGTATTGATCAACATAAAACTTCAATATTTGGCTGATTAGGTTACCATCAACAGGATTTGGCTCGCCATTTCATTGGGAACCATTGATCTGTCCGCCGGGAAGCTATAGAGAATAGGAGACACCTATGCAGACCGGGTAGACGCGCTTACAGCCCTCGTAACGATCAATGGGGACCCTCCAGCTGGGGCACCGGCTTATGAAAAGACCACCTCAGCAAATTAGTTCATCTTGCGGTTTGTGGCTTGGTTGAATAGGGACTCGTGTGCCCAGTGACGAGCCCCAGGGCTGTTTTCGCGCTACTAAAAAAGCCTTTATAAAGCGCCCCGGTCAACCCAATTATCTGTCTTCTGGTCAACGAAAGCGTGGGTGGAAGGCTGAGTGGTAGCTCGGATCGAAGCTAGATACTTGAGTCTGGCCAAAATCCGTGAACAGATGGGCATATGGCCATGTTGTACGTGGAAGGAAATGCAGAGAAGCTCGAAGCTGCCCTTCAGTCAAGTCAGCTACCATAGGGGCTGTCAGTAGATCCCAGCTATCCATATTGACATATTCTCAAGCGTATAAACGTCTGAGAGGGGGAAAGGCTGTGACTCAAAAGCGAGCATGTCAAATTAAGAGGTCACGTTTAGGGGAGCTCGGAAAACATGCCAACAGACGTCACCGAGCTGCTCTGTCACCCGATGAGAACAGGGGCCTTGGGAAGACTACCAGCGACCGCCTGACATTCTTCGCTCATTACACTGATGAATGTTTTTATCTAGTCTCTAATCAAGTCAGGGAATCATTTTGGCAACTCAACAGCAGGCAGAATGCCACTCCGCGAAGGGGAGGCACGCACTTGGGAGGCGTCCTTCGTCACATCAGCGCTTAGGACGTGCGCCTATTCGGGCCAGCCTTGACACTGTCAATAATGACCTAGCCAAGTGGTGATTATAGACTATCCAAATTGGAATGGAAGCTTAGAACCTGCTTCAGGGTCTCTCTTTACACTTATCGAGGTTGTGCTGCTGGTAAGAAAGTTGGTCTGCTAGGTCGCTTTCAAACATTCGACTTCTTCTCGCTAACAGGACTATAGGCTTAGCACTCTGTATAAAAACAGCTTTTCCTTTCTATCTCAGAGTGATTTACCAGTTGTGGTATACGGTGAGAAATTCCCCTGTTCCACTCCGAATTAGACGTTGCGCAGTCCACCAGAACAGCCATTATCATGGCGGATGGAGGTAAGCTTAGTAGCCCGGGGCCAGTCAACCGCTTCCAACTCTCACAGCACAGCTGTCCTAACCCCACCTCACCATCACCGGATGATTCCTCAGCAGTAATCGGCCGACGTGGCTGAAGTTTGCTTACCGACGCGCCGGTAGGATAGGAAATTGTCTTGAGAAGGGTATAGGGTAAGTAGAATTTCCGTGGCGAGAACTTCAGCGACAAGTATTTAATTTGGCGGCCGCGATCGAAACAAGACTGAATACGACAACAAATCATGTTGAAAGTCATCAATTGTATAACCGCTACAGCGAATCAAAAAGTCTGGCAAAGGGGTTGTTCCCAAACCCGACGACGAAGGATTCGTTTCAATATCATGAATAGCAGATCTTCCAAAGGAGACAATTCAGCCGTCCGTCCGGCACCGCGAACTCCCTCTCGGCGAATTCATCGACCGTATCATATGGAGACTTGATGTGACGGTCGCGAATACTGCAATCCTCGCCCCGCGAGCCACATTGTGCAGTCCATGTCGAAGCATACTACGCATCATAACCCAAGGAAGGAGACAGTCGTGGCATCGGCAGGTTTCCCGGAAGCGGATTCAGTCTTTGGTAGTATGCGCAGCTCAGGTCTTCGTCTCCGGAATCTTTAGACAGGACGTGTGACCAGTGGGTTTCACCTCTACGATACATCACCATCGGCCGTTGCCATGTGTCTGTTCCGCCGTAAGATAGAGAGCCACAGAAATCTGCGCCATGTTTAGAGCGAGACGTCGTATGGGCCGTTCTTGTCTCGTCTTGAAGAGCTTGGTACGCGGAGGTGAGTGGGCAAGAAATTTACCAAGACTCATAAATTACCAAGAGCTCTCTTAGGCATCAGAAACGCTTCACAACACTTAACCACGGCCCAGGATGCCAATAGGATGAAAAGAGCGATAGGAGGGCCCCTGAACAACTTGTTCCTTGAAATGATTGCTTACTCGGTGACGTTTATAGCTGATGTGCCATCTCAAAATCTCAATTGGCAAACTTGTGAGAGGAGGAGGAGGAGCTTGCTGCACAAGCCAGGTCTGGAAACGATTTAACGAAGTTGTGGAGAGCGGAGCGCCACGAGCGATGCAGTCCAAGTGCATAAACATCAAGGACACGGAATTTACAAGTCATCGAACAGCAATAAAGTCTCACAAACTCAAGTCGCACCCTACGTTCATCTCAAGTTTCACTCGAAGTCGAAAGAAAGTTGAGATAAACTTCCCGTCTCGTTTCAGCAGGCCGCAGCATAGGATGGCACAAGGAGTGGGTAAACGAAAACCGTCTCATCATTTTTCAGACCAGGGGGTAAGTGTGTGTCAGAGACCAAACAAAGTCGCACCAAACCTCATCCCCATTTGACTGTTCTCGTCGAGTATATATGTACAAAGTAGAAGTGAAGCGTTTTCTGGATTTTTCTTTGAGAAACAATAGAAAATAATCTTTGTTTGGTCCCCAACGACCCGCTACGCGAATGCAATGATGCCCGTGTTGATCTTTCCCATAAAAAAACATACAGAAATGCTTTGGACCACCAGACAAGCAAAAAGACAACCCTTCCCATGGACTCGCCATACTAAAAGGTTGTCCGCCCTTTTTCTTCCCCATCTAGACAAAAAGAACACCACACCAAAAAAGCAGGCAGGACCGAAGAATAAAGTGCGAGTTGTTTGTATTTTCCCACCCCGGCTTTGTGTTGTTTTGTACAAAAACTTCGCTTTATTTTCACCCCAAGAAGTGTATACAAGACAAAAAAGTGTAAGAAGGATAAGAATGTGTTTGTTCATGAATCATAGATTCTTCTCATAACCAAATATAGCTTGACATGCGGGGGGGAAATCAAATCTACATCAAACACTTAGAAGAGCTTGTTGGAGCGCTTGTAGTAGCCGGTAGGCTTAGCGGCGCCGGAGGCGGTGCCGTTGGTGGGGTAGGGGGCAACAGTGACGGTGGTGGAAAGGGTGACAACGTCCTCATCGGCGGGGCAGTCATCCTCCTCGTCGTCCTCGCCGTCAGCACCGACATCACCGGTGGTGACGGGGGCCTCGGCGGAAGCGGTCTTGCTGGCGCTGGCGGAGGGGGTGGCAGCGGGGGCAGAGCCACCGATGGTAACGTAGACGGTGGAGGCGGGGATGGTGACGGTCACAGCGGAGGGGCAAGCGCACTGGCCGTCAGCACCGAGGGTACCGCTGGGAGAAGCAGACTCGGCGGTCTGGCCGGGGCGCTTGATGGTAACGGTGCGGGTGCCGGTGGAGGTGGCAGTGGTGGTGGTAGTGGGCTCCTCGCCGGCGCCGGTAGCAGAGCCAGTGGGCTTGGTAACGACGATGGTGGACTCAATGGTGGTGGGGATGGCGGTGGTGACGACGGAAGCGGTGGAGCCCTTGCCGACGGTCATGGTAAGGGTCTTGGTAGAGATGATCTCGGTGACGGTGGTCTCGACATCGCCATCCTCAGCGGGGCAGTCATCATCCTCCTCCTCATCGTCGCCGCCAGCTGTAGGGGGGCTGGTGACGGTAGGGTCCTGAGCAGAGTTGGTGACACCAGCGGTGGACAGGGGGATGGAGGGAGCGGCGGTAGGGGTGGTGATGACGGGAGCGGTGCGGGTAGAGCCCTGGAGACCGCCGGTAGAGTGCTGCTGAACCAGAGACTTGGAAAGGCTGGCAGCCTCGGTGACGGGGCAGACAACCTCGGTCAAGACAACGGTGTTGGTGACAACGTAGGTAGAGAGGTCAGAGGCGGAGAGGGTAGCGCTGCGGGCAGGGCAGTTGGTGATGGTAGGGGCGCAAGAGGTGACGGTGGCAACCTCGGTGACCTCGACGGTGAGAGTGGTGTAGCCGGCGGGAGCGGTGGTGTTGTCGCGGCGCCAGTGGAAGTGGCGGGGCTGGTAAGCGGAAGCGCTGGCGAGGGAGGCCATGAGGCCAACGGCGGCGATGGAGGACTTCATTTTGATAGTTGTGTATGGATTGTTTCCAACGACTCTTTAGATATCTCCACGAGGGTAGACGGTTTTGCTTGTTCGGATCGGGGATCGTAAAAGGGGCGAAAGATCAATTTCGCGGGGATGTTTCTCAAAGGTGTTGGCTGCAAGACACAGTTTGCGCAAATGAACGAATGGTATACTCGATAGAGAGCGTGGGTGAGGCTGAATGAATGGAATGTGTCCGAAGACTGACAACGAAAGACTGTGCGGTGGAGAGAGAAAGGTAGGAAGAGTAGGTGGAAGAGAGGAAGGGCGAGATGATATTTAGAAGGGGAGAGGGAGGTCAGAGTCCTTTTAGGCCGTGGAGCCCATGGTGGATGTACATGGGCATGGGAGCATGGGGGGTGGAAGGGGAGGGGAGCCTGGAGGGAAGTGGACTTGTGGATGGGATCGAAATCCTCAAGGCTCGAGGAGGAGGGTGGACTTTGATGGAGGGGGGTGGCCCCGGGTGGGAGCCACATTAGAGCGTGGGCCCTTCATCTTGGAGGGTGATGGTCCATCATCCATGGAGTATGAGAGAGTCTAGTCTCTACTCCTTGGGTAGACCGTAGAGATGCCATGGACATTTGGGATTGCAGGTCCTGGGCCCGGCCGAGACCCGTTGCGCTTGCAAGGCAGGCCCAGGTTGCCAGCACAGCGAGGGAACTTTCCCACTTACACTACAAAGTACTCCATACACAGAGCAGAGACGAGAGAGTGAGAGAGCGAAAGAGGCAGCAAGGAACTTTGTCGCGGTTCGACGGCGTAGGCGCATCGCACCGCATTAGGGGTGGACCGACTGGGGCCAAACGCTTCCTTGGCCCGCATAGGATGACATGGATGCCAAGGAAGTGTACCTGACATGGTGAACCGTCTGTGAGGGTGAGAAGGAGATGGCAGGACGCGCGAGACTAGTCCGGCACCAAGCAAGAGAAGGGCACTCCGTAGAGTAAGGGTGAGAGAGACAAGATGGTGGGAGGCTGGTACCTCGGGCTGCTGTGAGTGAGTGAGTAAGGAAGCGCAAAGTGAGTGAGTGGGCGAGTAAAGGTGAGAGTCAGAGTGAGTGAGGGTGTGTGTGAGTGTGTGTCGTTGGGAGGAGGCACGGAGTGGAGTGGAGAACCACGGATGTGGTGGGAAAAAAAAAAAAAAAAGGATGACGGTGCCGGGGTGTTCCTCAAGGACCCTTGCTCGATGATCCAGGGGGTAAGAAGAACCGCTTCCCACCTTAGGAAGCTGGGCTAAGGCAGAGGCGAACCAGCGGCCACCGCACCGCTTGCCGCACAGCCCTCGACTTTTGCATGGGGGCAAGAGATGAAGTCGCCTTTATTTTTCGTCTTCCATCTCGAGGAGTCAAGCGTCAAACCCACAGACGGAGTCCTCTTCATTAAAAGACAGGAGTGAGATGACCCCACCTGCGCCGGTGACGACGGCAGTCCAGGTGGCATTCGACGACGACGACGGCGGCAATCATGGATATGTGAGGGAATATGAGCGGTAGCAGTGATGGATGACCTGGGTATTGAGTTGTAGTCGAGAAAGTCAGTGTTGAACAGTACAATGACGGGAACAGTAGTGATGCTCGACTGAAGTGTAAGTGAGGAAGTGTAAAAGTAAGGTGAGGTGAGGTAGGTAGAGAAGACAGACCGTTGATGTTGACTCCTTTTTCGACCTTGTTTTTTCAAAGAGGCTTGAGAGATACGTACCGCTGGACGTTGTGTTTCCCCTTTGCCCAAACAGGAAAAGTCCTGAAGTGGTGCCTCCTACCCTACCACCTGTCAGCGCGTCGTTGCTATGCTCTCGCCGTGCGCGCCTGCCTATTGTCTTGGAATTGCCAGTTGTCAGCGCACTTCTTGGTTAGCTTACCCCTGTCGGACCAACCCCTGCCATCCCGCTCCTCATATGCAGGTACCGCCAAACATGAGACACAAGCGTGGCCAATCGTTGGGATCCACACCATCCACATCAGCCAGAATCCCAGTCAAGATCGCGGCCACAGGCGCCCCGTCATCCCTGACTCCTTCCATGAGTCCCTGTCCAGGATGCGAGGGTCCCTGCGATAAGCTGCCTTGCTGATCAATTTAATGAAAGATGTGATTGTGGACTGTATGGTCCCATACCTACGGAGCTGGATCTGTCGGCTGTATGTATGGACAATTGGATATTACTCTGTATGCTGTGCTCCGTATTCCTACGTACCTATCAGCTGAGAAGAAGCATCAGGGAGCATACATTTACTCCCACTTGTTTGCTGCCCGGAGCTGTACTGAAGCTTCTGCCATTGCCATCTGTACAGCTTCTTTGCAGATGCCAGCAGACTACGGCAGTCTTCCGTACAAAAGTGGTCCAGCCCTCTCACCACTGTCACCAGTAACCAACTTCTAGATCTCTTGCGGACCCAGTCGATGGAGAGCGTACCCGTAGAGAGATTGATTGCTTCTTGATCATCGATCCCGCGCGCGGGCTGCTCCTTCTTCTTAACTTCTTGCATCATGCCGGCCCCCATTCTCAGACCTCAACGTCTATCCGTACACAGTATCCCGGAGGGCTAAATTTGCTTTTTATTGAGAGACCATAAAAACGGTGGAGATGGCCTGTTGGCTGTTGCCGCTGTCCCGTCCGTGGTGCCCAACCACAGACATTGTGCCCTCCTGCGCTACACAAGAACAACTCTTCATGCCATTTTTCGGGTACATCAATTGGCAATAAGGTCATGGACCACCGTATGCCGTACGACATTCAGACATACGAGTATCCGTCCGTATGCACGGCCGAGTCGTCCCTCCTATGCGTCCAACCCAATCTGTGCGCATATGCAAAGCTTCGGTCGACGGTGACAGGTGCAACAGACCGCTAGCAGACTGACCGACAGTTGGCTCAAGCCCGTATCTGTACGGCGTACCTACTACGTGTGTGGTCAAAAACACCATAATAAGGCATGTGTCGTATTTTTGGCCTTGCAGACACGGCGATGCAAGTCTCAAAAATATCTACCTTCCTCAGAGGCTCAGCCAGCCGACCGTTGCATCAATCTGTTAGATTCTGTTTCCAAATATTCGTAGCTTACCGTTCTTTCCCCTCACTTCAAACCCCAGCCATTTCTCACCCTCTGTCCACTCACCGTTCAGCTTTCATTGTGATCCAGTCTAGCGCCAACAGTCAGCCAACGGGTCTTTGACAAATGCAGCGGTTAAGTCTGGTCCGGCGGCGCCAAACCTGAGTGAGCCACAAAAGGGCTAAAAATGAAAACGCCATGAGAGACTGCCGCTTAGCCGGGGGGTCCGTCTGCTTGACGTATGGTTTCCTCTCTCTCTCTTCTCCCCGTAGGCCCGTAGCGTCCTGATCCGCTGCGAAACTAACCAACCTACCTCGATGGAGGCGTTTTAGCGACCGACCTTAAACTCACTTAACCTTAGGCTGACCGTTTTGACCCTGCCCATCTTGATGTGACGTGAAGAGACGTGAGACGAACTATCCATAGACGCGCTGAAAGAGAGAGAGTCGTGTTGCGGTGCTAAATACGTGATGAATGGCGAGCGCGCCGCACGCGCGCGTGCTGTGGCTGACTTTACACTGCCGCCGACCGGAAATATCTGCGACGAAGCGGTAGCCAGTCGATCCCTTTTGCGCCCCTATTCGCATGTGTTCTACACTCCGGCACGATTGCAACCTGGCGCCGGCCTGCCTCTCACGGCAGATTCTTATCGGGAGCACTGCCCTACGAAAAATCATAAGTATTGTTTGTTTGCAGTGAGTGACGTAACATAAGACTGCACATCTCGATATGCACCGCTTCCGTTGCAGTGCACGAGCATTAACCAACCCTCGTACAACCTGACCCCTTTTCTCCGCGGGATATATCATACTGCGTATGGAGTCTTCGTATGGTAGCTATAGATATGTCGGGAATAGTCCGATAAAGCCTGTCAATAGTGACATCTTTCAGTCGTGCTCAATCTTGTGTCAGGCTCCGTGGCTAGGGAATCGGGACGGAAACTTGGAAGCGGAGGAGAAAGTAATGAGTCGGAGCGGCAGTATGTCGGTCGGCTCAGTGGCCTCATCCCCCTCAATTCTTTCCCTATCATTATTAGGCGCTTTTAATCGCTTGGTCGACTCGGGTACCTTGCCTTAGACCAGATTTTAGCCAGGAACATGTCGAGGCACCGACCAACAGGGAGTCTGCGCTCAGCCCCTTGGTCCCCCCTTTGGTGGATGACCTAGATTTGCTGACAGCCTCTCTCCAGTCTCTGGTCTCTGTTGTGCATCCGCACTGCGGTAATCTGTACTCCGGAGAGCCAAATATCAGGGGGATCGGATCAATGTGGCGTCTCTTCGGGGGGAGAATGGGATCGACGCAGTAGCCCTGAAATGGTCCATTGTGTGCGACGTTGTCGCGCCATGCAGTTCCGGAGTTGTTGGAAGTTTTGGAAGTTGGTACTTGGTAGTCTGGCCCCCAAAGTGTCACTGACCGACTGCCTCTGCCGCCGTGCCATTTCCCAGTCCACATCGTCACGTTGTCTCGATGCAACTCTAGACGGGAGACAGAGGGCCACGATCCATCAACCATCTCCCATCTGCCGCTGTGGCCAGCTGTGCCAAGACATGCGGTACGTGTGCGCCGACGTGGAGCAGGAGAAAATTTCCGCCTTCTCCATGATCGTCCATCAGAATCGAAGATGGAGTTGGCAACGCCGGGTCCAAGCTTTGTGAGTTGTCGTCCCGGTTCGTGGCCCGTGGTTTGTTCTTCACTACTGCGGAATGTTCTCGTCTCAGATGCCACGAGGATTTCATCGTTCTGCATCCTCCGGGGCTTGTTGGAATGTAGAACAGAGACTCGGGTTTCCAAAGCTCAGCTCTCGGCCGCAGCTGGCTTCAGCTGGTGCAACACAAAGCTCAATGTCTCTGGTGCTTTCGTGTGACCGACGAGAAGGCGTGGATGACCCTGCCATAAGCACCAGGCCAGCCAACCCGGCCAGAAACATGAGATCGAAACGACGGGATGATCTGATGGAAATGAGCATCATCAGACGGAGCAAAGGTCAGACTCATCCAGGTACCATTGCCCATGACCAGCCGCCACCACAGTGAATGAAAGCCCAGTCCACTGCCTGAGTACAGTTGCAATCCTCGCCATTTGGCTCGTGGCCAAGCATTGAACCCCCGAAGAGAAAGGTTTCAGACCCCCGAGGCGATCCCCTCGGCCCTCTTCCCTCTGGCGCTCAAGTATTGCCGCTCGCGGTTGCATTTCGCACCGCACTGCTGGTCTGCCAATCCTCGTCAGTTCTCTTCCCCCCGATATTGGCGGCGGAGACCTTCATCTGGGAAAACCTGCGGGAAAACTGCGCAAAGTTGCACACAAGACTCCAGAAGTCCAGCCTCCAAGTCGTCAATCCACGGTGCCACGGACCATGGCCCCTCGCCCCCTCCTCGGCAGGGGTGGAAACAACCAAATCTCCCCCCTCAGGGTTCGCCCCGGAAGTCCCTGTCACAGACTGATTGTGTCGAGATTATGTCGAAATGTACTGTCTCCAGCGCAACCGACACTTCTGTATGTACGCAATATGCAGGCAGCGAGGTGGTGTTCTTTTTCCTTCCTTTCAGCTCTGCGGTAATAATAACCGTCAGATGAGCCGGCGAGTCGTTACCCGGCAGTTCCCAACTTTTCGGGGCGCCTGGACTGGCCGGGTCTGGGTTCTGGGTCTGGCCTGACCTTGACCAACGGCAATCTGCATATGATTGCGTAGCTTTGCGATGGCAGCGATCCTGCTGGGCCGTTGACTTGATTAATCTTGCAGAAAATTCGCGCTGGAAATTGCACACCTGGAGCTTACATTATCTTCACCTGAAGACCCTGGACAATGATGATGAATCTGGTCACTTCTGATGAGGCTTCGAGCCATTCGTACGCTGCCGCGTGCATCCTGCCGGTGGTTTCGGCACGGATGGTGGACTCTGCCACTCTGGAGTTTTGAGCCTGAAGCCTTTGTCAGAAGTGACTGGCCGATTGATAGTTTGATGGATTGTTCCAGCTTCAAGGTTGTCAAATTGCTTGTCGAGGGAAGTTGTTAACGTCAGCCTGCACTGGACATAAGGCCAGCCGCTGACGACGGCAACACGGCTCCCGCCCGGTCTAACTCCTGGGGCAAGGCGGGAAGGTGGTTCCGACCCGGTGATTTCAGCTCCTTCGGTTCCTATCGCCGTCCGGTGCCTTCCTCCTCCTCCTCCGCCCTTTCCTACCTTGCCTATGTTCCTCCCCGGGACGGGCCCTCATCGTGGACTTGATGCCTGGATCAGGCAATAAGGTACTCAGAATAAGGTACTGAGGTATTCATACCTACCTCGATAGGTAGGATGTCACGATATTATACCTAAGGTACGGATACTCAATGTCCCTCAGAGACTCAAAGATTCAGACAAATCGGCGTCGGCCCATTCCATTGCATTTCGCCCCGCCATTTTGTCTTACACTCATCCTAGAAACCAACACGGGATTGTCTTCTCCTTCACCTCACATTCTCAACGCCTGGGTGATCACTGACCTTGGACCAAGACACATCGACGCCACCCCGCTTTGCCTCCCGTTGTTGCTTCTTTCAACTTCCACCTGCTTCACACCATCGCATCGCCTTCCTTGATTTGCCTCATGTTGGTCGCAACCGCGCCGTGATTGCCTTTCCCATTCCCTGATACGAAGACTTGATGCTCTGTCAAATCCTGCTAATCAAAAAGGACCGACCAGGCGAACCAAGTCGGAACACTCGTCAGAAAACGTCAAACACGGTAGTTCCCTCCCTGGCTGGCTGGCACTGCCTCCTGGAGAGCTGGGACTCTTGGGAGGGGTTCCTCCTGTCTGACACCCACGTCCCTGTTTTGAGTTTGGTCGCTTGCAATTGTTTGCACAGCATCGGTCGCTCACCCGAATACCAACCCTGTCGCCAAGTATCATGCGGCAGCTCCGTCCCCATAATCAACCGGGTCGGGTCATCCTTTCAACTACAGATTAGATTGTTGCACGCTGAAGTCAGCGAAAGCCATTCTCGAGTCTGAGCAATTTTGACGAGTCTAGAACCTCGAGCAACAAGTCGGCATATTGAACGGATACTAGCTTCATCACTTCCATGTCTTGTGTGGGAAATTCCCACAAGCCAAGAAAGCCTGCTGCGCCACCCGTTCGTACTTGCGGCCTCATAGGGCACAACAGCGGATGTCTCATTGAACGGGCCGCTTTCGACCGGCTTCGACTGACCCACGTGTCCGGAGCCTCCATGGCCGACCCCGCGGCATCATCAGTCTTAACCGTCTTAAATCGATAAATCGATGGTTCGGTGCCAAAGACGCGTGATCAACGGGACAAGCTACCATATGACTAGGTTGTCAAGAGCTGGGTAGTCAGAGATTCAAGACAGAGTCCTCTTGAAAAGACCCATTTTGATTCCTTTTACACGAATGCTTGTAGATCTGGAATCGACTTGGTAATTCAGCAACCCACGTTCGCAGTTGCACATTCAAGCGGACGATTCGAGATGCAGTCACAAACGATGCCCAGAATGACGTCCCAAAACGATACTCCAAGACTTCGTTCCAACATGGTGCTTCGAGCGATGCTCAACGGCATACTCGAAAGTTTCAGATAGGGGCTCGGAAAGGCCAACCCTATTCAACATGTACAACTTAAACGGCTCATGTGGTAGAGTCTGGTTGAACAAGACCAAATCGAAGCATAGTGTCAATTTCAACAACCAACGTTTGAAAACACTCTAATATGTGCAATTACTTCAACAAAAGCCATGTCAGATGGGTTGAAGATGGGCGGCGGGTATCTGGAGATCTCGAAGCAAGTGCTCGCCCTCAGCTTCAAACACACGCAGTTCACACGTGCGGCGTTGCCTTTGTCGCATGCTCTCACGATCCGCATGCCATTGTCGAGGGAGGCAGCTGCTGGTCATCAAAGACCACTGCTTGACTTGATTGCCCGCGTTGCTTGATGATGTAGTCCCGGGTGACTGCCACCAGTGAAAGCAACAGACCCTCGAGAAGGAACCCTCAGGGGCACCCGCTATTTTCACTCAGCAGAAAGATGACATCGTCAGGTCAACCTCCCACAACTTGACTGGGCCTTCTGCTTTCCTTGTCTGCCCTCTACCCTCCACTAGAGAAGCTACTTGCCAAATTCTCCATCTTCTTCAACCTCTCTTTTTGGCCTTGGCCTGTTGCAAGACAACCTCGCTCATCAGACTTTCATTTGCATCATTCTCCTCTTGGGCAGGTCGAGCAGTTTCTTGGATTGGTACCGAGTATTTTTCGCCAGCCATCCGACTATCACCACCTCTTCGCTCGTTTGGAGACCAAAGCAAACACAGAGAAAATCGAGCATCCACAGTGAAAACCCATCAAGATGGTGCGCGTCTGCTGCATCGGCATCCCTTCCAAGAAAAAGGGGGAGGATGAAGACGCCAAGGCAAAAGAGGCGGACCCTCCCGAAGACACGCAGTCGAAGGGCACGAAATTGAAGAACACGAAGTCGAACGATGCGAAATCCAAGAACACGACCTCGAAGGAGAAAATTCCGGCCCAGGTTCCGAAGCAGCCCCTTGTCGAATTGATCAAGCTGCCTCCTCCGGCCAAGCTGCCCGGAAGCAACTACAATTTGGAGCTCATGCTCAGTGGAACCAACAAAGGAGGCTCCATTGCGTCCTCTCGCCGCTCATACATGCGCTCTCCTGAACTGGATTTCATTCCTGATCCCACCGAGGTCGAATATGTGTCGGACCACGAGGATCAAATCGAAGCACCCAGAAGAAATGGTCCCTGGAGCAGACTCAGCCGACGCCGCTCTAACAACAGCAGCAAGCGGTCTGACAGTCCCGACAGTGACAAGCGGGTATCGATTATCAGCATTCAGAGGCCCTCTTGCAATCCCGCTGCTACGGAGATAGATGGGTCCCCGCAGTACGACCAGGCTGCTTATACTTACTCTGTGAGGCAGAACAACATGAGACGCATTCAAGCCGACCTCGAGAGCGAGCACAGTTCGCGATCTGTCACGCCTGGAAGTAAGAGATTCCGTGGGTTGGAGACAGTAGTGGAGGTTTCTGGTGATCACCAAAGCGAGCGTCAGAGCGGACCGCGACCGCGGAGCGGAATAGAGGTGGAGATTCCCACCGATGTTTCTGTGGTTGATATCACGTCTTTGCCGCACCCGCCGCCGGCTGCCAAGCTTTCGAACGAAGGTGTTAAGGTTCATCCTATCGATATCACCACTGGAGACCGCCGGCGCAGCAGCTGCCCAAAGCCTGATACCTCCACGAAGGTCACGGCAACAAATCTTGTTCTTCGAGAGCGAGGGTCACTCCCTGAAATGCCTCCCCCCGCCCCAGTTCTCCCTGCTCGCCAGAGTCGCGCCGATCAGGATGACGAGTCTTTCAGAACTTGGAGACTTTCCCAGTGTATCCCCCAAGGCGAAAGTCAAACGGCCCCCTCTCTTCAACCTCAGGATATCCCCCTCCCACTGGACGACGAGAGCACAGCTGCCTTTGACGACAAGGAGGCTTCTGAGGCCCAGTCTCAAGATGATTCTTCCAGCAACAGCGCAACTCTTTGCAACACGGAGAAGCCCGACGGCAAGCTCGCAGCCGAGTCCGTCGGCACATCCCAGCTTCCCCGCACCTCGGAATCTGCACAGTTCCAGGATGGTAGTGGCTGGGAGACCTGGCTGCTCGCCGAGAAGCTCACGTCTCAGGAGGATTCCGTCACAGCTCAGGATTTGAATGGCAAGGAGAAATCTGCAACTACAGTGCTTATTCGCAGCTCTGCTACCGAAGCTGGCGATGAGAAAGGAACAAACCGTCAGCTCTCGAGCCTCATCGGCTTTCCCCTCCAACAGGTTTCTGGTCACAAGTCGTACGCTGACTTGCCTTTGAAAGACAACTTGGAGGTAAACACTACTTTGATTGGTAGAACGCCCTTGCTAGTGAATGAGCCATCGCACTATCCGTCATCTTCTGTATACTCGTCTATGCAGAACACACGCAACGCCTCGCCATCAGGCTTCAAGGATGTCAGTGGTGACGACGATCGCAACAGCCTTGCCGAGAGTCTTATTGATCTCGACCTCGCCAACTTTGACTGTAGGTTTACACCGATCGCGGAAGCCAGTGTCTCAACTAATCAAGCAACAGTGTACAACCTCAAGGAGCAGCGTTCTGATAAGAGTTATCGTACCGCCCTAGACAAGAACCCCGACTCTGACACGGCTGTACCTTCTATCATCCTATCAGGCCAGGAAGGATCTGGCGCAGATGAAATTCGATTCCAGACTGAGAACCATCACAACTACGGCACCATGCAGAACGTCTCTGCCCCGAAGAGCGAGAAGCCTGGTTCACTTGGTGGTATTGAAGGCATGTCTGGTGAATCCCAGATCGACATGCCTAGCGACGGCAATGCACCGTCGCGGAAGTCTTCATTCCTTCAATTTCTGGGCATTCGTAGAAGCTCGAGTACCAAGGATCGACAGCAGTTGCATAGTCAGTCTTCCACGGAGCCCGCACAGTTGAGCTCCTCGTCGGTAGCGAACCAGATGTTCAAGCCACGGGAGAACACTGAACGGCTTTCGAGTCACAGCATCACTTCTTCGACCCAGAATGTCCTGAGCGATGCCGCATTCACTGCACCCAAACTCACTGAAAGCGCCACCGTGGTCTGGCAGCGAGCTTTCAAAGTTGAGCACGCCCAACGCGAGACCAAGTCCACTACAGATTCCAAGAAGTCTGCCATGGATAAGGCCAGCATGGGAACGATCTCAGTCGATGCCAACCAACTCTCTCACCATACAGAGCGAGACGCAGCTGGATTCTGTTACGAAGAAGTCAAAGCGCAGGATTTCATCACAACACGAAACGCCAGCCAGTCAAGCACTTCTCAGCAGTCTTGCTCTGGCACCATTATTCCCAAGAAGTCGGAGAACAACGAAGACGTCACAGGCACCAAATAGAATTTGGGCTTCCAAAAGATTGCTACCCCTCCCTCTTCTTGGGCCAAGTGGCCCTCCCACGATAGAGCCAAGAGAACTAGTACTGCGGGCCCTGATGACGATATGACGCCGAAGGATTTTGCGGCAGTCCCCGGCACGGAGACAGCGCAGTATGTTGAGATCGCCGGCAAGACTTCCATGCCGAACGTCGTCGAGATCAAGAAGACTTCTCAGTCCATGTCGAAGAAGCTTGGGAAGGCCATGAAGATCAGCTTGGGGAAGATGATGCCGTCCAAGCCTGGTGTCAAGTCGAGTGCTCAACTCGATTACCCCGAGCTCGAAATTCTGCCCACCAAGGAAGGATACAAAGACCTAGAAGCGCTCCAAAAGAGCATTGAAACCTTGAAGGGCAGTGAGCATGCCAAGATGGCCACCAATCCAGTTCTTGCTATTGCTGAGTTGGAGGACCAGCCAGCGTCCTCCCTGGACACTCTGCCTGCGCGGCTCCACGAAGCCGAGCATGCGAGACACGAATCTGCCAATGATACCGCCAATATCGTCCATGATGATGTTGTTCTGGAGAGCAAGAACGCTCACATGGGTGGTACTGAAGCTCCGACTATCCGGCCCGTTACACCGGCCAACATGATCATGCTTCCTGCGGGAGATTCCACCACCGCCACGACTGAGCAATGGGCTACCCCGGCCAGTCGTCTGTCTTTCACCACAGCTCTTGATGAGAATGACACAGGTGAGCTTTTTGATCTTATATTCCACAGCCGTGGAGTCTTGACGCCTCACAAGTTGAGACTGCCTTGGTGTATGATTTGACCTTGGAGCTAACTCTGACTCTCAGGTGATGATCAGCGGATCAATACTTAATTCTCGCAACACGGTCGTTACCGTTGCTGAAGTAGAGAGGTCCGGTCATCGACAGTAGTACGGTATAATTCCGTGGCGAAGAAGGATGGAGTACGGCACCTCAACAGAATTTGGCACACTATGATGACGCTCAGGAAGGGCAAGGGATGTTATGAATAAAGGCGGTTTTTTGTGGCTTGGAGAGTCTCGGCAAGAACATTCAGATAGGCTACGAGACCAGCTTTTTGTATGGTATAGAAAGGGGACGAGGTTTGAATTTCCCCAAGTGTATAGTTCTTCCTAGGCAGAAGGTTTCAAGGCAATATCTTCAAGATGACCCGAACGCTGCGGTGACACTAGTTCTGGTGAGGGGCTGATGACTCCATGTCCACTTTGTGCCAAAGCTGTTCAACGAGCTGGTGAGACTTCAATGAAAACCACATGGCAATGTTACAATATGTAGCATATCACGATTATCTTTTTGATTGTTTCAATGGTTGTCACTGAAGGTCATGAATCATCAATTCCGTGGTATCCCCTAGACAGCCAGCCAACGCCTCCGTAGTCAATGTACAGTATCAATATCCCGCGATGTAAACACCAGCCCAACACCAAGTCCGTCCACAACTCCCCATGGCTTTCCCAAGCTCCCTCAATTCCCCTGAATTACACAACGCGGAATTCGCAATGTGTCTGCATGTCTTTCATCCAAACAAGACATTCTCAAAACTCTGCTGATCCAAGTGCTCAAACAGCACGTCCTGCAGCGCGGCCCTGGTCTTGACGATCTGCGGCACGACGCCATCAATTTGCTGCAGGTTGGCCCGCATGCTCTCCATGTGGCTGCCGACCTGTCCCGCCAGACCGCGCAATTCGTCGTCCTCGAGGTCTTTGAAGAGCGGCGTGCCGCTTGCGACGCCCTCTTCGGAAACGATGAAGTTGAAGTCTGGCTCGTCACGCTTGACGACGTTCTCGGAAGCAGCAGCGGCGGCGGAGGCGGAAGCTGTGCCAGGCTTCCTGGCCTCCGGTACGAGGACGTGCGTCTTGCGGAGACTATCTTTGAAGTTGCGTGCCTCGGAGCGCGCGTTCGCTTCGAGGGTGCGGAGGGTTTCGTAGTCCTCCTCCAGCGCCCTCTCCTCGCGCTCCTTTTCGGTCTTGAGGAGGTCTACTGCGTGCAGGAGGGGGTCGAGCTGCCTCTCGAGCGCCGCGACGCCCTCGATGACGCGCTCGAAATTGAGCTCTTCGACGCGCCCGCCGTCCGTGTCGAGCAGCTTCCTGCTACTGTTCTTGCCCCCCGTAGGTGGCGCCGAGGCCGGCGGGAAGGGCAGGCCGCGGGAGAGCTTCTTGACGAGGCGGTTCGTGATGAGGTGGAGGGCGGAGGCGGCCTGGTCGCGGCGCTTCTCGCTGCCTGGGATGCGCTGGAGGACGGGTCTCTCGGCGAGGCGGAGGAGTTCGGAGACGATGGAGAGGGAGGGGTTCGTGAGCGGGGACCATTTCTCTTCTATTACGGAGCGGGGGACTTGGCGGACGCGGGCGGCGATGTGGCGGTGTTTGGCGACCCGTCGGACCGTTTTTGGAGCTTCGTTTTGTGGTTGCTGCTGTTGCTGCTTCTGTTGCTGTTTCTCTTGTTGGATTTCATCAGACGTGCGACGACGGCGTTTTTTCGCGGGCGCTGATGCTTCTGCTACGTCGTCCTCCGTTGGACGTTTCTTGGATTTTCGCACTTGCGAGCCTTGGTCCTGCGGGGATGCTGTATCTGAGGTTCGAGGACGGCCGGGCCGGCGACGTTGGGTGTCTGGTGACGCTTCCTCCTCCTCCTCCTCCTCCTCCTCCTCCTCCTCGCCTTTCTTCCGCCGCTTCTTGGTCAGCTTTTCGGCAGTAATCTCCTCCGCCGGTTGGGGCTGTTTCCCCTTCCACCTCCGGCCTTCTTTCGGTTCTGATTGTGACGCCCCCTGCGCCTCTGGCTCGGCTTGCGCTGCAGGGCGACCGCGTCGCTTTTTTACGGCCGCCGATTCCTCTTCAGCTGGTGGTTCCTCCACCTCCTCTACTGTGATGTTTGCCTTACGTCCGCGTCTCTTCTTGGGAGCGGCCTCAGCCTCCGCTTCCTCCTCAGGTGCAGGCTCTTCGACCTCTGTAGCCTTTTTCTTGGGCTTTCTTCCCCGTTTCTTGGGCGCGACGTCCTCCTCGGTAGCTTGTGATGGTTCTTCGGCCGCTGGTTTCTTGTCTAGAGACGGTCGCCCGCGCTTTTTCTTGGGTGCCGGTTCTGGAGATACAGCCTCCTCGACCTCCTCCTCTTCCGTAGGCTTTGCTGGTTGCCGCCCACGCTTCTTCTTGACCGCATTGCTTGTGCCGGCCTCTTCTTCGTCCTGGGCCTCCTCGTTTGCCTCCTTTCTTGGCTTTCGGCCTGGTTTACCTTGTGGGGCGGCTTTCTCTCCTCGACTTGTTGGCCTATTTTCGTCTGCCGCTTCCTCGCTATCTTTCGAATTGCTCTTGTTGGTCTTTTTCGATTTCGCTTTCGCTTGCGCTGGTTCGGATTCCTCTTCATTCACCTCTTCCACTTCTGCTTCTACTGCTGCTTCGCGGGGTGGTCTGCCCCTCTTTTTGGTTTTCGGTTCCTCGGCGGGAGGTGACACTTCAACATCCTTTCGTTTGCTTGGGCGACCGCGTTTTCCTGGTGCCGGTGCTTCTTGCGTTTCTACAGCTTCGAGAGAATCTGGCGACGCGTCGGCTGATCTGGACGCGTTTGAGGGGCGCCCTCGTTTTCGCTTCTGGTCTGTGGCTTTGGGGGGCTACTATCGTGTCAGCTAGAATCCGACATAATCACGATTGACAGTCTTACCATTGTGATATTCTGCGCCCACAATGTTATGTCGCAAGGGTGAATGTCGTCTCCAAGCGCATGCGAGCTTCCACTCAGTAAGGTGCCTTTCAGCATGTGAGCTCTTGACGCGTCCAGGTCCCCTCCACTTGGTCAGTACGTATCGACCGCTCCAGCCTCATGTGGCTGATGAATACGAGACATCCAATCGTGGCTGCTGCAAGTACCCCGGACCGCCGTTCCACCTGGGCGACCCGAAATGACGCTGACCAGCAGCAAGCGCCAATCTCATTACGGTTAGGCTGTGTGGAGGAAGAACCTCTCTCTCGTTCTATGGTGCGTGCTTCCGAGCTTCTGGCAGCGGGCGGGTTTCAGTGCTCTTCTGGATCCCCCAGGCGACCAAAGCTCCTTTGTTCCAGCCGGATCACCAACGGGACAAGGTTCAGGAGAAGCCACACGCTCTCCCCGAGTCCCCAAAGGGTCCCTCTCCAAACTGCCTGATTTCGCACCCGTGTCAACATCCGTACTTGGGCTCCTCTTCCACTTTTTTTTCCTCACATCCAAACTCTGTGTCCTTTTTTTCGTGTGTCCAAACTTCGCGCCGGAATCAGGTTGCCTGTATACTTTATCCTCGCCAACCCGTACTTATCGTCCCTCCTTGGTCCCTTGTTGTAGCTGTCGGCATTTCCTCCCTACTTGCCCTGCTCGTTGTAATTACGCTTCCCCTCACCCACCATCTCTTGGCCGCTTGATCACGACATCCAAGCTACCACCTCCTTTCTCTCTACGCGAAGCGACTTTCCCATCTCACACACATACACAGCCATCATCAACATGCGCGTGTCCGCCACCACCCTTCTTGCGCTCCCGCTGCTTGCGACAGCGGCCGAGTCGCCGTTTGAGCAGTACAAGGCGCAGTTCCAGAACTTCCTGAGCTCCTTTGGCGCCTCCGCGCCCAGCGCTGAGAAGGCGGCCACCCCCGAGGCCGCCGTGCCTGATGCGACAGCCGTCGATAAGAAGATCTCTGTCTTGACCGTCGACAACTGGAAAGATGTTCTCTACGAGCCCGTCAAGGCTGATGCCACTACCCCTGAGGAGTGGTGGGTTCTGATCACTGGTCGTAATAAGACCTGTTTCGGTACGCTCCGCAAACCGCGCCTCACATTGCTCCATGTACGAAGAGATGCTAATCCCTATCTACAGGCCACTGCGATAAGATCGAGACTGCCTTTAACGAGTCTACCATCAAGTTCGCCAAGCTTCCCGAATCCCCTCACCTGGGTCTCCTTGACTGCGACGACCAGCCCGTCCTCTGCAACGCGTGGTCTGCCGGCACCGCCTCCATCTGGTCCATCGGCCTGTTGCCCCCTGGAGCCGACGTCGATGTCTACAGGAAGCGCCTGAACATCACCACCACCACCTCGGACGACATTGTCGACCTGTGGAAGGCCCAGTCCAAGGAGGAGTGGATCCTGACGGACAACATTTTCCACCCCTTCAACAGCTGGATCGCCAAGAACAACCTGTCTGTCCCCGTTGGCTACGTCTTCTGGGCCTTCAACCTGGTCCCCAACTGGCTCTTCATGATCCTCGTCTCCTTTGGCAGCCGTACCCTGATGAACCGCCGCATGGGTAACACCTTTGACAACCGCGCCGCTGCCGCTGCCGGTGGTGCTCCTCCCGCTGCTGCCGCCCCTGCTGGTGGTGTGGCGCGGTAAATGGGGTGAGCGGCTTTTGGATAGGCAGTTGAAGAGAAGCTGGAGGGCACAATGGGATGGTTTTGAATATCCAGGCAAACCCGGGCAGTTGCGAGGATGCAACTGAGATCCCTGGTCATTTGGATTATATAGGGCCAAATTAGTAATCTTTAGTTGATCAACTTTTTCCGTCGCATGCATCTTGCACACTCTTGAGACCTTGAATGACGTCCTCTCCGAGCTTGGGGTTGGCGAGGCGTCCGTAGCGTAGATCGCTCATGCTGCCGACTGTCTGTTTGACCGACTCCATAAGTTTTGCTTCCTGAGCCTCTAGCTCCTGAATTTCTGCTTCGAGATCCGCTATCGCCGTGTCCATCTCTGGGACGATGGAGTTAATTGTATGGTTGGGATCTTGCGCCCCAGCCACGCCAAATAGCTTTAACCTTCATATTAGAGACTCTGGTCTACAATGATAATATGCAGCACAATCACAAGAACGTACCGCTCTCTCAATCTCAAGCTCCTGATCGGCATCCTCAGCTTTCGCACGTTTCTGGGCACGCGCAATTTCGCGCTTGATGACCCGCCCGTTCATCTCCTCATTCTCAATGTTTTCCGTGACCGTGTCAACGAGCGCCCTCCTTTGGTGTTGCAGATCACGGTACAAGGAGCGAATTTGCGGGTTTGCGCGGTGCGGTTTAGGGAAAAGCTCGGTGAACTCTTCGAGAGTGATTGCTGAGGGCAGCTGCGCCGGGACAGTCAAGTAGTTGTGCAGGATGGCGGCTTCGGTGGGCGCCATGATGGGTTGCGCTTGTGAGATGAGCTGCTTGGAAGCCAATGAGTCTAGCAAGTGGCCGTTGAAGTGGCAACCACCCTCGATGATAAGATATTTTACAGAAGGTTACCGTGATCTCTATCAAAAAGCAGGGGAGGGGATAGGCATGGATGGAGAGTCAGATATGTGAGCCCGTGAGGTAAGGTAGTTGGGTAGACAGTAAGGTAAGTAGACATAGCAGGCGGGATAGGTGGCGCTTGGCTTGGGGCAGGCATGGGAAGACGCGGTAGTTCTTGCGGGACGCGTTAATGAGCCGCAGCGCGTTTCACTCCGTAGGAAGAATCGACACACCTTGCCATCTTCACCTCATCCATCACAGTTGCACCTCGCGAAGACCGTTCTACCCACGACAAAACCGACGTTGAGGTAGTTGCCGTTGGTTTGCAATACGAATTGCAGTAAGACTTCAATTCACATCCTTTCATACTCGCTGTCAATCTTGGCTAGAAACTAACCAGTCCTCCAGCGTAATACCGTGTTAGCGACTTGATCAACACTGTCATCCGGATTGAGCGAGGTGCCACGACTGCTCACGATTCGTACTGTGCCAGCAGCCTCGAACCTGCGCCAACTCGCCTTGAAAGTGACTGTGTCTCAATCTTCAGCGCACTGTCCGAGAATTTAACCTCACTGCCCCTTTGGCCCATCAATCCATCAACGACATCCAGGTCATCGTCAGGACCTTGCTGTCGATATCCTTTGCTGGAGCCTATCGAGTAGATTCGCCAACCTTCAGCCGCCTTATCCAATCATGGCGCCCGCACGCCAACCGCCCCAGCCCTTCTCCAAGGATGAGAAGGTTCTCTGCTTCCATGGTGAGATGCTATATGAGGCCAAGATTCTCGACATTCAGCCTGCCGAGAGTGGCGAAGGCTTTCAGTATCGCATTCACTACAAGGGCTGGAAGAACACTTGGGACGACTGGGTTTCTATCGATCGCATCCGCAAGTTCACAGAGGAAAATAAGGAGCTTGCCAGCCAGCTGCACGCCCAGATGAAGGACCTACGCCAGAAGAGCAGCGCCAAACCTCCCAAGAAGGGTAATCTTCGTGTCAATGGAACTGATTCAGCTCGCGGTAGTGAGGAGCGAACTGCAGGCGTCGCTGCCACTGGCCGTGGCCCTCGTCGGGCGAGAGATTTCGACCTCGAGCAGGTGAGTGCCAAAACCGAGTTTCTTTATGTCTTGCTTTTTGTTCTACGGCTGTTTCAATTTTTGGTTTCTTTCAATGTGCCATTGTGTTGGTCTTCAAGTAGAGGCTCATTATGGAGTGAGCTTGAAACAAAGTCGGAAAGACGGGAAGGAGGAAGGAAACGATAGGGGGGTGAATGCCCTCATCTATGTGGGGCCATCAGCAAAGCTGGTCACCGAATACTTCCCGGCCTCTTCACTGCCGGGCGGCTGGTATTTATCTGATTGAAGGAAGGAGCGTTGTGTGAATTGGCGTCCATCGGGGCACCTGCCGAAAAGCAACTTTCACCTTCCTGTCCCGAAAAGTCTTCGCTGGTCAAACTCTTCTTCAAAAGCACACCTTCCACCGATTCCTCACATTCCTCCCACATCCCACTCTTCTCCTCGAAAATCGCCGTTTTAACTCTCTATTCTTTCCCGAAACCACCCCCTTCTCGCATTCATTGCATTCATAACGACACAACGTTTCCTGTCTTGCCTCGAAAATTTCAGGATACACGATCACAAACTTCATCAACTATCATCACTACCCTACCCAAGCTACAAGATGAGCTCCCCGGCTTGGGATAGTTTTGCTCGGGTGTACAACTGGGTTCTGTCGCAGCAGGCTGCGCAGTACTCTGGTGTTCAACCCGATTACGCCTCTCCCCCCCAACGCGGATTCATGTCTCGACTAGACTACGCCCGTCAACTTGCCCATTACCGTCACGATAACCCTGTTGGTCGAGCAGAAGATGCCAACGAACACGAATATCGACAAGATGTGGAAGCATATCAAGGCGAAGTCATCGAGGTCAAGAGCGATTACGCCAGTGACTTCGACTATGACAATTACGAAAGACCGGCTCCGGCCTCAGACGACTATCTGTATGGCAACGCCGACGTGATCAATCATCGCCCAAATCAGCACCACCAGCAACGCGAAAGACGTCAACCGGAGCCAGACTACGATGAGGAAGACGAGGCTTTCGAACAGCATCACAAAAGGCGTCGGATGTATTCGGACGAGGACGAGGACGGGGATGATGACTCTTATATGCCCCGATACTACTCTAGAGAGGAGTATGACGAGTATGACGAAGAGGATGCGGGCATGAACCAGAACGGATTCCACTATGGAGAGGAGGACGACGAAGAGGAGATGGGCGTGAACCGATTCGACTTTGAGGAAGATGAAGGTTTGAGGGACTGCGACGACACTCTGAGCGAGAGGCAGTATCGGAACAACCTGTTCCGACAGCGACTCGAATCTGGCGAAGAAGATGACACTTCCCTACCCAACACACGTCGGAGATACATGTCTAACGATGATGACTTCGATGGCTACGACGAGACATCTTTTCGCCCACGCAAGAAGGTTCGCTGGGCTTCACCCGTGTACGAGGAAAATGACGACGGGTTCTACCAAGCCGACGACGAAGATGAGGAAGACGAAGATCAGACAGTCGGGCGAGCCTCAGAGTCCGACGGCGACGTGGACCCTGCCGGCATCATCGACCTAATCAGCATTTCTAGCGAAGAGAGCGTTGGCAGCGACGACGACGACGGGACCAGCATAACCAGCGACTCCAGTATAGAATTCCTTGGGGAGCGTCCCGCGAATGCCAATATTGAGAACCATCATGATCTGCGAAGCTTCCAAGATGGCGAGTCGGAAGATGCCAAGGATGTCGTCGAAGAGGTTTCGCAGAGGCCCTGCGGCAGAAACAAGAGAAAGCGTGAGAGCAGTGTGGAAGAACTCTTCGGGTTCCGCCGTAATGTTCTACGCAGGCTGCAGTAGGCCGCCGTTGGCCCAACACACCAGCATCAGGAACATCGTGCTGCTGGTTCCGCCTATCTGGCAGGAGCGATCCCAGGCTGCTCCTTCCCGCAGCAAAACAAAGAGGTCTCCGATCTTCTATCACCGGATTCCCGCCCTGTCTTTCTCGAACGATACATAAACTCCGGCTTCTCTTTCTCATCTTTCTTGCTCGCAAAAAACTGCAGTCTACTCGTCAAATGCTACCCTGACTCTTTACACACTCTTCTCATTCATCATGGCTTTCGCGTCTCGCAAATCTCGGCCGGCCGAATTATTGCGTCGGCGACCTCATCACGATCAAGCGGCGACTTGGAAGGAGCCGCGCTTGCTGAGGGCGGATAACCTGGTCCTCTCGCCTGCTCCCCGCGCCAGACCCTATGTCACAAAGGACGGCAAGCCCAACTATGACAATCGCTACGATACGAGCGTCACAACTCTCAAGCGAGAACAGCCTGCCCGGACGAAGTCGTCATCTGCTCGCTCTCCGGAATTGAGCGAGGAAGACCCTCCGACTGTGAGTTTACACAAACGCAATGCTTGCCCCAGTGGGAAGCTTCCGCATGCGCGGATTGAGGAGGTCTACCATCGAGAGAAACCATTATCAGTTCGACAGCCCAGCGGCCTTGAGGCTTTTTTTTTAATTCTTTTTTTCCTTTCTTTGTTGCGCCATGCCTACTAGTCGACATAAATACTAATATCACACACCAGGAGGATGGATTTCATGCACGCCCGTCCATCAAGCTTCCCATCCCTGATCACATCAAGGCGATGCTGGTTGACGACTGGGAGAACATCACCAAGAACAATCAGCTGGTCCCGCTTCCTCACCCTCACCCCGTTGACGACATTTTGAGCGACTACCTCAACTACGAGCGCCCGAACAGGGAAGATGGTTCTGCAAACATGGACATTCTTGAAGAAGTCGTTGCAGGGCTTCGCGAGTACTTTGAGAAGTCTTTGAGCCGTATCTTACTGTACCGGTAAGTTTTTTTCTCATTGGACTTGGTTTCTCGAACTTTACTGATCTCTCCATAGCTTTGAGCGCCCGCAGTACCATGAGATTCGCAAGGTGTGGGAGAAGGCTGGCGAGGAAGACAAGCACAAATCTGTCTGCGATACCTATGGACCTGAACACTTGTGCCGTCTGATGGGTAAGTCATGTCCATTCGAGACGTCTAGTCTGGCTTAGTACTGATTCAAGACAGTGTCTCTTCCCGAGCTCGTCGCTCAGACAAACATGGACCAGCAATCCGTGGCGCGTCTGCGTGAGGAACTCTCCAAGCTCACCGTCTGGCTCGGCAAGAACGCAAAGAACTACTTTGTCAGCGAATATGAGACCCCTTCTCAGGAGTATATCGACAAGGCTCGGAGCTTCTAGGCGGCCAGACCTCATCTTGCATCCTGAGTCAAATGGTTAGCCGACTGAACGGCAGACAGTTTGACGTTTCATCTTGACTTTTTCTTTGCATTATTGGAATCCCAGCACCTGGTCATGCAGGCTCGGTGAGAGGTTTAGTTGGAGGTGTGGAAAATGGACATCCAACATCTTTGTGTCGCCTGCTAGTATCAGGCATACTCAACCGGTATGAGAGTTGAGACAGATAGTAATCATTGTTTTCCATTCGCAAAACCATCCTTTCCTAGAACCTTTGTGTCTTGTGAGGCAATTATAAGAATTTGGTCCATGCTGTGCCTTGTTTGGCTCTTTGCTATGTTCAGCACCCGGGCAGGTCGTTGTCAGCGTGACAAGCTCTTCATGTGCCAATGAAATAGACATGCTCGAATTGAGTGAACTTTTGTTTGATTCCAAGTAACTTGATGCAGACATCCTTGTCTACGTATGTTTGTTGTACAGTCCGCCATAATTTTGTACAGTTTTCTCCGTAGTGATGATACACGATTTTGGCATCTGCCGCGCCCGAGCTGTTGCTGTCCAGCCTGATCATGCTCGAGGAACCTATCTCCTCTGGCAACCCCGAACACCTATCCTCTCTTCGCCCTCTCCGTCCCTTTGTTCTTTTCGTGGATTCCTTCAGAACCTCGACCCATCTCTCACTTCATCCCCTTCCTACAGTCCCTTTACCGCGCAACAGCCTTCTCGACATAGAAACCCGGATCCGGCCTCCGCAGGTCGCGCATCTCGGGCTGGGTCATGGCGCGGTCAACCTCCTGGACCTTGACGAGCTCCTTGACCTTCATGATCATACCGGCGAACTGGGGGCTGACGGGGTGGAAGACGGTCTGGGAGCGGCGGCGGAGGCCGAGGGCCTCGAGGACGCCGCGGGTGCTCTTTGGCAGGCCGATGGCGGAGCGGTGGAGGGTGATGCGGAAGAAGGTCATTGTGGCGGCGGGGGTTGTTTTGATTCAGGTAAAGTAGTGGACGAGTCGTGGGTATGGATTTGGCTTCGTCGTCGAGAGAAGAGTGCTTGCGACGTGGGTTGTCGTGTGCTCGTTGCTCGTTCGATTAGGGATGGGTGATGGCTTGCTTCTATCGAGGGATTGATGTTAGCGTCTATTCGTACAGCTCTTGAAATATACGTTAGAAGCTGAGGATCTACCGTACGATTGATCTTCTACTAAAGCAATCTTTCCGTCGCGACGTCGTGGGATTTCAGGGAACCGACCCGGTGCTCAATAGCCTGCCTGGCGATGCGATCGAGGGATCCAAAAATCATTAAGCTGGCGTTGGAATTTCGATGGTCCGTGCGTCAGTCACGGGCGGAAGTTGCCGGGGCGCGGTCGACTTGAGGTGGCCGTCAGTCCCACTTTTTGGGTTGTCTATCCCCTCAGAAGGAGTGAAGCCGCTCGATTGGTATGTCCCGCGCGAATGAATTATTGGCCAATTCGCAAGGCTACGGAATACAGACGTGTGACATCAACAAGGCCCAGCCGGCATCTGGACTGGCCGTGTTAGTTTGCTGCGGATTGTCCGAGACAAGGAGTCGTAGAACCTGTACAATCCTTCAATCATGCGTACGGCGTAAACAAGAGGGGAACTCTCTCACGAAATATCCTTCATGTCAAGTTTATGTCTTCAACGAGCTCGTTGTCTCTTGCAAGACCAAATGCTTTAGTAGCTATTCATAATTGAACTCGTGATGCTATTCTATGGTCGTTTCGACTGGGTAAATGCCATCCCATGCCGGGGGGGGGGGGCAATGGCCATGATCATTATACTCGCTAGCGTGGTCATTTTCTCCCAAGCTATTTGATCTTAACAAGTCGGACTTGTTATCTACAATTCAATTCAATCATAAGGTGTGAGAGGCAGGCCACAAAGTCCTTTCTCCCCCCAAGGCTTGTATAGGAACCCCTCTCTCGCAATGGACTACCCAAGTATGTATCTCATGAGAGCAAACTGAAGCGCTCTTGGTCTAAAGCGCCACCTGAGAAGATTTGGGTCAACTCTGACGACACAGAACTAGATAGTCTAGTACCGTCAAGCCCTCACTGTTCCTTCAGCAATTCGTACATCAAATCAAGAGATTGATAGAAGAACACTAGATTCTCCTAAGATGACACAAGTTAAGTCAAAGGTTGCCGACGAAAGCTGCCGGTTCTCACGCATCCCGAAAATTGCGTAATAAGTCCAAGCCAACACCTTTCCGGGCCGGGTCACCATTGCGGTCCGAACGGCCCAACCAGTTCGACATGTTCAATTTAAGCTTATCCAGAGCTCCATCCGAACGCTGGTATCGGCCCGCCATCCGATCCCTGAAGTGACTGCCACTGCCGCCGCGGGGGCACAAGCGCGCCTTTAGTGTCTCGGAAGTACCCGATGTCGCGGTCGACAAGGCTGGCAAGTAGTCACTATTCATGTCACGTCAAAGGCAATGCTTCAAAAGGTAATCGGGCAAAACCATTAGTATATCCCGGGGGACTGCGCAGCACTACACGTATATAGCTTGTCGTACAAGACGCCATTTAGCACACCATCATCCCTCGCATGACGTTAAAATCATAGACTCCATTTCTATAGCCACATCCCGTGGCAAACCGTAACCTTCCGCCGCTAATCGTTAAACCCTTACATCTGCACCTCCACTCTGCCCTCGGCGCCTGGTGCGCCGCCGCCGCCGAGCTGAGGAAGGATGTAGGTAATGTCGTCCCACGGGTGACGGTACAGACCAGTGCGGAGTCTCTTCTGGTCGAGGTAGTGGGCAATAAGACCGATGGAACGGCCGAGAACGAAGAGACCGTTGAGGACACCCATCTTGAGATAGTCCTCGGCCTCTTCGGAGGAGAAGGCACCGCAGTTGCGCATCAGGTCAACGAAGCAGACAGCAATGCAGCCATCGACGTTGAGAATGAGGTTGTCCTTCTTGGAGGTGGTGACGGTCTCGACAGCCAGGGCGTAGTCGAGAAGCTTGTGGGTGGGGAACTTGGCCTTGACGTACTCCTTAACAAGCTCGACACGGAGATCGGGGTTGTTGCGGGACTTGACACGGTGACCAATACCGGGGATGAGCTTGTTCGCCTTGCGCATGTTGTCGACGAACTCACGGGGGCTCAGGCCCTTGTCAAAGGCCTTGGTGAACTCCTCAGCGGCACCGTCAAGGGCACCACCGAAGCGGGAACCGATGGTCAGGAGACCAGCGACAAGGGAGGAGATAAGGTCCTTGCCGGCACGGGTGGTGATAATGGTGTTCATGGCACCGGACACGGCAGGGCCGTGGTCGGCAGTAAGCATGAGAACCATCTCGAGGAACTTGGAGGCGTAGGGGGGAAGGCGGCGACGGAACCACAGAAGGGACATGACACCACCAATGCCAATCTCTTCCTTGAAAACGTCGGAGATGGGCATGCCAGCGTACAGGAGCTCCTGACCACGGTCGTCGGAAATGGTGGAGATGAAGGCAGCGGGCTTACGGATGAGACCGAGCTCCTGGGCCCAGGAGTAGTCGATGGGGATCTTGGGAACGACGGGCTCAGGCTGGGGCTTGATGGTGCCGTTCTTGACAAGGGAGTCGTAGAGAGCCTTGAGGACCTGGGGCATCTCCTCGAAGGTCTCGGGGACGTAGAAGCCAGCCTCCTTCATCTTCTCGTTCTTGGTCTTGGCCGTTTCCAGGGTGGAGTTGGCGAAGGCACCGGCGTGACCGAACTGAACCTCAGTCTTGAACATGCTGGCGCAGGTACCAATGGCCCAGGCAACGATGGGCTTGGTAATGACACCGTCCTCAACGGCCTTGATGACCTTGTACTCCTCAACACCACCGACCTCACCGAGCAGGACGAGAATCTTGCAGTCTGGGTCGGCCTGGTATCTGAGCAAGTGGTCGATGAAGGTGGTTCCGGGGTATCTGTCACCACCAATGGCCACACCCTCGTAGACACCGTCGGTGTTGTTGGCGATAATGTTGTTGAGCTCGTTGGACATACCTCCAGACTTGGAGACGTAACCAACGGAACCCTTGCGGTACAGCTTGGAGGCAACAATGTTGTCCATCATGCCACCAGTGTTACCGATCTTGAAGCAGCCAGGCTTGATACCACCAACAGTGGCGGGGCCAATGATGGTGATGCCCTTCTGCTGAGCCTTGTGGGCGATCTCACGAGCGCGCTGATTGCTTGTTAGCGGGGTTCGAACCCAGAGGAGAAGAGGAGGGACTTACGCGCTCGGGGACACCCTCAGCAATGATGGCAATAGTCTTGATCTGGGGGAACTCCATCAACTCCATGGTGGAGGTGTAGACACTTCGGGAGGAGGCGAAGTTGACGACAACGTCAACGTCGGGATGCTTGGCAATGGCCTTGGGGACCTCCTGGTAGACGGGCAGGAGAGTCTCGCTGGTTCCCCAGTACATCTTGGAAACGAACTGACCACCGAAAGTGTAGATGATACCGGCGACGGAGGGGGTCTTGCGCTTGCAGATGAAGTCGAAGTCGAGCATACCCTGAACGGCGCGGGGCTGCAGACCGTAGACGAAGCATCTGGTCTTGTCGTTGAACAGAGCGTGTTCGGGGAGAGGGCTCAGAGGACGGCTGGGAGCCGAGAAGCGTGTGATGTTGTCGTTGGCAGACAGGCCGCTGGCTGCCTTGGCGCCATTGGCACCGTTAGCGGGGGTGGTGGCCGAAGGCATTGTGAAGAAAGTCGAGCTTCGTCGGGGAGGATGAGAGTCTCAACAAGGGAAGAAGAAAAAAGATTCTGGCGAGGGGTAACAAGGTCAGCAAGCTTGTTCGAAACAGACAATGGGCGCCAGAAACAAGTCTATGGATGTCTGCCCGCGAGAGAGATGAAGGAGAAAGATGTCCAAAGTAAGGATTGGAAAGGTTGAAGGTGGTGGAGGAGGAGGATGAGTAGTAAGAGGAAGTTTGGTGGAAAACAAACGAGTCGGAATTATGGTGGGGAGAAGGTGAGATTTCAGGAGGGACTCGGAGAGACGACAGTTCGCTCAGGGAAGCTGAAATCGTTGGATCTGCGAGGCTACATGCTCATCGGCAGCTGGGGACACCACCAGACATTAAGTGGACCTTTGTAGCTGGCGTAGCCCCAGCTCCTTGGTGGGAGAGACTTTTTTTTTTTGGTCCTGGTCGTGTCTGATGCGATGTGCGGCGGCGAGCGGGTGTGGAAGTGACATGAGGTGTGTGTGAAGCGTTCGGAGGTGGGAAAGAGGCGTCGGAGGGGCAGGATTGACATGACCGGGGTGGGTAGGATTCGGGGAGCGGTAACTGACCTGGCGGTGATGCTGTTGACTGTCTAACCTGGTATGGGTAGGTACTGATGGATCAAGCAGCGGCGCACAACGGCAAAGTCCAGCTTCTTTTTTTGTCGAGCTGACGGAGGAGAGATCCTTTGATGAGAAAAGGGATTGGCGTGGGGGTTAGAGAGAGAGAGAAAAGGAAGCTTCTCAAGAGCAGCAAGAGGGTGAGAAGAAGGAGGGAAGGAGAGGAAAAGCGAGAGAGAGTCGAGTGAGAGTGAGCGAGGGTCGGAGGAGAAGAAGGACGGAGGTCGGGTATCGTAAGTAGTTGAGGAGCACGGAGACGGGCCACCAGCAGGGTGTGTGAGTTTTTGGTGAGGTGGAATTAGTATTTTTTTTTCAAGTATTTTTTCCATAGACCATGGTTCTCTCTGTTCCTTCTTTTGCTTGTTGCTAGTGTACGTCGGATTCTCTCCAGCGGGAATCGGCAAGGGAGTGGGAGGAAGGAACGAACGGTGTGCTGTGCGTATGTAGTGCGCGGTGCGTGGTGCGTGGTGCGGACGAGGTACATGGCGGTGCGTGGGTGCGTCTTGCGTTTGTGTGAGGTGATGGTGAGCAGGGATTGTTTTGGCGGGCTTGCGTCCCAAGTATCCGAGGGAGCAACGCAATGAGCAACAAGAGGAAGGGGACAGGTCCGCGTTCGAGTCAAAGTCAGCCTTTGGAAAGAGGTACCTCTGATACTTGGCACTTGCCCAAGCACACACGACCACGTTGAGTACCTTACCTTCCATTACCCAAGGTGAGGTGAGGGAGGTATCCGTATCTGTCTGTACACGTCCTTATCGAGACGAGACCAGATTAGGTACCTTACCTTGGCTCTAGATCAGAAAGGAAAAGGTCGAATCCCAATCCCAATAATGGCTGGTCACCAACAATGCCAAACAATGCTTTGCAGCGGCAGGAACAGAACGGGCGGGCAGAAAGTGGTGAACCAGCAGCAACGGACGGGATGAAATGGTGGTGGTTGTGGACTCCCATTGTGGTGAAGGCTAAGGTACGGAGTAAGGCAAGGTACTTTGCGGAGGGGTCCTCGACACCGGCAAGTGCCTAGGGAAGGTACGGGCGATCAGTATGGCCGGCACTGCGTCGGGTCAGGTACAGGGCCCGGTGGATTTTTTGGGGACGGCTTGACGGCGCAGTGACACATAACTCTGCCAAAGTCGGGCCATTGGGACGCTGAGAGAGAGAGAGAGAAGCCTGAGACTTTTCTTCTTGGGTTTGTGTGGTGCGTGGTGCGCGGTGGTGCGTGGTGGTGCGTGGAATGGAGGGGTGATGGGGAATGGGAATTGAGAAAATGGAGACTTCCGTCATGCGACGGCCGAAAGAGTTGGGGAAGTTCCCGACCAATCCCCCTACATGATTGGTCCGTGGATTGTTGAAGTGTTGAATTGGCCAGCGGGCAGGGAAGGGAAAAGGCGAAAAAAGGGAGATGCGATGGGACCGCCCAAAGGCACATAGCTCACGCACCAACCAGGCAAACGGGCAAGGACCCTTGGCCCCCGCTTGTTTCTGGCGGACCCCACACAACATCACCTCACTGGGTAGGTACCTTACCTTACCTCACGGACTACGTATCGCAAGGTCCCAGAAAAAAGGTCCCGGTAGAAAACCTGAGCTAAGGTACTTGCACCTCATGGACAGGGCAAGAAAAATAACTTACACAGGGCAACAAGGCCGTACCTGGGGGACGCTAGACTGCTAGTGGCCAAGCTCCTTGCCAAAATTGGAGCTCACCTCACCTCACCTAAATGCTCTCTCTCTCTGCCCCAAGGAAGCTGCCCTGTCCCACGACTGCCTGACACTCACTTGCTGCCCCAGGCTGGACCTGACTGAGCTTGAGCCCAGACGGACGACGCTGCAACTGCGGATAGACCAGGTACCGGTACCAGCTCCATCCGCGGACGGGCTGACCTGCGTACCTGCACAAGCCCTGACTCTCACAGTCTTTTTTTTTTCGGCGCCCTTTCCTGCTAACATAGTTTCCAGGTTGGTGCAACTCGCACCTCTCAGAAACATTGGGCAGAAACAGATGGAACAGACTGAACAGACGCTACAACGATAAGATCTAGATCCGTCATCCGACAGACAGACACTCGACCTCAAAGGGAACTCAACCAGTGAGACGGGCGGTGTCCGCCCGCCGGTCACCGCAATGTCAGTGTTACTATCGAATGGCGGTTGTGTCTCTCTCTCTTGTCCCAATTGGAGGTTCCAACTTCCGGGAGCTCCCCCCCGCCCCGACCAGTCCAAGTTGAGACCAAGTCGGCTCGGCTGGCTTTGGCGCTTGACCGCCAACAATACCTCTTGTCGGGAGGCGCCCATAGCTCTCTCTCTCTCTCTCTTATCGTACCTTGACGCACAAGGGCTTTCGGGAATGCAGCAGCCTGCACTTTGGTTTGACCGCATCTCGAGTCTCGCCCAATGGCCTCGGACTGGATTGTCAGGGAGGATCGACATTCGCCAACTTGGCCGCCGGGATGGCTTCTGGGATTGTATGTAATCAATCTGAAGACGACTGGGTTACACGCACACGCCTATCCAGACACCGTTGATGCTATGCAACCACTGTACCAGCAACAGGGCTTACACCGTCAGGTAGAAAGAGGCGCTGGGAGGCTCGCCTGTCTGAGTGGGGGCGAGGCGGTCACTAAAACAGCCTCGCCTCCTTGCCCGTATTCCTTCCATCGCTGCATGCGACTGGAGGGTGGTTGTTGCTGCCAGCCAAAGGAATCGAGGTATTATTCCCAAGCCTGTGTGGGATTCTGTGTGCGTGAGAATGTGTGTACGCACTCAGAGAAACGGGGAAGAGACGATGTTGTGCATCCATCCAGATCCAGGTTTGTACGGGTACAAGGCCACTTGGGATGATGCACTACCTTACTCTATTCGACCAAAGAGGGAAGAGAAGCAGCAGCAAGATACCCGCTTGAGAGAAAATTCAGATTTCAAAAATCAAGGACACTGCAGATGCCAGACGGAACAATGCGGCGATAGTCGTAATTGCGAAGCGCCGCGAAGAAACCACGGCCGAAACAGACCGGCGACGGCGACGGAGATGAAAAAAAGAGAAGAAAAAAAAGCACTCAAAAGACTCGCGACTAGGACAAGCAGAGAAAGACTGAGAAAAAAAGACCCAAACGGGCATTTCAGTACCCATGCTCGCATTCCCCGAAACCCGGCATGCCGCATCCACCTCCGCCGGTTTTCGGTCCTCCCCATCATCACTCCGCCGACCACCGGGCATTGCGCACCTTCATCCTGAAGATACCCGAGTGTGTGTACGGATGCGCGAGTAATAGGAGCTGTTCTGTTTTATTCCCACTCACACTCGTACGGGAACACGAACGGTCATCGCCAATGGCTCCTTGTCGTGGCTTGGGGATCTGGTTTTCGAACATGACAGAGCCAGACAGGTCATGCTGAGCGAAGCTAACCCAAGCAATGGGAGCGAAGAACGAGTAGGGGTCGATGTGCCGTCTGACCAGGCAGTCCAACGTCTCACTCGAGGTTGATTTGATGACTGTGCTTGGTCGTCGTCCCAGGTGCCAATCCCAGCGCCATGGCTAATTACGGCGCCAATGCCCGGTTCCTGGACCAATTTGTGTATCCGTACTTTGACTGACACCGAATTTGGGGGGATCTGACCTGACATCCGGGCCACCGTCCGTTGTTCCACGCACGAGATGAGAAACGTCCGAAATCAAAAGTCATCCCGCGGCGCTCGAGTGCGCCCGAATCGGTAGCACTGGAAACGCAGCTCTCAGTCTCCCGCTGGCTACCGGTGGATAAGCAACGGCTTTTTTTTCTCCTTTCCTTCTCTCGGTTCGTTTTTGGCAAGGGCCTGATCCTGATCCTGATCTCGATCGGATACGGGGGACGGACAAGAACAGAAACAGACCACCCCCAATTTCCCAAGGTAAGGTAAAGTCCGGATAGGTAACCCCAACCCACGAGAATGGAGAATCGTCTGGAAGCATTGGAAGACCACAGCCGGTGTAAGCGACGAAGCGACGAGGATGATGCGCCGTACCGCTCCGCACCGGCAACGTCCTCAAGCTCCATATGATCCAGGAGCCAGCAGTCTGTCTTCTGCCCTTTCCCGTTCGGCTGTGGTGCACCTGCAGCATGTTGATGGACCATGTTGGAATCAGTGATGGTAAGGTTGCTGAGCACAACAATGCAGCACCTAGGTGTATGTACAAATGGCGGTCCCTGCGATTTTCGGCGGACATTCTGGCGCTGGGGTTGCATCGATCCATCATCCGGGAAAGGGCGGCAGAGGTGGTGGTCCAACGCTTGCTGTGTACTGCCATGATTGTGTACTGCGTGTAGCTGTAAAAATGCCGGCCTTGCGCCCCTGGGTGGGAGGGAAAATAGGTCGATCATTGTTGCCGTCCATTTCGTTAGGTTTCTTTTACCCATCTCCCGTCCTCCCCTAGAGATTCTCACTCGATCTTCCTTGGTCTTTAGAGCCTGCAATATTGTCAGTGAGTGAGCACCTCAGAGTGACTTTCGAAAAGGTACGAGACGAGATCCACTTAAACCTCTCAACAACCACTGCCTCTCTCTTTTTTTTCATCCACCTTTCCCAAATTCCCCCTCCCCAGACTTTTTTTTTCGTCAGGTTCCATCTTGGTCGAATTCCCCTGCCCTGCCAGCATTTTCCTTCTCAACCCCTCCATCCCTTTATTGCATACCTTGTTGCAATTCAACCTGCAAGGTTGTCGACAATTTCAAGGTGAGTCCCAAAAGAAGGGGAAGAATTGAAAAGGGTATGGCAGGTAGGACAGGTACAGAGACAGGTACAGGTTACAGGTACTTGCCTGTCTTGCCTGTCTTGCCCGTTGCCCCTTCCCTCCCATTACACTTGCACTTTCCCACCCGTTTTTCCTCGCAGTCGTTCTTGCTTTTTGCGGATATGTCGAGTGTGCCCCTGTAAGGTGTCGTGTGTTCTGCCACCGCCATCGAGGGGTAGCGTGCATGGACAGCTGGGCTGGAGCTTCCCACATTCCCACCCCCCTCCGAGAAATACACCCGGTCCCCAAAAATACTTTCCCCTCCCCCCAGTTTTCTTTTCCCTCTCCCGGAGCTTGCGAGAGATTCTCACAGGTCTCTGGGTTTCAATGCACCTCACTGCACCGCACAACCACAACACACGCACCACCCCAAAACTTTTTGGCGTGGTCCCTTAGCTCCCTCAAGGTGCAAGGTGAAAATCCACCGATTTTCGAAGCCACCAAAACACACGATCCCGGTCGGTACCTGGGCGCGCTTCGTTGCCCCAAGATGTACCTCCCGTCCCTCTCCCGTCACTTTCTCACCCCTCCCCCTCCCACCACACCACCGTCACACACACACACACACACCCACCCCCTCCTCCTTCGTCCGCTCTTCCTGCTCTTCCTCTCCCCGAAGTCCCAGCAACAAATAATCCCTGAGAGCTTCGACAGAATCCAAAATTTTGAAAGGCTGACGATCTTCTCCCTCTCTCTCTCTCCACGCACCAGCACAGCTTCTCTCCTTCCACTCCATTCCTCCCACTCCCCAATCCATACTTCTCCTTCAACCTCGCCGCTTCTTTCTTCCCTCACACACCGCTCTGCTTGACTCGACTCGACTTCGATTCGACCTCCGATTCCTGACATTCACTTGATTTCAGGTCTTCACCACAACTTCGTCCCCAGACTTCGACTCCGTCGCCTGGTTGCACTTGCTCTCTCTCTCTCTCTCTCTCGGTATGTCCTTGCCTCAGTCAAACCCCTCCAAAGCTCAATCTTGTCGTCTCGTCTTTCCCCATTCCAGCCGAGTCTCCAGTTGGGTCGTGAATGCCCCTCTTCCAGAGCTCGGCGCGAGCATCTTGAGTCTTGCGCTTGCTTGCCGTGGTGACACTTGCCGCCCAACGAAGCTCCTGCCAGAAGCTCAGCCAGCTGAAAGAAAGTCTACGCCTGGCTGACGGGCAGTGGAACTCCAGCGCCAACTCCGAACCACACAAATACACTTCGTTTTCCAAAAGCAATTGCTGACCAGTCCGCTCCCAATTCAGGCCAAATAAAGCAGGGAAAAGAACTCTCAAGAAAACTCACCTCTTTCTCACCTCACAACCGCCAGAATGTCCGCCAAGTCTATCCTCGAGGCCGACGGCAAGGCCATCCTCAACTACCACCTCACCCGCGCTCCCGTCATCAAGGCCTCTCCTCTTCCCGTCCCCACCAAGCACAACCCTCCCCCCAGGTTGTGCTCTCTGCACTTCCCCGAGGACGCCAACGTCGAGGATGTCCTCAACCAGGCCGAGGTCACCTACCCCTGGGTTCTCCAGCCCGGTGTCAAGTTCGTCGCCAAGCCCGATCAATTGATCAAGCGCCGTGGCAAGAGCGGTCTCCTGGCCCTCAACAAGACCTGGCCCGAGGCTCGCGCCTGGATCGCCGAGCGTGCTGGTAAGGAGCAGAAGGTCGAGACCGTCACTGGTGTCCTGCGCCAATTCCTCGTCGAGCCCTTCGTTCCCCACCCTCAAGACACCGAGTACTACATCAACATCATGTCCGTCAGAGATGTAAGTTTGTCGCCGATTTCCTCCCCTTTCGAGCTGGCGGATGCTTTGTGGCAGCAGCGGCAGCGGCAGATGATTCCTGGCGAGGCGTGGCGTGGCGGGCCGTCTTCTCCAATTCGTTGGCGGGGCCGGAGTGGGCAGTCCATCCATCAATGAGTCGCGCGGGTGTGAAAACACCAACGCATCGTCACACTGCAAAAGTGAAACTCATCGACGGTTGAAAGTGAGAATAACTGGAAGAAAACTTTGTTTGGCAACCATGGAAAGAAATTTGCATGCTTTATGGCATTTCCCATCCATGGGTCAAATAAGTGGATTCCGGCCGCTGGACTGCCCTTTCCGGTAATTTTTCTCCCGAACCGGACGAACGGATGCCACGAGACGAGGCCTGTGGCCCGTCCACCCCGTTCACCCATGCCTCTTGCAGAAGCTGCCATATGCACACGGCGGCCCTTATGCCTCATCTGTCAAAACCCTCACTTCAAATCTTCGATGCTAACCATGGACTCTTCGATAGGGCGACTGGATTCTCTTCACCCACGAGGGTGGCGTTGATGTCGGTGATGTTGACGCCAAGGCTGAGAAGCTCTTGATCCCCGTCGACCTTTCACAATACCCTTCCAACGACGAGATCGCCGCGTCTCTGTTGAAGAAGGTCCCCAAGGGTGTTCACAACGTGCTGGTCGACTTCATCACCCGGTTGTACGCCGTCTACGTCGAGTGCCAGTTCACCTACCTCGAGATCAACCCCCTCGTTGTCATCCCTAACGAGGATGCCACCTCCGCCTCTGTGCACTTCCTCGATCTTGCTGCCAAGCTCGACCAGACTGCCGACTTCGAGTGCGGTGTCAAGTGGGCTATTGCCCGCTCCCCTGCCGCTCTCGGTCTGACCAACGTCGCCGCCGCCAACGGCGAGAAGGTCAACATCGATGCCGGCCCGCCAATGGAGTTCCCCGCTCCCTTCGGTCGTGAGCTGACCAAGGAGGAGGCCTACATTGCCGACCTTGATGCCAAGACCGGTGCCTCCCTCAAGCTTACCGTCCTCAACCCCAACGGACGTATCTGGACTCTGGTCGCTGGTGGTGGTGCTTCCGTCGTCTACGCCGATGCCATTGCCTCTTCTGGTTTCGCCGACGAGCTCGCCAACTACGGTGAGTACTCTGGTGCTCCCACCGAGTCTCAGACCTACCACTACGCCCGCACCGTCCTCGACCTCATGCTCCGCGCTCCCCTGACCGACGAGGGCAAGGTCCTCTTCATTGGTGGTGGTATTGCCAACTTCACCAACGTCGCCAGCACATTCAAGGGTGTCATCCGCGCCCTTCGCGACTACGCCAAGCAGCTCAACGAGCACAAGGTCCAGATCTGGGTCCGTCGTGCCGGCCCCAACTACCAGGAGGGTCTCAAGAACATGAAGGCTGCCACCCAAGAACTTGGCCTGAACGCCAAGATCTTTGGCCCCGAGATGCACGTCTCCGGTATCGTGCCCCTGGCCCTCGTCCCCGGCAGATGGGAGGCCAGTGGCGCTGAGGAGTTCAGAGGTTAAACGGTATAAATGAAATGAAATATGTGTGTTTGGGGGGGTGGACTTGGAGAGCCATAGTTCTGGTATCACGGGTTTAGACGAAAGGAAAGTTTTTGCCTGGTATTTGGAATGGTATCTTGCCCACTTTCTTGTACGCTTGCAAGTTTACGGTGTTTATGACGGCTGGTGCAACAAATGCTCTTGACGGGAAGGTCGAGGGCCGGGTCCTTGTATCGTATGTATGGAGGGCATGGTCGACGATCAGATGAGCAAATAATTAGACGCTCTGTAATGTGATCTTGGCTGAAGGTTCAATGCTTGTTTCTCGTTTCAATGTTGTTGTGACTCAAGTGATTAAAGTGATGTTCATGTGTGTGTGTGTTCGGTTATCAACCTGAGATGTATAGACGAGTGTTGGATGTTTTTCCTCTCGTTGAGCTGGTCAAGTGATCATACCTATCAGATAAAGGGGGAGGGAGTCTAGTTTTGTCCCATGTATATCAGTAGAAGGACAGGAAACACGTTCTGAAGCTCTCCTAACAAAGTGACGTAGCATGTACGGTCTTCTGCATCTCAAGCTTTTTTTATTGCGTTTGTAGAATGGCTGGCGGTGGTGGTTTCTTTCAAGCACCCAGCTTATGCAGTCCTCTTCACAGACGTATGTGTATGGTCCTTGACGTACTCTATATGCCACGCGCGCTCTGTCCCTCACGTTTGTTTTCTAACTCGCTTTAAGTAAGGCAGTAAGGTATTCAGCTTTTGCACAATATCGAAGAATTCCCAGCTACATAACGGACATGATTAGTTCGGCTAAGACGACCATGAGCTGGTGAAGTTTGAGTACGTTCATGGTCGAGAACGACGTGGAGGAAAACTTTGGAACACGAAAAGAAAGGGGGAAACGTTGGGGTTTACGGTTCAGACATGAGATCACCACTTTTTAGCGCAACGATGGTGCTGGATAAGTTGGTTAATCATCGGCCCTCGTCACGTTAGAGAACCACGGCCGAGCTAAGGCCGTCTTGGTCTGGATTAAGTCCATGGCCAAGGAGGCAAGTGCTGTTTGGAGGCCATCTGTGTCTGCAGAGTCTCGTCGCTGCGAAGTGGTTCGATTCTTTGCTGTTACTTCTTTGGACGTTCAGCCTCAACCCATCCACTTGCTTTAGACGAACTTGTACACACTCTTTGAATGGCTGGGAACCGCACTCCGCCCTTGACTTTTCGTTATCCGCTTGTACATACGTTCCAGTGAAGCGTAATTAGGGACGACGGGGAAGAACTTAAATAGAGAAGTAGGGCAGAGGAGACGCAGGTGTCAAAAGGGCCCTCGTAAATAAACGGATTTCCTTTCTGCTCTCGAGCTTTAGGCTATCAAATTGCGAAGGCAAATTTAAAGACTTCTCTCTCGTATATCAAAGCAAAGTTCCAGAGCACTACAACTCACAAGTCAACATCTCGATACATGTTACTTGATCGTCGTGGAAGTTTGCGAACGTGAGAAACGTCCTGGTCTAGAATAGATGAACGTTATGTACTTGGAGCTTTATACGACCCCCGATAAAACAGAGAGGATCAGCAGCGACCCTTCTGGCAGAACAGGGTTAAGGGGCTCTATTATCCTAGAGCTACGGTAGGATATAAAAATGATACGCTCTCTGGTTTTTTATTGCATATTTAGCTTTTGTTCCTCTCACTTGGGGAGATTATTGTTATCGACAAGTCTCAGTATAGTCAGGCTGGGAGGAGGCTGCTTATTTGATATTATCCTAGAGCTATGGTAGACTACAAAAGTGAGATACGTTTTGACTAGTGGGGGGGCTTTCGTCACTCTTTCCAGGATGACTGAGAATGACACCTTTCAGTTGAACAAAGTCGAGATGATCTTCCCTTGGGGCGAAGGCCGTATATATAGCTAAACCGTTCCAGCGTAATGGAAGCTTTCGTCGTTCTTACTCAGTCAGCTTAACAACGGCACGGGCAGGTATCTTACAATAGAATCAATCGGGTCTTAATCCTGCACGCTATCTACCAGTTGCACCAAAGGTTAGTTAAAGTTCTCTCCACATCTTAAGGGAAGTGAGTCCCGCGTTCCCTCCTTCATGCCACCCGTCTTCTCGCTCCTTCTACTACCAACCCCTCATCATCTCGCTCACGTCCTACATTCACGAATATGTTGGGGGCCGACAGAACGTAAAAGAACGGAACGCAGCTCAGTGGTACCGATCTACATTTCCTTCTTTTTCTTAGAACTATCCTAGGTGAGCAGACAATAGATCGGTGTCGGTCACTTGGCTTTTCGGGCAGAATCAGCAAGCCTACATCTTGGTGCCGCCTCCGGCCAATAGTTTCCCGTGGGCATCTCATTTATTTAAGGTATGTCGATATAGGACGGCCGTCTAAGACGTGAGTTCCTTCATCAAGATTCCTAAAGATGTCTCACGAACCATCGTGATCTGTACGGTCGCGAACCATCGCCAATCTCAAATTACACCAATTGGAAGGGTTTACCTTGCACAATATTTGAGCACTCATCACCTGTGACATAGCTCAAGTCTTAATAAGTATCAATTGAGGTTTATAAACAAACCGCGGGGAATCTATGATGCCAGAAAGAAACCAAGTCATTACCTCCAAACCTTCCTAATGAGCCACATACAACATCCAGCGTACGCTTCCGGAGCTTTTACAAGAACAAAAGAGCAAGCAGAGGTGCAGCAAGAGCGGCAACCTCGGGGCGCATTGCGATGCCGGCATTGGGGGTGGTGCTCGACGAAGGGGTGGAAGTGCCGGTAGGGGTGGAGGTGCCGGTGGCAGCAGGAATAGTGGTACCGCCAGTGTTAGTGCCGGGGGTGTTGGAGTCGGAGTCGGCAAGGGGAGAGACGGCGAGGCCAGTGATCTCCGTCTTTCCATCAACATCGTAGACCTTGTGCTTGACGGTCCAGTCGGAGATGGAGATGATCTTGCCAGAGGGCTTGTTCTTGATACCGTTGTCGATGAGGTCCTGGCCACCCGGGGGAACGTCGGGCAGAGTGAAGTTGTTGTTAAATCCCTTCTCCTTGATCAAAGACGAGGCGCACTTGGGAGGGTCGGGGGAGGAGGCAGGAGCCTTGGTGGCCTGCAGAGTCTTGAAGTCGACCTTCTTGTACTGGGTGGCAAGGTTCTGGTAGTCAATGAGCAGCTTGACGGACTTATCGTCGTTGACCTTGACGAGGCCATAGTTGTTGTCCTCCTGGCTGTACTCGTAGACGAGACCTCCGGAGAAGACAGAGTTCATGTCGGAGCCGTAGATGGAGCCAATCTCGGTGAAGGGGCGAGGGGTGACCTGGTTGCAGCCAAACTCGGAGAAGAAGACGGGCACAGAGGTGTCCTTCAGACTTGAGACGAGCTGGTCGTAGGTGGAGGTCTTGAAGCTGGAATCACCGCACCACGAGTAAGAGTTGAGGCCGAAGAGGTCGATGCGGCTGGGGTCCTTGGCGTCTCCATTCTCAGCACACTGCAGGTAGTTCCAGGAGTCGACGAGGATCTCGCGCACGTCGGCAGCGGAGTAACCGACGGGGATGGCGCGGTCGGAGTGCTTGGCGATGTAGTTCTTCAAGTCGCGAGTGACGGCGCGGAGGTACTGGGGAACGAACTCGGCAGTCTGAACGTTATTCATGACCTCATTGCCGGAGAAGAAAGCGAGGGTGTTGGGGTAGCTCTTGAAAGCCTCGACGATGGCGAAGGTGCGGTTGAGGTAGGCAGCGTAGTAGCTGGTCCAGGGCTCGAAGCTCGTAATACTCTCGCCGACGAGGGGAGAGTTGACGTCGAGAATCATGTACATGCCAGCTGCGTTAAAGACGGAAGCGCAAGCATCATGGTTCAGGTTGGGGTCGAGGTTGTAGACGCGGATGGCGTTGGCGCCCAGGCGCTGAAGAAGGGCAGCATCGCGCAAGCAAATGTCACCATCGCTGAGGGGGTCGCGACCGTGGGAAGGGTCGTAGCCGGCGCTGCCGCCAATCTGGTAGTCGACACCAACGATCTGGAACTTTTCGCCGCCCTCAGTGACGAAGGCATTGCCCTTGACGGTGAGAGGCTTGACAGCGGCAGCCAGAGTCGCACTCAATGCGACGAGAGCAGTTTGGACCTGCAGGTTGGCGCCAAATTAGATTAAAGTTGCACGGTGATGTCGGTGTTGCAGCATGTCTAGGAGAAGGAAGAGAGCAGGAACATGAGGGGGAGGGAGATCGACAGAATGTGGCGTCGCCAATGTGCAGGAATTTGACGATGGCCCGTGGGGATGTCTCTCCACATGAACCAACAGCAAAGGAACTTGGCTTGTTTTCTTGCGCCCTGATCGACGCCGTGCGATGGATTGCTGCATCGGTTGGACCGGTCGGCTGGGCCAAACGATCCAATGGAAGCGCCGTGGAGGAGGGATAGAAGAATAAAAAGGGCTACAACTTACAAGCATGGCTGCGAATAGGTATTAGCAGGATTATCTCGAGGTAGTAGTGTTGGGTTGGTAGGCGTTGGGTATTAGACGTGTAGTCGTAGAAGTATTTGGTGAAGTCGTTATTCTTCGGTTGGTCGTGCCTTTTAGTCTAAAAGGTGGGACGGAATCCAAGAGAGTGTCGAGAAGATGAATGTGGGTATTTGTGGTGAGCCAAGGCAAGGCAAGAAAAAAGAGAATTGAGACACTAAAAAAGGTCCAAAAAGGAAACAATTCTTCTGTGGATTTGTGGATGTGGTTTGAGAGAGTGACGAGAAACGAAGAGAGGAACGAGGTTTGAAGTGGTCGGAGGAGGGTGTGGTGTGCGAGTGTACGGGCAGACGAACAATACAGGCGCGACTCTGTCGAGCGAGTGTTGCAGACTGCAAACGGTAAGAGGTCTCCAGTCAGTCGGATTCGTAGAGAGAGAGAAAAGAGAACCGAGACCAGGTGCGACAGACAGGCTCTGGGCTAATAAGAGGAGGCAAGTAATAGTAATAAGAAGGAGGAGCAACGGCGAAACTTGACACAGCGAGGGAACTTAGGGAAGTCGTGACATGTAAATTAAAAATGGAAAAGGCACCTTGGCTCCCGCCTGCTGGATACGATGCTCACTGCTTTTGTCTCATCTCGGCCTAGCGTCACACAATTTCTCCCACCTCACTTTCGCACCTTCTTCTCTCCCACCCTCGACCTCGATGTACCTTTTTTACTCCGTACCTCCACCGTGATACTTTGCAGTTGACCTTGCGGTAAGCACGGTAAGAACGGTAAACAAGTGTACTCCGTCAGGTACCGCCACAAGCAAAGGAAGAGAAAAGAACAACAAGGACAAGACGATGATGATGTCCCTCCGTCCCATCTCGAGTCCGCCGGCACTTCCCTCCACTGCGGCGACTTTTTCCCTCCAAGTCTCTCAGACCTTGAGGCTTGCTCTCACATCACCGTCTCATCTCTGCTCACCTGCCCAGCCCATTCATTGGCTCCTTTGCCTCTGCGCCCCCCCTGTTGCGAGTCAAAAACAAGTCGAATTGGTTTCCGTCTCGCAGGCGGCCTTAGCCCCCGTCGCCGACTTTTCCAGACCAACGGTCCTATCTTTCCAACCACACTTTTTCGACAGATCGCCGTCATTAGCTCGCGACCTTGCCTAGAGTCTGCTTTACTAATTGCCTTTCTTTCCGTTTGTTGTTGTCCAGCCACACCCGCCATATAAACTCTCTACTCGAGAGGTCACACACACACACACACAGCCTCTCGGCATCGCAGTTCCTGAAGCAAGGCCCTTCTCTCACACACCTACCTACTGGGCTGGGAAGCGTCAGAGACGGCCCCTCTCTCCACAGTCAAAAGTCCCAAACGCGAGAGAAGCGAAAGAAAGAAAAGAACATGGGATGGCCCGGACAACTCGCTGATCCGGGCGTAGACTGAACAGACATGGGCAATTCGCAACGACGCAACGAACAAATCAGTGGACGAGAGCGAGGGGCGCTGACTAGTCGCCCACTTTCTCTCCTCCGCATGTGCTAAAGCTTGGCTTCTCATTACTTTCCCAGCCTAAACTAATCTCCTTGTTGGTCCTCGGGCTCGTTTATCTGCAGGGCCGCTGGGGTCCATTCCCATGCTGCAGGGCCCCATCTCTTGGGCCTTCCTCTTACGAACAGACGACATGCGACCGAGAGGCACCGTCTTTCAATAACATCTGCTGGTCATGTAAGCTGATGTTGTTTTCAGTGACAGGTCCGAGTCTGCTTTCAACGTCACCACTCAGAAAGACATCTCCCGGAAGAGACAGTCCCCTTCGAAACCATGTGAGACATACTTGTTCAAGCTTTCCTAGGACAATGCGTCCCGACTAGCCAACAGGAGACTCTGAGACACGGGGAACGGGCGGAGTGGATTGATTGACAGAACGAACCACGGCCAATTCTGAACTTTCGCATTCTTCTCCCCTTCCAAGGACCACCACTGAACATATCCGATGTTTTCACCTCAGCATGGTGTCATCTCGACGCTACTTTTCCAGGGTCCGCCTGGTACATCTGCCTTTGTTGCGAGCCAAAACCGCCTCAACGCTCGGGCAAACCGCTGTCTCTGTAACTTTCTTCCCCAAAGAAGGCACTCGGGAACCCAGAGGCGGTTGTTTTGAGACGATTTTGCCTTTGGTCAGCACCCAACTTGGTTCTTTGTTCCACGCACTACCAACCACGTGAACCCGACAACCTCCCGATCTGGCTGGCCTAGATGGCGACTGGTCCAACCGCCAATTGGAGCCTTGGGCTTAGGTTTCTTGCGGCTGACTTTCTAGGCTGTGTTGGTGGAGATGACGAAGCCTTGTCGATGCGCAGAATGGTTTCTCAGCGCTGGTATTTCACAAGCCACCGTACCTTAGCAGTTGTTCTGCGCCGAAAGTTCGTGCTACCATACGAGATCTAGGAACACAAATCACGCAGTTCGTTTGCCCCCATCGACTAGTGTCATTAGTAGCGCCCTACCAGCTGCAAGGCACGAGACTACCTTACGGCGGCTGCGGGCGGTGCATCGCATGTCACGGCATGGCATGGAAAACGCGGGTGTCCCGCGTGCCGTGGAGCCGCTGGGCCCGTTGAACACGAAAGGAAATCCTCTCGCAAGTGGTACTCCGTCAGGGGTCGACCACTTTTGATGCCCCATCACTGTCGTCCCCGTGACTGGCTCTTTACGATGGGGTTCAAAAAGATTGCACTTGCCAGTGGCCCAGCACATCGTATTTCGGCCGGGTGAATGGGTCCTGTCCAGCACAAGTGCTTGATTGTGATAGACTCGCATCCCCCTGCTGGGCCCCCACACGCAAATTATTACCTCACTCACCAAACGGCCCCCATCTTATTTGACTCTTGGCGGGGGGGGGGGGACAACAGACCGGTAGACACGGCCCCGCCCGGCACCTTGCTTCCGTGCCGTGATCGGCTCCGACGGCCGACCTTCCCGACCCACATTCTTGCCCGCGCTATCCGGCATCTCCAACCGAGCCTTTTGCATTCCAATGCAAGCTACATGGCGTCGACCCCGGATTTGGTGGCCGGGCAGATAGCGTAGGGTACTCCAGAATGCCGTGGGCCGGCAATCAAAGCCTTACCGTTGGCTAAGCCTGGCTATCATCTTGATCTATGTTTCTATTTTAAGCACCATCTCACCAATGATGTTGCATTCTCAAGTTCATTGAAGCTCTTCAGAGGTTTCGCCATCACCAGATATGCAAGTCTTAGGGCTCCAGGCCAGTGCCGTATCCTCAAACTCGACATTCTTGCCATCTCGCCGGCAACATCAACACCAACCACCACAACTGTGCGGCACTTCCGAACACTGAGAGATCGACGAAGAAACAAGTGAACGGTATTTGGCCCCTCTATCATACGGATGGGTCGGACGTGATCGTTGCCGTGCTCACAGGGGCTGCGCCACGCTCTGAATGCCCTCGATTGCTAGTTCGTACGCTTTCAGGTTGATTGTAATTTGCTGCCAAGAAATGGGACACTTTTGGGTTACGTGGTTTATCGTGCCGAATGAAGTTTGAATCTTCAGCTATATTGACTGTTTCCTACTTGTGGCTGGCAGATACTTGCTGTGTGTATACGGAGTATGCCAATTGGCTATCTCGGAAGATGGAAGGATGTAGGCGACGATCTCGTTGCCGTTTCCCGAGCCGGTTCCGTTCATCGAACAGAGACACAAACAGGGGATTTCATCATAGATTGACCAGACAATAGGTGGCATGTATCAGAGATGAGGGCTAGGGAGCCGACGCAAAACATTGCTGTTTTTTCGCTCTCAAGAATCATCTTCGTACTTGAGGAATTCAATCACTTATCAAGGCCCGAACGACTTTTTGCGATAGGTAGCAAGATCCAGAACAGTGTGGTAGTTTGTATATATCCTGTATAGACCGTAGTCTATTTCAAGGGGAATCTTCAGCCTACCTGTTCGACGGCGTGTAGTCCTCTGACTCCTTTTCATATTCCGACCTTTTCATTCTGAGATCTACACAAACAAATGATCTGTTTTCTGTGTGGTATCATACCTCTGAGCTATGTATGACTTTTCAAATCATGATCCAAGGGTGACGATGGCGCCGATCGCGTCTTCTCAGAAGGTAGACATGTTGGAGTTTGTGAGGAGGCGACAGCACAGTGAGACTTCTCCTCGGATGGATCATGTGCTCCACGAAATATTGATTTGGAGTTCAATGCAGGTCCGTCTGTAAACAATTTCGCGGGCGTCGAAATTGCCTTTTCATTGAGATACGTTATGAAGCAGCAATGTGGCGACGACCGATAGAGGCCGACAGGCTCCTGCGTGAGTGGCGTTGACAATGATATTCCTTTTACGACCAGCAGCAAGCTAAAAGAATCCTTGAATAGTTAACACACGGTATTCTGACCTAGTTCACATCGTCTTGTGGTCTCAGAAGGCGGCAGATCGAAAAGACAGTGTCCTGGTAGGTAGTTTCTCGTCTTCCCCCTTCGAGAAGGGAGTGCGACGATAGAGGGTTTCAACGCTTACTGCATCTCCCCGGATTTTCCAGGCTAGGTCTGGATGAACTCTTTGAAGGGGTTCACATAGTGTGTAAGAGTTTAGATTTGACCTACTTCCAATACACATGGGCATTTGGGTCCGGTGAATTAGGCTACTATGCGTGGACGATACTGGAAGAGCATCATGAGATGGTAACCACACCCAGTAGAATTAGCAACTTGACTGATTGTATTCTTGCTTGAACATCAATAATAAATGCTGCGTCAGTCAACTTTAGGATACATGAAACACATGCCCTCTTCGAGATTCCTACCACCGTCGACAGCTTGATGTTGTACTTGCTGGTCAAAAGTTGTGGAAACTCGTGTTCTCATTGAGTCCAGGTATTTATTTCGCCTTTTCCTTTAACGTTGTAAGCTGAGTCTGTATTTACGACCTTGCTACCACGGTTTCTATGAGTTGAGTCCGAATCCGGGTATCCTGCCCGTAACATGGAAGATGCCAAGCACAGCATGGATCGAGATGAACTATCAATGACTTTGCGAGAGTTGTCTGAATGAACAATGCAGGGAAAATATGATCTCACTGATGATATACAGCCATGCTTAGAAGTTGAAGGGAAATCACACAAAGTAGTCAAAACTACCTTACACTGAATCCAATGTCAACTTAGCGCTGACAGTCCATTGAAAGCATGGATAGTAATCATGGAAGCTGCTCAGCTTATGCAATTCATTCAAGGTAAGGCTCGAGCTTCTGAAAAGCAGTGTTGACTGTTCAAATAGTTATTATACCGCTACTTCGTCAGGGCAAAAGCAACAGCCAAATGCAAGGGAGCAAATCAGAGACAAAGTGAACCCTGTCGCCATGCCCCCAACGGGCACCAATACACCGCCCCGCTGACTCATGGGGCGCCCAACGTTGACTCTTCAGCGGCATATGCTACCCCCAATTCTGCCGGCAGGAGCTTCCCCCCACCACCATTGGATACCTTACCCTGCCGCGCAGTCACCACTGCACCAGTGCATCCGTACAGCGACCTGAGTGTCACCGCGTCCCCCAACTCCCCGCCGTGCCTGCCTGTGTCCCGTCCACCCCCTTCCTCCACGTTTCCCGACCCTGAGGCTTGTGACTGTCCAGACCGCCCGTCCCAACCCGCTCTCATCCAGTCTGCCCCTCCTCTGGCCCCCCTCCTCCCCTCCTCCGACCGCCGCCGCCGTGCCCGTAGACCTCTGAAACTTTCGAGGCTAGCGAGTTCTTGCTCCCTTGAAGCCTTGACCGATACTCCATCTAATGTTGCCCCGCCTCCGACCCTTTACCCACGCCTTCTCACGACAACCTCCATTGACAAGATTCATACCCAAAAGTCAACCGTTTCGTTTTGCAAGCACAATGGCGCCAGGTAAGCTTCACCGCTGTCCTCTCATACATCGTCACTTCCTCGCCCAAAGCTCCGAATCACGGCCCAATTTCACCTCTGCCCCTCCAACCTCTCTCTCTCTCCCTCTGCCAAACCGGCCCAAGAACATTCCCTTCCCAGAAGAACAAGAAAGGGAACCGCAAAATCACAAAAAAGACTAATTCCTCCAAAATGACAGTCCTCCCCTCCGACCGCAGACCAATCGTCGTCTCCGGCCCCTCGGGCGTCGGTAAGGGCACACTCTACAAGCTCCTCTTCGAGCGCCACCCAGACTCTTTCGCCCTCTCCGTCTCCCACACCACCCGCGGCCCGCGACCCGGCGAGGCGGACGGCGTCGACTACCACTTTGTCACAAAGGACGCCTTTGACGACCTCGTCGCAAAGGACGGCTTCGTCGAGCACGCGACCTTTGGCAGCAACTCGTACGGCACCTCAAAGGCCACCATCGAGGAGCAGTCCGCCAAGGGCAAGCTCGTCGTTCTCGACATCGAGATGGAGGCACGTTTGCTATACACCCTCCTTTCTGGCGGCAAATCCACCCGCAATGCTGACACGAACCACAAATCTAGGGAGTCAAGCAGATCAAGACGTCAAACTTCCCCGCCCGCTACGTCTTCATCGCGCCCCCCTCAGAAGAAGAGCTCGAGAAGCGACTCCGCGGTCGCGGCACCGAAAAGGAAGAGAGCATCCAGAAGCGCCTCGCGCAAGCCAAGCTCGAGCTGGCCTACTCCAAGACCCCCGGCGTCCACGACCTGATTATCGTCAACGACGACCTGGAGAAGGCGTACAAGACTCTCGAGGACTTTGTCTACAACCCTTCTCAGTAGAGAGGAGTCGTCGTCGTCGTCGACCATAATGAGGAGCGCGCAAAAGAGAAAGAGAGCGAGAGAGGGAGGTTGGAGTGGATGACACGGTGGACGGGGCGTTGGAAACTGAATATCCTTTAAGAGTTCACAAAAGGGCTGTGGATCTTTTTCATAGCACGGGCGGTCATTGTGAGCATATATACACACATGAGAGCGTATAAAAGCAACCCATAGAGCCACACACACATGTGGCAGAAACCTCTGGCTACCATTCTTACTTAGGACAGAGGAATACACATCACAAGAAACGTCAAAGCCCGCAAGTCATAAGCCATGTCGGTTGTATTCCACGAGGTATCGAAACGAACTCTCTATCAGAGTACGAATGGATTAAAGTGTAAGAAGAAAATGGGGGTACAAGTGAAGCCGAGCTTGAAATGCTGCTTTAAAAAAAAAGCGGAAATAAGAAAACAGTAGAAGTGCGTCCAGCTGATGAGGCGGAAAGGGGGAATATTGGACTATTTTCGCCAGCACGAGTACTTAAACAACGACCATCAAGTCTAGAGAAGGGGGTATGGGCCTATATCCGTGCGCCACGCAAGCATGTTCGAGCCTCCCATGCGAAATCACTTCCGCCAAGCTTTCCCATGGACGTAGCAGCTGCTACCTCCCCTCTGCATTACTGATCGATGCAGCATCCGCATGCTGTCGAGGCCGTACCGTGCCTGTTCTTTTGTTGGTCTGCGCATAACACCATGAGATTGAAAGTCGTCAGAAACCCAGCTGCCCAAGAGTATCATGGCCGTCAGGCGCCTCGAGTAGGTGGGGGTGGGATGTCCGTAAACTAGTATCCGTTCAAGGTCATTCGTTGAGAGTTCCGGCTGAGCTCACGGTCAGCAGCAGGGCTGATGGGTCTGCTACCGCCACCGTGCGCGCTGCTCTCCTTGAGCGCAAGCAATTGCTTGGCACGGAAAGTCTCGTAGTGGATCTGCGAGGTAGTCTCGATGAGATCCTGGAGGTGGGTGCGGAGAAGGAAGTTTCTCAGGTAGACGAATTCGCAGTGGTTCTCATCCTCAACATTGATGACACCCCACCGGTTCTGGCGACCGCGAACCTGCTTGCCGTTGACAATGATGGACTTTTCGGAGCCGACGACGGCAAAGGGAACGAGATCCTGCAAGGTATGTTAGCAATTGGAATGTGCGCGGGCCACAGATGGCATGACTGACCTTGATCTGGGTGTTCAAGCTGCGCTCCTCGTCATCAAACTCGTCGTTGTCGTACGGGTACATCTTGAGGTTGTGGAAAGCGAACTCCTCCTTGATACGCTCCTTGAACTCTTGACGCTCCTCGAGAGTCAGGGTATCGGACTTGGCGATAACGGGAACGACGTTGACGACATCGGACAGCTTCTTCAGGACGACAATGTCGATGGGCTTCAGGGAGTGGCCCGAGGGCTGGATGAAGAAGAGGCAGGCGTGGATGCGAGTGTCTTGAATGTAACGCTCTCGCTGAGCGGTGAGCTCCTTTCGCAAGTAAGCGGAGTGTTGGTCCTTGATGTACTTGACGATGGGATCCCAGCAGCGGTCGTTATTGACCAGGTCGCCGTATCCAGGGGTGTCGACGATGTTGAGGCGCAGACGGACGCCATTCTCCTCGATCATGTGGGAGACGGCCTGGATCTCGGTGGTGGAGCGGACGGGCTCATCGGGCATCAAACGACCCTTGGAGTCGATGAGGTGGGAGGCGAAGATGGTGTTGATCAGGGTGGACTTGCCCAGACCAGTCTGGCCTATATCGTGGAAACACGAGATACAATCAGTCGACTGCCGACGCGACCTTGGGAGACAATCCAGCTTGCTAGGCCAGTGATTGTGATCTGGGATTGCGGGGGGAATAACTTACCGACACAGATGACGTTGAACTGGAAGCCTCTCTTCAGGAGCTTCTTCTCAATCTGGGACGTGATGCTGTCGAAACCGACATGGGTCTGGGGGAAGATGGTTTGAGGCTGCGCCATTGTGACAGCTTTTCCGCAAGGGAGCGAGAGTGAACGGTGCGCGTGAGTGTGTGCTGTTAAGGAGTGAAGTTGAGATACGTTTCTGTATTCCAAGAAAGGTATCTGTTACTCGAACTTCGAATTGCGGCCTCGTCAAGGGGGGGGAGGAGAGACGGAGTTGGAGAAGGCGATGGGCAGGGAGAGAGGAAAAAGAGGATCACGAGGTTGGCGGATGTTTCTGGAGGACAGAAGCCGGTGAATGAGAATGAGCCCAGGTGGGAAAGTCAACCAAATGATTTGGCCCAACCAAGGGTAATTTCCTCTCTTGCTGGCACTTGCTTGCTACCCGTCCCCGTCCACCCCCCAGTGCCCCCCGTGTCCTGTCTGCCAGGCACTGGCTGTCGCCGTTGGCTGCAGCTAATAGGTTGCTCCTTCCACTCCAGCAAACAAATAATTTCCCTGCAGGGAGGTAGGTGCAGGGGGGGGTGGGAGGGAAAGGGGAAAAGGGGTCTCCATCGCCTTGATTGGCTGATGGCGGTCTGTGCACTACCGAAGCTGTGATTGGCTGGTAGATCTCAATTGACAGCTCCCCGGTCGCAAGCCGTTTTTTTTTTCCGGCTCGGAATGGAACAAGCTTGAGCCTCGCGATGTGCACGACAGTGGTGTAGTAGCAGCTTCAACGTGGATACACAATTTTGCGACAGAGCAGCCACGCAGCCACGAACCCTCGATACCTGGCGGCAAAACAACTTTCGGTCCGACTCGATACCGTCGTCAACCAAGAACCCGGTTCTCCTTTCGGCAGTCCCTGACTCCTCGACGACCCCTCCATCAGAGCTCGAATCGACCGATCACCATCCAAGAAAAATGGCAGCCATCGCCATGGGCGCGCAGCCTTTGCGCATGACCTCCCTCTTCCCCCGCATCTCCGCACCAGCCTTCGCTCAGTCACCAAGAATCCTCTCTCTCTACACACGCCAAGTCACCAACTCGTTCCTCCCGGCGCTCTCCTTCGCGCTTCCGGCTTTCAACCTTAACATCCCCGCCTGGCTCGGCGGCATCTGGGAGTCCATTCTGCGGGCCGTACCCAAGAAGAAGACCTCTCACTCGAAGAAGAGACACAGGCAGATGGCAGGCAAGGCGTTGCAGGATGTCAAGTCCCTGTGCAAGTGCCCAGGCTGCGGCCAGATCAAGAGGCAGCACGTGGTATGCCCACACTGCCTGAGCAGTACGTCTCCCTTGCAAGAGCCACCCTCTGTACACGTCGAACTGACAATCATTGTGCAGAGATCAAGGACATGTGGAATGAGGAGAACCCCTCAGGAAAGTTCGTTTAAATCGCCCAATGGCCGTGTAACATTTCGAGACGTGTATATTCAAGTGTACAATTGGTTAGCATACTTTGGCGTTTGGGACAATCCATCACCTTCTTCCAATGTGCCTAGCTGTCACCAAACTGGCGTCCTCTGGTCATGAATTGAGTGAAGTGGAATCGAATTGCTTTGAAGCGGCATTGGCCTACACCTCTGTCCCAATCGGCGTCAACCATAGGCTGATCATCAAGGGCCTATGAAGCTCCTCGATATCATGTGGAGATTGCGAAGTTGCTCATCATACCTGAGATTCGTCCTCACTGAGGAGGCTCAAGGCTGTAAGCGACGAGATGACGAGAGAATGCAGCTCTAATATGAATCTCAACGCGATAAGCTCAGGTTCATCTGCTTGCCGCTGGGAACGTGGAAACATGTTGGCAAAACAACACGACCATGAACGCATATTCTGTCTGTAGCCCGAAGTCAACGTACGAGGACATTCTAGGCCGGTACGGCTTCTTTTGAGTTCCAGTATCAGAGCTCAATTACAGCTCGGGAGGACTCCATGCATGCAATTCTAATGGCCGGGCCGCTGAGATGGAGCCATCAAGATTGACCTCAGTGATAGACAGAGGCAATTCTACGTTCCATCGTCTGCTGCACTCATTTGATGATGCTCCTTGGTCTTCTCAAGTTTGGCGCCTACAGAGGCTTACGTCCTAAGCGAATTCTTACATTTGTTCTGCCACGACTTCGATGTAATGACCTAGGTCTTGCTGGTGGACCTTTTCTTCGTTCTAGGCTACCGTCCTTGATGACTTGGCCTCAAGAACAGACCACAGGGTACTGATTCGATAGATAGGATCAACAAAGGCATGCTCAACGGGAGCAGAGGCCGTGACCTCAGACAAAGATGGCGACTCAGTTTAATGGTGTTGGCAAGTCCTTCATTGTTCTCTGTGAAAAACAAATGGTATTTGAGACAACAAGAACCAACAACAAAGCGACAACCAAGCCTTGCAATCTGATAAATCATAATCAAACACGGTGATCAGAGATATGTTCATAGACCTTTTGTGAGAAGTCAATCTGCAGGCAAGCCATCGAACTATCTGCGCATCGAGATATCAGACTGTATAAGACAATGACTGTCTCTTCCAAAACCAACCACCACTCACAAGTAAACACAAACACGCGCATCTGATATAACAAACAAGCATCGCATAGACGTAAGTAGATTCGCAAATTCATCTAGTAAGTACGATTCTGGGACTGAGCCAAATTACCGAAATGACACCATCTCAGCCCCCTCGAGACAACTCCAAGACCACCGGTCTGGCAGGCATTCCTATTCCAACCGAGCTCGTCCTGCAGATCGTGAAAGCCATTGGCCCGCGACCGAAGCCAAAGCCGGCAAAGCATCTGAGACTTCCCGGTGCTCTCGAGGCCGAGGCTGACTCCGATTCAGATGACTTAGAGATAGTAGACAACTACTTTTACGAAGATCCCAATAAGCCGACACAAACGGACGTTCTCGACGGCATTACCGACCTCAAGAACCTGACTGTCTCTTGTAGAGCACTGTACCAAGTCCTGAGAGGTGAGCTTTACAGACGAAGTGGGCAAGAGGACGACTGGTATGCTCTTCGATGGGCCAGCTTTCACGGCAATCTCTGTGCGCTGGAAGCAGCCGTCGAGGCCGGCGCAACAGTCAACTACGCCTTCTCAAAGGCGGGAACTCCAATAGACACGATGAAATACGGACGCGTAGATAGCACCTTTGAAAGCAACTTCCCCAGACTGCCGAGGTCAATGACGTACAACTTTGGCACGCCCTTGCTCGCGGCGGCGTATGGCGACGTCACCCGGCGACATCAGGCAATCAAGTGGTTGCTCTCCCACGGCGCAAATCCAAACGTCACAGACGCCAACGGCATCACTCCGCTGCATATCGTATGTAGATGGGGCGTGCGAGCGAGCGTGACCGTCGAGCTCCTCTTAAAGAAAGGCGCAGACGCCAATTCCCTCGGCCCTCGAGGGTGGACGCCTCTGCACATGACGTGCTATACGCGCAGATGGCATCCTGACCCGGAGGACCCTCGGCGTCTGTCTCAGCAGAAGCAAGATCTCGCCATGATACCTACTGCAAAGGAGCTGATCAAAGCAGGGGCTGACTTGCGGGCCAGGACGACGTTGGGCGGGGCTAAGGAGTCTGGCGAGCCCTACATCGGTGGCCTGACGCCGTATGAGTTGGCTCTTTACTGTCAGAACGTTACGATGGTCGAGTTCTTCCGCGAGCAGGAAGCGATTGCTTCGGTTAGGTGAGTTGAGATCATAGAGTAACCCGGCAAGTTTGAGGGCTAGAGATTATTGTTTGAAATGGCGTTGCGAGATAGCTCTGTAGTGCGAATAAAGAATTCGAGGTCGTTTGGACTTATACAAAGGGTTATCAAAGTCTAGAAATAGAGTCATATAAGTGAGTAGTATTGTTTCTTGAAGGCAAATTGATCTTCTGGCCATCACATATTCTCATTGAAGACAGGCCAGGATTTTTCCGAAATAAGTGTTTCTCGCTATACAGAATTAAAAGATGAAAGAAAGAGTGAGGTTGAATCAAGTCGGGGCGCTGAGGTAAACTGAGCAAGGGTACTTGCTGGTGCCCCTCCATTGCCCCTCCTGCCGTGCCCCAGCTGCTCTTTGCAGGGGTCTTTTCTCGCAAATGTGTGATGTCAGCCCCCACCTTCTCGACCACTTCGCGTCCATTACCTTCCCGGTCCTACTCACAACCGCGCATCAGCCACAGCGGTACGAGCTTCGCATGGGCTTGGAATCATGGTACGACCTCAGTTGTCTGTTTGTATACGAAAGGGAAGCTAACTCAGCCAGTCGAAACAATATTTGACCACACACACTGTGGATAATGGTGAGCTACCTACCAGCTAGAGCTTGAGAACCTCCGAACCATCGTCTCCAGAGCTTCATCTTGCTAACATGGCGCAAAATTAGCCCACATAACCGACATTTTCAGTCTGGCCACTACCTCAAGGGCTGTGTTGTCTGCGAGCGGCTCATCGACCCTCCACATCCACGACACCGCCGACCCCACGATCTCCATCACGCAGTCCATCAGCGGTGCACACAAGCTGGGCTGCCATCACATCTGCACATCCCGCAATGGTCTAGTCGCCGCGAGTGCAGGCTTCGCCGGCGAGGTGAAGATCTGGGTCATCAACAAGGACACGAGCGAGTGGAAACTCCACTCGGAGATCACGAACAAGGCGGCCAAGGCGGGCGAGGTCTGGGCCATTGCGCTCAGCGAGGATGGAAAATTCCTGGCGGGCACGACCTACGACGGCCGGGTCAATGTGTGGGACGTTGGCGAAGAGGGCACGCCCAAGATCAGAGAGTACGAGACGGGAAGTCCTGGCCAGGGGAGCTTTGGGATGTCGGTCGACTTGAGCCGTGATGGGCGGTACACTGCCAGTGGCCACCAGAACGGTGCTGTCTACGTCTTCAACAACGACAACGGAAAGTTGCTGTTCTCACTGCCAGGTAACAAACCCATATATTTTACCCGCAACGATCGTTTGCTAAAGGAGTGTCTCCAGGCCTGGTGAAGTCTGTCCGCTCTGTCGCATTCTCGCCTGGAAACACCAGACTCGCTGCTGCTGGCGACTCATCCGTGATTGCCCTTTACGATATCAAGAACGGCGAGCAAGTCAGCAACATGACTGGCCACTCCTCATGGATCACATCTGTCGACTGGAACGACACGGGCGAGTACTTGCTTAGCGGAGCAATGGACGGAAAGGTCAAGGTCTGGTCAGTGGAGCGTAGCGCCTGTGTCGCGACGCATAGCGAGACAGACAAGGCCTTGTGGGCTGTTAAGTGGCTCCCGAAGACTGGAAAGAACGAGTCTTTCTGCACGGCGGGCGCCAACAGGAGCATTTCATTCTATAGAGAGGCAACTGGTGCATAAAGGAGTAAGGAAAACCAAAAAGTCAAGGAAGAGTCGGCGTGCATCTACAATACCCTGGAATATGAAACTTCCTGCGGCAGATCCAAAGACAGACGATAGAGACACGTCGAAATGAATAATCACGATGATGATGAGGACAGTGTCAGCTACTGTGCGTATTGCTCAACGAACACAGTATCTTTGAGACGATCACGTGCTTTGGCTCCAACCTCGCGTTGCCCCGCCAAATTAAAGCCCCTGCCACCTTCCTACCTCTTTCGTCATTCATTACACCCCCAGCGCTGGTTCACGGATGACATTGCGACAACACCCATTGGCGACACTATCTGAAGCATTCACCTTCGGTCAGTGATATATCAGATTCATCAGATTGACGTTATCACTACTTCGATTTTTCGTAACTCAATCACTCAAACTTGGCGTTCTCATAGCCACCCATTTAGACCCCTGCCAGTCTACGCACTTGCGACAATTCACACAATGCCAACCACTAGGAGATCAACAGGAGGAGGTCGCGCCAGGCCTGGCCCGGCACGAGGCCAATCGACCATCAGCTTCTCTAACAGAGTGTCGAAACCCGTACCCAAGGACACCAAGAAAACAGTGGCTCTTTCCGCGGCCATTGACCGATCGGACGTAGCAAAACCAAGCAACAAGGAGCACAAGGATGTCGTCGACGAGATCCAGATCGAGGAGCCCGTGACGCCCGAGGTTGAGAATGTTGAAGCCAAGGAAGAAGTCCCCGAAAAGTCAGAGGCCGAAGTGAGGGCCGAGAAGATCAGCGACGCGCAGATCAACAAGTATTGGAAGTCGATCGAGGCTCAGCGCATTGCGCCTAGGGTGCACCAGGGTGATGTGAGTCTGGCTGAGAGGGTTTTGCGATACTTTGATGTTAGCTCTCAATACGGTGTAAGTTATTCTGACCATAACTTTTCGCTGGCCGGAGATACTGATATGACTTGCAGCCCTGCATCGGCCTCCAGCGCATGAAGCGGTGGCAGCGCGCAGAGAGGCTAGGTCTCAACCCGCCTATCGAGGTCCTTGCGGTACTCCTAAAGGAGGAGAAAAAGGGCAACGCTTCGGGGCGGGCTCACTTAGACGAGCTTATGAACTCGACAGCGGTCGGAGCCTCATAATTGTGGAGGATCTCAGCAAGCGTCTACAAAGGTGAAAAAGGTCAAAAGAGTTCACCCCCCCGGTGCTGAACTGGGGGCTACATCTCTTGGTGCTCATGCTGGGAAATTTTTGGGTGCTCATGCTGGGATTCGAACTCGGTACTCGTATGCGCTGAGCCTGTCGTCGAGTAGGCTGGTTGGCGATTTGATTGTTGACCATGAACCATTCCACCACCCACGCCACAGTTTGACCTGACCCCCGACCTAGGGGGCGCCTGCTGTGCTGGTGAGAGGAATGGGACTGAGGGGGTATATGAAGGCTCTGATCGTGGCGGGATGGCACCGGATGAGAGTTTGGTCGTGTATTCGTGGACCCTTTGGGGGGTGGCTGACCGGGTGATCGTCGAGGTGCCTCCTCCCCGCGGGAACCATGTGTGAATAAGCAGACGGAGTTTGGAGTTTCTAGCGGTTCGATGGCTTTTGACGAATCGGTTCTCTGAGGAAGAAAATACGATGCATGCGACACGAGGGTTTTGCTGTAAATTACTACGCGAGATGTTCTATGCTGGACACCAGCGAACATAAATTATACCCCTTATCAGAGGTGATAAAGGTCTCTCGTCTCCCCATCTTGGCCATATCTTGATCAAGCTGCTCTCTACCTTAGTACCAAATACTCCGCGTTCTGTGATGTCCTATCGTCTCCGTGCCAGCGGCCTCCAGCTCCTTCATGGTATCATACAAAAAGAAATCGATCAAAATGGCGTTGACGCTCGTTCCGGGGTGGTCCCTCTGGATCTCCCGTTTGATGAGCTCAACGCACCAAATACTGCACGCTGTTTCCGTAGTTAGCAAGACACATGGAGAAGTGACATGGTCGCAAAGGCTCACCTCTCAATTGCAACTCCAACCTCGATCCGCTCTCAATAACCCGCTTATCAGTGATAGCCGTCGCCAGCGAAGGGCTATAATACAGACAACCCATGGTGCTGAGAATCTGCGGGACCCGGTAGTCGGCGAACATGGTAATCTTGTCAATATCCTTGAAGGCACCGATGCCCTCACCGCCAAAGCATGCCCAGATGTCGGCCACGAGAATCTGCGCCCTCTTGAGGATTCTCACCGGCTTCCGACGGCCGTCGAACTTGTGCTCATCGCGGAAACAGACGAAATCGCGAGCGAGCAAGTTCACAAGCCTTGCGGCCGACCCGTTTGCGGCCTCGATGAGTTTCGTCACGCTGCAACTGTACCTCTCATACAAGACGGTACCAGCTTCCCGCAAGCACGCCAAGCGTTCCTCGAGAAGGGGCATCTCCTCCTCCGTCTTGGAGCGGAAGACGTGCCTGAGGACCTCCAAGTTGCACTCGTCCTCGCTCTGCCAAAAGTCGGAGCTGGTGATGGGGATGCCCTCCTCGAGGGCGCGCTGCAGCGAGGCGACCATGCTCCAGTAGCCCGTCCAGGTCTTGCCGCGATACTCGACGGCGTACCTCTCGTCCTCGGGCTTCTCCGACCAGAAGCAGAAGTTGAGCAGGTCCATGGTGAAGATAAAGTTGGCGGTGCTCTCGTCCTTTGTCTTTGGGTGCAGCTCGTGCTCTGCCCAGGTGGAGGTTGAGTACTTCTTCTGCTCCATCTGGGCATAAATGGTGGCGGCGGCCCTCTTTGTGGCCCTCATGTCGATGGCGACGTCGATGGAGTTGTCGTAGACGAACTCGGCGCCGTCGAGGACGCCCGTCTCGGGTTCATCGTCAATGTTGAGCTTCCCCTGGAACCGCTGGCGGAGGAGGGCCAGGAGTTCGAGGTCGGGCTCGTCGTCGGACATGATTTGGCGAGTATTCCAGTGCCCCGCGATTTATCGATATGCTTGCAGGCGGTACCTGCTGAAAGAGAGAGCCGCAGGAATCCGACTTTATGTAAAACTTGGCTGCACCTTTCAGATGCTTCTAGCCGGCGGCAATGCAGTAGATCTTTCACAGAGTTTGGACGACGATGAGGGCAAGAATCGCAGGACCAGAACTTTGGACTAGGCGGTAAAGAAGAGACCCATATTGCACTGACCCGTTTGTTTTTTGTTGGATCAAAAGGCGGGATCACAAGCGGCGATTATCCCAGAGGACCCCTCCGAGTGAGTGACCTGCGATCTCGTCACTTCAAGGATATCTGTAAACCCCGTTTCTGAGGTGAGCTTCCAACCGGTTGCTTTCCACGTGAAAGGGGGATAAGAAGCGGCCCTACGATGGATAGTGAGGACTTGAGGAACCGGTGGAGGCCCAACGAACCTTCGCTGGGCAAGCGAGGTCGGCCTGGGGGTGTTTGGTGAGGTACGTAACTAAGGTAGGTAGGTACGTAGTAAGGTGCCTTACCTAGGGGAGATACTTTCCAAGGTTCTAAAGGTAAACTGGGCTAGAGGCACGGTACTTTACCTTAGGTATCTTCCTGATAGCGAGCAGGCGTCCAGTGTTTCACGGTGGCTGTAGGTGCATTAGACCGCTGAGGTTACAACGTGCTCCAGCGAGCTTCCACTGGCAGGCGAGAGGTACCCGCCTTTATCTGCCAATCAGAACTCGAGCGCGGAAGTTCCCCAGGAACCAACAGCTCCAATCCCTGCTGGGATCTCGTCACCGGCTGCCGGTATTGGCTGGAACCTTGTGCTAGGCGATCGCTCCTTCCGCTGACCTCAGGGAAAACCTCAACCTTGGAACCTTCCTCTTCGCAGCCTCGCTCCCGTGCTGAAACCACCCGCCGCCGTCGTTCCATCCCACCTGGCGCGGCTTATTTCCACCCTCAACTTCCTCTTCCCAAAACCACGCGATCGCACCAATATTTCCCCTTCTCAACCCATTGACACGTCGACGCATATAGAACCGACACCTCAACAACACTGCGATCGACTGAAAGCCGATGGATTCCACCGCGGAAGCAGGAGCTGCACCTGCAGCAACCGCGGCAGAGGCGACAGCGCCCGCCGCCGCGACGGCGCCTACACCGGCATCAGCACCACAGCAACAGCAGCAACCAGCACAAACGGAAGCAATTCCCGCAGCTCCACCACCCGCGCAAACGACGCAGCAGCAACAGCAACAAAAGCCGCAGCAACAAAAGCCGCAGCAGCAGCAGCAGCGACCTCCCGCCGTGCAGACGCGTGATCGATTCTTCCAGCAATCGCTCGGCGGCTCCTTGAACGCCAATGTGAAGAAGGTACGTCGCAACCCTCGTCAGAGCCCCGGCGCATCAGACCACGCGACCTACCCAGCATCGCGGCTTTCATCCAACGGCGTCCCCTTTGCCTGTTCCAGAAGCACAATTTTTTCTCCGATGATGGGTTTCGATGCAATTGAAGAGTCAATGGAGCTGACTTACAACACGCAGGCGCGCGTTCTTATGGTTGGAGCTGGCGGTATCGGATGCGAATTACTCAAGAACATCGTGCTTACGGGTTTTGGTGAAATTCACGTCGTCGACCTCGACACAATCGATTTGAGCAACCTCAACCGACAATTCCTCTTCCGACACGAGCACATCAAGAAGTCCAAGGCATTGGTATGGTACCAGAAGCAGTGATATAGATGTGGAGAGTATTGCAATACTGACTTACAAAAAGGTGGCCAAGGATGCTGCGCAGCCCTTCAACCCCAAGGTCAAGATCGTCGCGCATCATGCCAACATCAAGGACGCCCAATTCAACGTCAAGTGGTTCCGCGACTTCAACATTGTCTTCAACGCGCTGGATAACCTTGAGGCTAGACGGCACGTCAACAGGATGTGCTTGGCCGCGGACGTACCTCTCATCGAGAGCGGCACGACGGGATTCAACGGCAACGTCCAGGTCATTAAGAAGGGTGTTACCGCATGTTATGACTGCACGCCCAAGGAGACGCCCAAGTCTTATCCAGTCTGCACCATCCGAAGCACCCCTAGCCAGCCCATTCACTGCATCGTGTGGGGCAAGAGCTATCTTCTCAACGAAATTTTTGGCGCGAGCGAAGACGAGTCCGCTTTCGACAACTCGGCCGATGCCGACAATGCCAAGGAAATTGAAGAGTTGAAGAAGGAAGCCGCGGCTCTGAGAACGATTCGCGAATCCTTGGGCACCGATGCGTTCCCGCAGCTGCTCTTCGATAAGGTCTTCAACGCCGACATCATGCGACTTGCGTCCATGGAAGATATGTGGAAGTCCAGACGGAAACCCGAGGCTCTCGACTACAAGACCCTGTCAGAGCAGTCAGCCGCAGCCCTCGCCTCGAAAGAGAGTATTCTGCAGGGAGGACAGCAAGTATGGGCGTTGGAGGAGAATTTTGCAGTCTTCGTCGACAGCCTGGATCGTCTGAGCAAACGGATGCAGGAGCTGAAAAAGGCGCACAAAGAGGACGCATCTGGACCTGAGCCCCTGATCACCTTCGACAAGGACGACGAGGACACGTTGGACTTTGTGACCTCGAGCGCAAATATTCGATCATCCATCTTCGGCATTGAGAGAAAGTCGCGCTTCGATATCAAGCAGATGGCCGGTAACATTATCCCTGCCATTGCGACAACCAATGCCATTGTCGCCGGCCTGTGTGTTTTGCAGTCGTTCAAGGTGCTGAGAGGCGATTTTACTCAAACCAAGGAGGTAAGGTCGAAACCTTTTGCGTCTTTGGCCCAAATTCGGTTTTCTAATGTCTCTATCTAGGTGTTCATCTCTCCTCACAATCCTGCCCGTCTGCTTAACTCGAGCAAGTACCGCGCCCCTAACCCAGATTGTCCGGTATGCAGCGTATATCAGACGAGCGTCACTGTCGACATGTCCCGAGCGACGCTCAAGGACTTTGTGGAAGACTTTGTGCGCCTGGAGCTTGGCTACGGTGACAAGGAGTTCGCCCTGAATAATGACGTCGGGCCGCTCTACGACCCGGATGAGACGGAGAACCTCTCCAAGAAGCTCAGCGAGCTTGGGATCAAGGAGGACTCTTTCCTCACCATTATTGACGAGGACGATGAAGAGCCCTATGTCAACGTCGTCATCAGCATTCAGGAATCGTACGTTCATCTGCTCAAGAGCTAGTATTAAACCAAAAGCTAACAACCAAACAGCAAGGAGCCCCTGACTGACAAGCCCATCCAGGGCTTGGTCGCGGACAAGAAGCCCGAGATCCCTCGCAAGCCCAAGAAGGAGGCATCTGCCGAATCCAACGGCACGAGTGAGCCAAATGGCAAGCCCGCTGGTGAGGCATCGGAGGGGACACCTAATCTCAAGCGGCCCCGGCCGGATGACGGAGACGAGCCGATCGAAGCTAAGAAGGCCAAGGTTGTCGCGACCACGAGCGGCAGCGACGACGTGGTTATTGTGGACGATTCTACCGGCGGAGCCATTGTCATTGACGACGACTGATTGCGCATGGATCCACTTTCTTCCAAGTCAAGGGTGTTCCTTCTACGTAAAAATGGGAGCTGCACGCCAGCTCAGACGGCACTGAGCCCGCCATCCAAGTTGAGGATGCAGTTGTTGGCGTAGGTGTTTTGAGCAAGAAAGACGGCAGCATCGGCGACCTCGTCAGGCCGCCCCAAGCGGCCGAGTGGTATCCTCTTCTCGAGAGGTTCCCGCGACATTGCTGTGATAATTTGTATATTAGCTGTTGGCCTACCTAGCCAAGGAATCTTGGTGTATGAGGTCCTCTGAGGTCGGGCCCGCGAATGAGAGACAAACAGAGGATCTCTTACCGGCAAGCATGTTTGTTTCTATGTAGCCAGGAACGATGGCGTTGGTCCTGATGCGCAGTGGCCCTAACTCGACGGAGAGGGCGTGGGTGAGGCCTTCAGTAGGGCGGCACGGAGGTGTTAGACTTGCTTCACTAAATCGGGGGAATGGGCTAGAAAGGATACAGCCACGGCGACCCCGCGATGTATGAGAGACGAAGCAGAGACCAATAAAAAGAAGAACCTACCAATGATACCGGCCTTTGATGCAGCGTAGACACTTGTGCCAGGGCTGCCCTTTTCGGCCAGTAAGCTAGCAACGTTGATAATGCAGGCTGAATAGAGTGGATCGCGTGGTTAGCGGGGCTGTTGATGCAGTGCGTGCGCGTAAGTGATGTGTGCAGCACATCGTTGGCATGAGGCTGGCGGATCTGTGCGGTGCGGGTGGGTGTTGCGATCGGATCGATCGTGTGTGTGTGTGTGTGGCAACAACGGGTTGTGTGGGAAAAGCGAATATGCATGGTTTGTAGCGATGTGCCATGACTTACCATCCCTGTCTGCGCGTCTGCGCTTCATGCGTTGAGCCATGTACCTAGACATGAAAATTGTGCCCATGAGGTTTGTGTCGATGAGCTCTCTTGCGGCCTGTGGGGAGGTGTTTTGCAACAGCTGGAATTGCGCAATACCCGCGGCGTTGACAAGGACGTCTATCTGGCCCGTTCGTTTCTGAGCAGAGGAACGGGGAAGTCCCTGTCAGTTAATGTGTCTACCTATTCATGGTGCGATAGCTAGGTAGCCTCGTTTCTCTCAATGCAGTATTTTGATGTGTTGTTGATGGCAGGTGGAGGTACGAAAGATGGGTGGGGGATGAAGACAAACCCAGATATCATCGAGAACAGCCTCATCACGAGCGTCGGCGGACACGTCCATGACGGCGTAGGAATGGGCTGGTTTAGCCTCTGAGGGCGACGACGAGGTGGAGGCAGAGGCAGAGGAGGTCAGAGGGGCGAGGCGGTGATCCCGGAAGGGCGGGAGCTGGGCGCAGAGGTCACGTAGCTTGTCTTCCTTGCGGCCGAGGAGGGTCACCAGGGCGCCCTCGGCGGCGAAGCGGGAGGCAATTGCGGCGCCGATGCCTCCGTAGGCGCCGGTGACGAGGCAGTGTCGGGCTCGGAGGGGAAGAAGGGCGCCGGACATTGTGATTGGGTTGAGTGTCCTGACGTAAGGTAGCTGTTCTAGAACCCGTGTTTGCTGGTGAGAGTCTCTTTACTCAGTACGACGTGTGTTTGAGTACGATGGTGCTCGTCGATGAGGATCGGGCGGTTTAGCTTAATGGTTGGGTGAGGTGAGGTATGTGGAAGGGGAGCTCTGGAGCTTCGAAGCTTTGGACTTGTGGACGCCGTAGAATGTCTAAGATGCTAGATGCCTGAGTCTAGAATTCTGGTGGGGGTGTCGTTGTATTCTGCATGGCATCTTCCGTGTAACCTTTCTAGAGCAGGCACCCCATTGCCCGCCCTTGCCCGCCTATTTTACACTACCTTACTCAGTTTGGTAGGTACTCGGAGTAACCTGAGGCACCACAGGGCACCTACAGGTCATTATTCTGGTAGTGACGAGAAGAAAGCGACAGGAGTGACGACAAACAATGACCAGTGAGGTCAGAGTGTCGTGTTCTCGAAAGGCAGAAAGAAGGGGCCCTCGGACTAGTTCAATGCAAATGCGGAATGGTCTTGGGCATCTGAAATCCCCCTCTCTGGCGAAAGACGGTAGTTAGTGCATAGAGAATTAGACCAAGACAGGATGAGACGAGAGCGAGAGCTGCTGATTCTGGGGAGATGCTTGTTCGAGGAGAGGTTAGCTTGGGCGGCCGTTGATGTCTGTGTGCGCGTAACAATGGCATTATTCGGGGTGGTCCTGGTGGATTTTTCTTGTCTGCCACTTGGGCTGCTGGATGACTTTGCTTGGAAGGAGGGGGGAGGAGAGAAGGAGGAATCTGATCCCGAGGCTTGATGGATACTTCGTTCGCTGCCGCCCCATTTGCTCTATTCATACATCTTTTCGTCATCTCATATTCAAGCTCTTTGATGGTGAGACAGATGTCTGTCCGTTGAAGACGTGAGCCACCAGTGGACCCCACTCCTTCTGGTGCATGAAGAGAAGAAGAGAAAGACCGAGTCGAGGTCCATGATCTCGTGCCCTTGTGCCCGTGTCAATCTCGAGGTCTTTGCGAGGCACTGTATGTCGAGTTGGGTGTTGAAAGAGGAATGCATCCATCATACTGAAGGTACTTACTTATGCAATCCATGTGAGTTAAGGTAGGTAATGGAAGTAGTAGTGGTACAAGGTCGGGACTGGGGAATCTCGACGGCGGTCCACATGATAAGTACATTCCATAAGTACCCGAAGCCTGTGAAAGTGAAAGCTTGAGGTAGGCACCTTATTGGCGACTTCGAAGCTGGGAAGAGCTAAGGCGAGCGCCCCCGCCGTTGTCGATTCAAAGGTTGAGCAGTCTCGGTTGCAAGTCCAAGGTGCTAGGGGTGGTGGGTGGGCGCAGTGGTCACTGTACTGCTGTCAGGTACCGATCCATCTGAGATGCTTCCATCTTTCCATGAGGTGTTCGTAACGCCTGACACAACGTAGCGCTACCTTAGCGCGGGACCCTTCCGTGCCAGATTCATTGTCTCTTTTTTCCTTCCTTCTTTCTTCAGTCTACCCGTTGTGCCGTTCAAGAGGACCTCTATGCTCCTTTCCTGTCGTCTCACAAGGTAGCCAAGTATTGAAGAATATACTTTAGCTTACCTCAAGTGCCTCTGCCGGCGTCCCAAGAGTAACCCCTCAAGAGAAAGGTACATCGTCTGAGGACTAAGGTACCACAGAGTAAGTTAAGTAAATGTACCTTGCCCAACACAGCACACCACTCCAGCAGTTCCAGTTCGAGTTCCAGTTACAGGTTCCCACGCCCGTTTGTGGCGCGAACGCAACATCGCAATCCCACTACCATCCATTTGCTGCACCTGCGAATTTCCCCTGCTCTGTCATCGTTTCCCTCCCACAACCTTGACGCCAAACCTCGCTTCCTGCGACATGCTCACAATCTTCTAGTCGTTGGCGATTCCTCCTCTCTCCCAGCAAGCGCATCGCTCGCTCCTCGGCCTCCTAACGAAGTAACCGCCCCCCGATGCCCAGTCGCTCGCCAACTCTTCGAGCAATTGCATCCGCATCTGCTTCCCCTCCACCTTAAACGCCTTACACCAAACACTTCCCTCACCCCCTCCGAGCCTGCGACTCTACCGCGACGCAGACCGAACACAACTCGAAGAGAAACAAACCACACTACGAGAATACGAATGGCCGTATGCCTCACGATCACGACATCAGACACCGCCCGATGACTAGCCATACCAATGGCGCCGCATCTGCGCCGAATCCCCTGCCGGACGCTACCCTTGCGAATCCAAAGCTTGCCGACCCAGCTGCTATCGCCGAGGCCCCCGCCCCGCCTCTGATCGTAGTCAAGAGCCCCAGCGACGCCCCCGATGCGGGCCTGAGAAGTCTCGATCATTGTACGCTGCTACACTCTCCCAGCACTGCCTTTCGTGCCGTCACTCTTGTCTTGAGCCTGGCGCATCGACAAGAACCCCATATACCTTGCCCGCACGCAAGCCTCCAAGCCTTGAGCTGACCATGCCTGTCCACAGACAAGAGAGCGCTGCCCCCATGGCGATATCGACTGCGGCAGTCGCTGCTGCCACTGATCCGATGGGAGACACCCTACCTGGCTTATCTGCAGGAAACGATGCGCACCCCGTGGCTCGATAGTTACTTTGCGATCACGGCCAACCTCGGTACTCATACATTCTTCATGATCGGTCTACCCATGCTCTTCTGGTGTGGGTACGCCTCCTTTGGCAAAGGGTAAGCAGGAGTCGCCGTGCAGAATTCTATAGAAACTATCTGACAATCTGCCATCTCACAGTGTCATCCATATCCTGGCCGAGGGCGTCTTCTTTACCGGCTTTATCAAGGACTTCTTCTCCCTACCCAGACCGCTGTCCCCGCCACTGCATCGGATCACCATGTCTGGATCTGCTGCGTTGGAATATGGCTTCCCTTCAACACATAGCGCCAACGCCGTGTCAGTGGCTGTGTACGCAGTATTGCTTCTCCGGAGCCCTGAGAACGCCATGCCAGAGACGACCAAGACAGTCCTCGAGGGCCTGTCGTACTTCTATGCCATTTCTATCATTCTCGGTCGACTGTACTGTGGTATGCATGGCTTCATCGACGTCATCGTGGGCTCGGTCTTGGGTGCTGCAATCTCTCTTGTCGAGTTCCACTACGGCCCGCCGCTGGACGCGTACATGCACAGCAGCTCATGGTGGGCGCCCGTTATCGCTGCTCTTGTCGTCATTGTTCTCGTGAGGATACACCCTGAGCCAGCGGACGACTGCCCTTGCTTCGACGACAGTGTAGCCTTTGCTGGAGTCGTGATTGGCCTGGAAATCGGAACATGGATGTATGGGCGGACTTCAATCGATTCGTTCGGAGGATCTGCCCATACCGTCGAATCCATTGATCTCAACGCGCTGGGCTGGCACATTGTGTTAGCTCGTGTTGTGTTCGGCGTAGTTGTCATCCTTCTATGGCGAGAGGTTATGAAACCCACCATGCTCAGCGTTCTGCCTCACCTTTTCCGTCTCCTGGAGAAGGTCGAGTGGAATCTTCCCAGACGTTTCTTTACACCAGCGTCCATGTACAAGTCTATTGACCCGGGCTCGAGGATGGATACGCTTATTCCCAACGTCAGAGACTTGCCCCGCGTAGTTCAGTCCATTCGTCACCCGACAACGCGTGGTCGCTCGGTATCGATCGGACCACAGAGTGCCGCCGATGCGTACGAAACACTCGCTTACCGCGAGCGACGACGTAGGGAAAGTATCGGCAGCAATGGCAGCATCAAAAGCAAGGGCAGTATGCACGAGCTTCGAGAGAAGAGCAGCGACTGGGAAGGGAAGGGAGCAACATCTGGTGTCCAAGGCCACCACGGCAACTCCCTAAACGACTTTGAGCGCATGATGGGTACGGGCAGCGTGCTGGCGAGCCCGAGCGAGGAGAAGGGCGAGGTGGAGCTGAGGGTCGGCCAGCAAGATGAGATGAGTGAGAAGGAAATGTTTCTTCGCCTCATCCGCCCACGTGTGCGTTACGACGTTGAGGTGGTGACCAAGCTGGTTGTTTATACAGGTAAAGCTCAATCCCTCTTCCGCAAGATCCGATCTTGCTCCACATTTGCTGACAGATGCCGACAGGTATTGCTTGGCTGGGCGTCGGCCTCATCCCAATCATGTTCGAGTTGATCGGCCTTGGATCGAACCATCTCCGCACTGCGTGAACCAATTTCACATTTTGGATGGGATTCATTCTCCATGACCGCCCAGAGGGGTACCCTCAATTCACATATGTCTCTTCTATAAACAATTAACTTCTTGCATGGCGTATCGGCAACGTTGTACAGGAGACCTGCCGACGGGGGAATCGAGGGGTTTGGGAAGAGAAAGAGACGCATAGAACCTTTATCTTTTATTTTATTTTTACGAAGCACGATCATATTGTACATTCTTCTGGCAGTTGCATTGAGCCAGAGGCGGGGGTTTTTTTTTTTTTTCTTTGAATATTTACTCTTATGACGGTATATCATAAACGTCATTTTCTTCCACCCCGTAACGAAAAGGGCTATGAATTTGTTGGCGTCAAAAGGTGGACAGAAGAGTTTATCTACCTTACTTCCTGGTGGTACTATTGTGTGATTTGTTTGCCGAGGTAGAGACATCAGAGCTGGATGAGAGAAGCTTTGTTGGCGCGTTACATCAGTCAAGGATTATCTGCTGTCTTTGCCTCTGCTGTGAGACGTGCGCGTTACTATGGGCCACTTACTGCTCCAGTGTGACTGACGAGTAGCGCCTGAGATAAGGGCACCTCACCTCATCTCAGGCAAGGTGATGGGGAGGTATGATGCCTCTGGGGGTTGGCAGGCATGGAGTGAGACCCACGACAGCCACGCCAGCATACCTACCTAGGTGGTACTTTGTGCATTGTCTTCCTCAGACATGCTTTGTATCCCTCACGTTTTACTGCTGAACCAACTTCAACTCTGCCACTATCATCATTTGATGTGATGGCAGACCCTTTGCAACTGGAGCCTCCATCACCCTTAGTGATGTCTTCTCAGATCTAGATGATGAGAACCTTGATGGCTCATGATGAGCAATTGATATCTCGAGCTGCGTGCCCACACTGCGCAATAGCCAGGCTTCCGAACAGCGCCGACGGTGGTTTTGGTCGGTATTCTGAAAGGGGGCCCGAAAGAGGGCTTTCGAAGGCAATGGAGCAGTCCAGCGTCAGTATCCACGGGTGGTGCTTAGTCTGGAATCTCGAGGCAAGAGATGGCTCCCATCACAAGAAAACGATATTGACGAGCATCGCAGGAAACCTAGTCACCTTCAATGTTCAGTCGGCGGCGTCTGATTATGACTGGGCAGATGTTGGATCAAAGACCTCGTTCGAGGAGGCCCAAGTCCCCGTTCCTCCAGGAGTCAAGTCAAACCCCTCCCCCATGGTCGGGGACGTATGTGGGGGGTTCTGCAACTCTGATCTTTGCGGCTTCAGCTCTCTCACCCCTCACGCACCGCGGAGCGTGCGGAGTCGACTGATGCTGGACTCTACCTTAGGCAGGCGCATTCCGATAAGGGGCTCTCACACGATAATACCCATGGAAACAGATACTTGGGGACTTGGTTACGATCATCATCCTCGACAAGACTCAATGCCATTACCAACATGAGCAGACCGTCAACCGATCAAGGTCACCGTGAAGCCTTTGGTAGAAGTCGAGCTATCGCGGGCAGTGATGCGGAGAGGAGTCGGCCATTCCGCCCGGCAGCCCTTCTCCCCTACCTTACCTCAGGTCGCTTCCTCCGCCGTGCAGCCAGGCCAGGGTACTCGGTAGATTGGATCATCGGACGATCCGCTGCCGGCCGGCGGATGCCCTCGACCGGTAGGGCTGGATGGGTCACACCACCCCGCGGAGACTCTGGAACTCCAGGTGCCATGCGAGGTTATCAGATCTTGATGCTTCTCTCCATTGGTCGAAACTTTCGAGGAGGGGAAACGGTTCACGATTGCGTTCCTGGCGCGATGTTCCCCTGACACCGTTCGCTACAACGCCCGACCGGGAGCGACGGCATCTTCAGACATCAAATACCAGTCCATGGCAGGTTTCCGCAACGTTCTGTGCGGATTTCCAACATTTACAACGGTAAATATCAGGGAGAAGAAGAAAGTCACGCCGAGACACCAAAGGGCGACAGCTTGCACTACGAAGTAACCCAGCTCCACAGGATCCGAGACCATTGATTGTTTTAATGAGTTGCGCATTTTTGGATGAAGCCATCGAAATATCGACTCTGACAGTGCACTTATAGCTGATGAACCGCTCATATGATGGTAATTCTGAGCCAAGTTGCGCGCATAACTCGCAATCAAATGGCGTCGGCTAGAACAATTTCGCTGTGGTAACAAACTCGACCTGCCCTCACGTGGCGACGTCATTTCCCTGCACTTGCACTCCGGTGCCGGATTCTGCATTTGCCTCGCGTGCCTAAGGCACAGGGGAACCTCCCCAGTCGGGACTAGTGCAGATCTAATCAGTGTGGACCTCGGAAGCGAGGAACTGGAAGTCAAGGGGAAGAGACGGAACTTGGAAGGCACGAAGGCAAAAGAGGGAAGGGGGTCGCCAGCACTGCCCACTTGCCTGCCCCGTCGGATGCTGAAAATTGGAAGGTGAGGTGCCCGCGCACTTTCCGTACCTGAACCACCCGTTCTCTCCCCCCACAGCAAGCAGCAAGCGCAAGTAACAGCAACCACAGCCGCCGCATCTGCCCGATGGTGCAGCTCTTTCTCAACCCGACACCTCTGGTTTTTGGTTCTTTGCAACCAACCTAGAAGAAAAAAAGGCAAAAGGAGCAGAGGCCACGACCCTTTCGAGTATCCTTCAATACCTTGAATGTTTTCATCAGCCGACGAATACCTTATTTCTTACCTTGATGTAAAAAGCCCTCGTCTTTAGTAGGCTGATTTGTTTTGTCAGGTGCGGTGCACGACTGCCGACCGTACCTGCCTTCCCTTCCTTACCTAAGAGTAACCGTCAACCTTGGGAGGTGCAACTTCCGCCCTGCCTGCGCCAGCCCTGGTTCATCAGCCCAGATCCGCCAAAAATCGGCCCATTTAGCGAGCCAGCCCAGCCAGACGCAGTTTCCTCAGTCCTGCCGCTCCCTCTGCGAATACTCTACAGTGGCCAACCCCCCGCAGGATCTGATAACCAAAAGAACCGAACGAATCTGTTCTCCGCACTCAACTAGACGTCTGCACCTCATATTTTCGGCGACTTGAATACACCAAGCCTGCGCACCCTCCTGACACAACCATCTTGACGACGTGCGAGGCAGAAATTCCCAGCGCATCAACGGTCGCATGTAGTCCCCTCCACGATGTCGACCGACGCTGTCAGCGCTCCAGTCTCGGAGCCTGCACCTGTGCCGGCGCAATCCACGACTGGTGACCAGGACGAGGAACCAACCCTTGGCCAGATTGAATGTGCAAAGCCCGCCTTCCTCCACTCGCCCCCCGACAGCAACAATGCGCCCAAGTCGGACGCCAGCGACTCTGAGCTCAGCGATCTCGACGACGATGCCGTCGATCCATCTGCTGCTCCTGCGACCCAAGATGAGGTGCCGCCGCCCGAGGATGACATTGGCGAAGTCCTCCCCGACCACTGGTCCGGGACTGTCCCTGTCTTCAGGCCCACGATGCATCAGTTCAAGGACTTCAAGCTATTCGTACGCCCATGCCACTCCCACTTGTGCCCTATGTCCCCGTGTCTTTTCATCGGCTGACTGTGACCGTGCCTGTAGATGACCAAAGTCGATCATTATGGAATGAAGTCCGGCATCGTCAAGATTATCCCTCCCCCCGAGTGGAAAGAAAACCTGCCCCGACTCGATGACCTAGTGAAGCAGATTCGAGTTCGAGAACCAATCAAGCAAGATATCATGGGATCCAATGGAACCTATCGTCAAGTCAATATTCTTCATCAAAGATCCTACAACCTCCCGCAGTGGCGACAACTTTGCGACCAGAGCGAACATCAGCCGCCAGCGCGGCGAGGCGAGCGCCGAGCCAACGTCGAAAAGCCGAAACCCCGATCCGCCCCCAAACCTCGTACAGAAGCGAAATCGACTCCGGCCGGGTCAAGAAAGCGGGGCCGAGGTCGACCGCGCCGGGGCAAGGCCAAGAGCAAGAACCAGGATGACGATGAGGACGCCGAAGAAGAACAGGAGGAAGAGAAGCGACCGATGACGCCCGTCTCCCCTAAGCCGGCTGCGGATGCGGATGCCAAGGTCAAGGTCAAGAAAGAGGAAGTCGTTGACTCTGTAGAAGATCCGGGAATGGATGTCGACGAAGATGAACCACCAACCGTTGGCAGAATGGGTCGGATGGGTGGCGCGAGACAAGCGAAGCCAAAGACCCAGACTGTTTCGGCCCGTCGGAAGTACAGCAAGAGAGAAGGCTCCGCCATGATTGACGAAAAGGCATTCCAAGACTTTGACTACCAGATGGATGTCTCTGACTATACCCCTGAGCGCTGCGAGGAACTTGAGAGGATATACTGGAAAACTCTCACGTACGCCCCGCCGCTGTACGGTGCAGATCTCATGGGGACTCTCTTCGACGAGTCGACAGAAATGTGGAACTTGAACAAGCTCCCCAATCTGCTGGATGTTCTCGGGACAAAGGTTCCCGGTGTTAACACGGCCTACCTCTACTTGGGCATGTGGAAGGCCACTTTCGCATGGCATTTGGAGGACGTCGATCTTTACAGCATCAACTATCTCCACTTTGGCGCCCCTAAACAATGGTACAGCATTTCACAAGCTGACGCCCGCCGTTTCGAGGCTGCCATGAAGAACATTTGGCCCACGGATGCCAAGGCTTGCGACCAGTTCCTTCGCCACAAGGGATTCTTGATTTCCCCATCGCACCTCAAGCAGCACTACAATATCACTGTCAATAAGTGCGTCTCGTATCCGGGTGAATTCGTCGTTACCTATCCTTACGGATATCACTCTGGATATAATTTGGGTTACAACTGCGCCGAGGCTGTCAACTTTGCGCTCGACTCTTGGCTTCCCATGGGCAAGATCGCCAAACGTTGCGAGTGTGCACAGGCACAAGACAGTGTGTGGGTTGACGTATACGATATCGAACGGAAACTCCGTGGCGAGCCGACTCCTGAGTACGAGGAAACTGACGAAGAAGACGAAGAGGATGATGAAGATGAGGATGAAGACGACGCTACTGGCCTTCCGTCTCCTCCTGGTAGCAACGGCATCGTCAAGTCGGCTCGCAAACGAAAGCGCGCTGCTGGAGACAAAGAAGGCAAGGCAAAGACCAAGCGAATCCGTCTCAAAGTCAAGACACGCGCAGAGCCGACGTGCTGCCTTTGCCCCAGCGATATCCCTGGCGCAGAAGTTTTGCCAACAGACGATGGCCGCAAAGCCCATCGCATGTGCGCGCTATACCTGCCCGAGACCTATATCGATACCGTCGACGACAAGGAGGTCATTGCGAATGTTGCCAACATCAACAAGGAACGCCTGGATCTCAAGTGTCTCTATTGTCGGTCCAAGAAGGGTGCCTGCTTCCAGTGCTCACAGAAGAAGTGTGCCCGGGCCTACCACGCCACTTGCGCGGCTGCAGCGGGTGTCTTTGTCGAAGAAGCCGAAGTGCCAGTCTTTGGCGAAGATGGAACCGAGTACAAGGAGCAAGCCTTCGAGTTCAGCTGTCGCTTTCATCGTACCAAGCGTGATAGGAAACACACTGGTGACTCCTTGGAGGACGACGTGCGGATTCGCGAGGCTGCGACAGCACTCACCAAGGGCGACATTTGCCAGTTGCAGTACTTCAAGGGCGATATCTTTGCCGGTGTCGTGGTTGAGAATCGCGCCGATGAGCAGATGTTCCTCCTTGATATCGTTCCTAATGGGTATGTCTCTGTCGAAAACTTCATTGAACAAAGTCTGACGTGTTGTAGTGATCGTCTCGAAGTCGAGTGGAAGTGGCTTCTATTGCCTGACCCATCTGACTACCACCTTCCGAAGGCGTCTTCCAAGGCTATCCCGATGCCGTCGTCACAGAAAGCAAAGGAACGACTCAATGCGAAGCGCCCTGCTGACGAGATCCCGCGGAAAGATGCTCCCTTTGTTGAAGGCTACACATGGGCAGAGTTCCATCCATGCAACGAGTGTACTAATCCAAACCAGACCAAGGTTGATCTGTCGAAGGATAGCCAGGTCTGGCACTATCTTGGCAAGACGTCCACGGAGGCGAAGGCACAGTACTCCGATGATCCCGGCAAGCAGCTGCACAATTCCAAGAGCAACTTTCTTGATACCATTCCCAAGCCTCCCAAGCCTGTTTCCGCAAGCACATCGCATCGCAGGGTGTCAATCGTTCCACCGCAGCCAGCCCCATTGCCAATGTTTACGCCTGGAGTCGCTGTTCAGAATGGGCCCAAGTCGGAGAAACCGTACGTATATAAGCCCAGGAAACCTGTCGAAACCAACTACGCTGGTACCGGATCTTTCACCACGCAGAAGTTCACACCCAAGGCTACTGCGCCCCCGACTCCCGGAGGACAGCAGCTCCATTTCGGAGCTGATCCTCGATACCCGATCCCCGGGACCCAGTTTGTTCAACAGAAGTTTGCTCCTGACGTACATCAACAATATGTGCCTAGTTCCGCTCCATCTGGACAGGGTTACTACGCGGCTCCGAACTCGATACAACGGCCAAGCCCCTATAGCACCCCGGGGCCGCAACCTGCAGTCAGCGCGCGACCCACGCAACAAACATGGTCGACGCCATCGCAGAACTCCAGACCTCCTTTACCACACAGTGCTTCGCAAAGCTCAACTCAGCAGAATCATCGGAGATACTCGGCCGCCCCAACGCCTTCTGTCGCTACGAAATATGCATTCTTCCAGGTTCACCACAACAGGTCAGATTTTTCCAACCCCAGCAACTTTGTGAATGATACTCACACACTCCATAGAGACTCGAAGACGTACCGAACTCCTTATGCTCCATGGGGAGGGTTCACCAACGGATATGAAGGTAACCTGCGAGCTCACCTCATGAGGACGTCTCCAGAAGCCTTCTTCAAGAACCGGCAAGGCTCCATTCAGGGAGACACAGCGACACCTGCTCCGAATACGGGCCCGCAGGGACCTGCTTACGGTGGCCCATACCACAACACACTGACGAATGTGATGCCTCAAGGCTCTATTGGCATGTATGGTGTCAAAACAGCGGCCCCTTATTCTTCACCAGCACCGCAGATCCCTCAGAATCACACCAGGGCGCCGTCTTACTCATCGATATCTCCATCTCCAGCACCAGGCAGCTCTCGACCCAGCTCGCATGGTCAAAGTCAGGGTTGGCATGCGCAGCAGCCACAATCGGCGCCGCTACACCCAGCGATCCGGCCGCAGTACGGAGGCTGGGCGAATCATCAGCAACAGCAGCATTCTCAGCATCAACCCTCGCAACTGCCTGTCCCTCAGCAGACTCCGCAACAGTCTCCTGCCAGCCAGCCTCAACCTACCCAGACAAAATCTCAGCCTGCAGCAAAGCCCGCTGCGCCGAAGGTGCAGTACAAGGTATAACCACCTAGTCCATGACATTTCCTCAAGTGGGACAAGCCCAAGCTGATCCAATGATAGATCCCCGAGAAGCAGACCCCGGTTCCCCTCCCAGCCAAGTACCTTGCGGCCATGGGCATGATGCCTTCGGCTGCTACTCCATCCAAGGCCAGTTCGAAATCAACCGGAGCGTCTGTGCAAGACACGAACCCACCCCCGGCTTCTCGCCCGGGGAAGGATGTAATACAGAACACATCGACGGCAGCCGTCAATGGCCTTTCCACGCAAACGGCTTCTCAAGTGTCAAGATTAGCTGGCCCAACGACAGAGGCGGCGCCTCGCGTAGCTCAAGCTCCCGTGCCGGTACCGCACACGCCAGTGCCGGCTCCAGCCTCTCGAATGCCGTTTACAAATCAATCGATGACTACAGCGTTCCCTCGACAGCCTACGCAGTCTCAACCACAGGCTTACAATACGCCGTCGGCCCAGCCGTTCCCTCCCACGAGCCGACCACGGACTGAGCATCTCAACCCAGCGGAGCTCTTGGCCCAATTTGCCCTCACTCCGCGCGTGAATCCGCCGACGCCTACAGCCCCTCCCCATCAGTCCATACCGTCGCCGATTCCGCCGCAGACAGCTGCTATGCCAGGCTACCAGAGTCATGGTTCCAATTGGGGACCGACGCAGCAGCAGCAGCAGCAGACACAGCATCCCCAAGCTTGGGCGCCCCCGCCGGGACAGTGGCAGCCTCCACATCATCAGCAGTACCAGCATCCTCCGGCACAGCAATACCAACAGCATTATCAACAGCAGAATCAGCAGCAGCCGCCACCACCGCCGCAACAACAACATCAAATGCGAGCGCAGCCGTCGTTACCCCCGCCCCATCAAACTCCTGAGGACGAGGTTCCTCTGCCCGATGTGCCGACGGACTCAACAGCCATCGTCGAGAGGATGATGCAGAATCTCCGCCGCGCTGCGTTCCAAGGTTGATGCGAAATCTACCTGACCTGCACGATACGTGCACATGTTTGACTAGTCTATGATTCGAAAACCAGACACCAAATCTCTTCCAGTGAAATACAGTCGCCAGTTTGACTGAAGACGACCAAACGAGAAAGAAGGCGGGCGGTGGATGTGTATGGAATGAAGAAATATGCATGATTTTGTAGGGGTCTCGGCGTTGAAACGGGGTGTTGGTCGGGCTAATCTAATTCCTCTCTCATGGAAGTTTCGCTTTCGGGAAGGAGGCTCATGATGGATGGATGGGCTTTTTGTGTTTGTCTTTCACAGTTTTTGAGGTTTTCTTTGCAAAAGCGTACATTAGGTTTCAAGGAGCAAGACGCGAGGAAAGCAGGCTAGCTAGCTAGCTGTAGGCATCACTTGCTTTCCCTGGGCGTCTTGGGTGTATAGATAATGAAACGTGCGATATTGCCCAAATTACGTTTTTGCTCCCTCGTATGGCTCTCTATGTTGATTTAGAAGTCGAGCAAGTCTGAAGATGGTCATTAGCCATCGTGATTTGGTTGGGATTTACCACAGATGTGTAGTCACCACTGCAATCTTGACTATCATCAAACGCAAGGCTGATGGGATTAAGACATTGTCACTACGTCACTTAAAAATGTATCAATAGACAGACGGAACGCGAAGTCACAGACGCAACAACGTAAATAATGATTGATTTTTTTTTTTTTTTGCTTTTCGACAAAAGCTAGCATTCCGTAACTAGCTGACTACAACTTGGCCGGAATATTCTCTTTCTGTACTCCTCTAGTCGCGGTCATTTCATTCCCATCGATTCACGCATACTTGTTGGCGACGAGCCACTCCTTCAGCTTAGCAGCGTCACGCTCGCGGTAGGCGGCGCGGCCGCGGACCTTGTCCTTGACGGTCTCAAGGGTACGGGCAAACGCGCTCGTGTCCTTGTCGGCGAAGAAGGCCTCAATGTCCTTGACGGACTCAAAGTCGGTGAACTTGCCCAGGGAGACCTGGATGAAGCGGTCGACGACAATGGGGTTGCCGAGCTTGGCGAGGCAGGCCTCCCAGTTGTTCTTGACGTAGTCCCACTGGATCTGGCGGGCGACCGAGTTTCCGGCGAGGGCAGAGCCAAGAGAGTGCATGTCGGCGGACGGGACGGAGTCCGAAGCTGGGGCGGGCGGGGACTTGTTGAAGAGGAAGGGGAGCAGGTTGTTCTTGATGATGTCCTCATCGCGGACGAAACCAAGGTTGGAGAGGCAGATCTCCTTGCCGTCGATGGCGGGGGTGGTGAACCACTCCTTCTTCAAGGCCTCGACGGCGCGGGCCGTGTCGTTCTTGATGGCGACGCGGAAGACAGGCGTGCGGAGGGCGGGGTGCAGGGGGTTAGACTCGGGTGACTCGACCCAGGCGTTGAAGCGCTTGGTGGCCTCCTCGGTGACACTGCGGTTGTTAGTACTTATACCGATTGTATCAATGGTGGATTAGGCTTACCCGGCATGGCCGTTGACACCAGCAGTCAAGAGGACTCTCTTGCGGAGAAGTCCGTCGAGGTAGCTCTCGCCCTCGGGGAATTCCCAGCCCATCTTGGCCACGACGTCGTTGATTAGCTTCAAAGTGAAGGTCTCTAGACCCTTCTTGATGGTCTCGTCATCGCTAAAGATGGACTTGACAAGTGCGATAGAGTCAAGGACCTGGCTCCACACCAGGTAGTTGTCCTCCTTGGCGAAGCCTTGGACGAAGGACAGAAGAGCTGCGGTGGTGCCGTAGCCAGAGAAGGCAAGGTCGGCGGAGGAGCCGATGATAGCAATCTTGTCCTCGGTGGTGAGGCGATCGAGCTGCTGTCCAAGCTTCAGAAGACGCTCAGGGGGGTAGTTGACACGGTAGAAACCGGAAGATCCAGAGTTGAGCTTGTAAAAGTCTGTGTCGATATCACGGATCGTGTCCTCCTTCTTCTCAAGGGACAGGGACGTGACGCCCTTGGTGCCGACCTTGCCCTCAATCTCAAGGGGAATCCACCAGGTGGTCTCGTCGTCCTCGGGTTTGACGTCGCCAGTGGAAAGGAAACGAGACTGCTTGACAGAGATCTGGCCGGGCTCCTCGGCGACGGTCAGAACGGGGTGGCCAATCTTGGAAATCCAGGGGCCCATGAGCTTGTTCACGTCCTTGCCGGACGCCTCAGTGAGAGCATCCCACAACGCCTTGGTCTTGGCGTTGCCGTACTGGTGGGCCTTCAGGTAGTTGGAGACACCCTTGAGGAAGGTCTCGACACCGAGGTGGTTGGCGAGCATGCGAATGGCCGAGCAACCCTTGAGGTAGCTGATGTGGTCGAAAATCTGGTTGACGTCAAGGGCGTCCTTGACAGGCACGTGGATGGCGTGACTGGCTCTGATGCCATCAAGCTTGAAGGCCATCTCCATACCCTCGTTGACAAACTGAGACCAAACCTGCCACTCGGGGTGCAGGTAGTCAGTCGCGTGCCATCCAACCCAGGTGGCGAAACCCTCGTTCAGCCACAGCTCATCCCACCAGTCCATAGTAACCAGGTTGCCGAACCATTGGTGAGCCAGCTCGTGAGCGACGACGTAGGCAACACGGTTACGGTATCTGGCCTCGGATGTCTTCTCGTCGAAGAGCACGGCAGTCGTACGGTAGGTGACGAGACCCCAGTTCTCCATGGCTCCGTGGGTGAACTCGTGGACGGCCAACAAGTCGGCCTTGGGCAGGGGGTACTCAATGCCAAAGATGTCGGAGAAGAAATCGATGATGCGAGGCGCGTGCCACAGAGCATAACGACCCTGCTCCTTCAGGCCACGGGTGGTGTAGACACGGACGGGCAGCTGCTTGCCATTGTAGCGGCGCTCGGTGAACTCCTCAACGTACTCAAAGTCACCGACAGCCCAGGCGAGGAGGTATGTGGACATCTTAGGGCTGGTCTCGAACGAAACCAGCTGCCAGCCCTCCTTGGTCTTCTTGGTGTCCTTGACGGGCATGTTGCTGAGGGCAACCTGGTCCTCGGGGATCTCAATCTCAAAGTCAAAGGTAGCCTTGAGGTTAGGCTCGTCGAAACAGGGGAAGGCCCGACGGGCGTCGCAAGACTCGAACTGTGTGCTGAACATGTAGTGCCACTCGTCATCGCGGGGTACAGACTTGGCGGGCTCGGCGGCGGGCTTGTACTTGCTGCGGTAGAAACCAGCCATCTCGTTGTTGATGATGCCCTCAAACTCAATGGTCAGAACAGCCTTTTGCGCCTGGGGGATCTCCTCGTCAAATGTGACGGTAGCGCGCTGCTGCTTCTCGCCATAGCTGAAGTTGGTGGACTCCCATGATTGCGTCGACTTGGTGTGGCCGACAGCGATCTTTGCGCTGAGAAGCTTGATCTCGAGGGCGTTGAGGACGATTTCCTTGGTAGGCTTGACAACCTCGGCATCGATGCTGTAGGGCACAAGCAAGAGGTCAGCATCTTGGGCACATCTTTGCTGTGCTTATTGGACCTCGTGCTGAAGTTGAAGCTGAAGCTGAAGCTCGAAGCTCGGGCGGGGTGAGGGGTAGGGTGTGTCCTTACGTCACGGTTCCCTTGTAAGTCCAGTCCTTGAAGTTGAGGTCACGGAGGGACAGGACGTAGTGGGAGGGCCGAATCGACTCGGGGAGAACTTCGCGATCAGCCATGTTGCCGACTCTGCTGGCGTACAGTGCCTTGTCGGATGTGGTGATTGTCGAGCAGTAGTTGCGGTGGGAAACGGGTGCGGGGAAGGAAGAAGGTCGGCGGTAGCTATTTGTCCGCGAGGCGAGCTTTATGTCAGTTTCGTACCCTTGGGGTGGTTCAAGGTAGGCTACAAAGAGGAGTAGTAAGACAAGGGGATAATAGGGAATGAGAGGACGGAAGAAGAGGAAAGAAAAGTAAGGTGGTAGTAGTAGTAGTAGTAGGAGGAGGGAGGCGGAAGAAAAAAAAGAAGAGTAGTGTAACGGATTCGATCGGAGTAGAAGCTGTAGCAGCTCCACAACAGAGTGCCTTCCTACTTGGGATTATGGGCAAAGCGGCAAGCGGCAAATGGGACGACTGGCGCGTGGTAGTCTGTAGACTCTCAGGTACTGTGGTGGATGGTTGTGGGTTTGATCAAGGTGACAAGGTGAAGGAGAGAGTTCCGGGGTGGATCAATGGTGATGCTCCGAGGTGAGGGGCAACGAGGGGCACACAAAAGGTCCCTGCATGGGTCAAGCTGGTAGCTCTCCTGCGTTCTGCGGCTGTCCACTCCCGTCCACTCATTGAGTGAGGTAAGCGTGGAGTATGTGCTGCCCACCATAGAAGGCGCCGCTACGCTCGACTTGGTCCACGGGTGCGCGCAGGCCACTAATACCTTCCGGTAGAGGCAGCCCAGGAATTGCCCGTTTCTTTCATCGTTGCTGTTCCATTACCAAAGACTAAGGTAAAGTATGGCAAGGCAAGGCACCTAAGGTCTACTAGACCTTTGCTATCCGAGATGAGGGTCTCCGGGAAGATAGAAAAGCCCCAATAGATGGATGGCCATCCGACAAAAGGGGAACCTTGAAAACAAAAGGAAAGCAGACCAGACAGACTTACCTCGCAACGAAGGCATCGCGAGCAATCCGTCCAACTGTGGGAGCCGACGACCAGAAAGCATTAGACGTGGACGTGGTGGAAACTGCTGCCCTGAAGACAGACGAATTCGAAAAGTGGCGTCTGAAGCCAATGTTGTACAAGGATGATGAAGAAAGAGAAGCCGGCGCAGTTGAGCCAAAAGATGACGATGATGGTGGTGTTACAAGAAGTGATGGCAGTGGTGGTACAGATACACAGCAGCCGCGGACCAGACCGCGCGCCGCAGGACCAAACGTCCGTCCGGCCAGCTGCCCGATCGGGTTCATCCTGTTTGATCGGTCCGCCCAGGGCAGACTGAACGCAGAATGAAAGGACTATAGAGCTGAGGATGAGGTTGAGGCAGGTCGTAGACAATCGCCTCAGTGCATCGTCGCTACCGATTCCTTCTTCACGCTGGTTGGAATACTTTGTAGATAAATCTCTGTACGAGGACAAACGGGACAGACTCAGGAGGCCACAGCCTGTCAACTCGGACGGTTCGGCGCGGGAATTAGCCTGTTTAGGCAGAAAACGGGGCTGGCTTCTCCCAGTACGAGGCTGCGGTGGCTTGTGCTCAAGCATAAGTTCCCTCGAAAAAAAAGTTGAAATGGTCAACGCCGACGACAAGCGAGATGACCTCGGTACGGCTGCCCCCATATAAGGTAGGTAGGTAGGTAAGCGTTGAGGCATTGACGAGTTATATTTATACAGTTCGATTAATAACATATCGCAGTCTCAAGTGAAGTAAGAGCGAATTGAAAAGTTATATAGCTGTAATGTGAATCATTGTTGCTCTTCTTCTACCACGCTCAATGTATAAAGTCCTCACTCGCTATTGCATCCCAGACCCTCTAATGTTCGCTTGGTATACCGCATCGTCGCACACGATCGATGCCTACCTATAGTGCTCCCCTTCCCATGCCTCCTCCAGACAAATTCCATCCCGACACTGAGCGCGCTAATTAACAAGATACCCAATGCGTCCAACCATGCCATGAAAAACGGTCTCGAAAGCAGCAAATTCCACACCGTAACGCCTGCCCCCATTCGATCCCGAACAAGTACATCATTACGTCGTCAAGAGGAGAAAGTCCTCAAGAATGCCTCCCCTTCTACTCGTATATCGTACCATGCATACACACGTGCTCTTCGTCTTGCAATCTTATGCCGAACTGCCGGCGCCGGCGCTGAGGCCCGGCGCCCCTCCCTCCGCCGACACCTTGGCCGCGACTTCGTTCCACCACGATCCGTGAGCCGCTCTGTCGACGGCTCCGACCTTGGATATCTCGTCCAGCATCTCCCGAACCTGCACCGCGAACTCCGCCAGGCCAAGACCCGCCAGCTTCTCATGCGCAGTCGTAGCCGCGTTAAGCTTCTCCTTTGCTGATCCAGCAGTCAACCTGGCGTTCATGTGGCCCCTGAGCCTGGCCAGGAGAAGCCGCAGCACTGGCTCTGTCGGTTCGATGCTCTTCTTCATCGAGTCTAAGCTAGCCTTCAGCACCTTAGTAACGAGGGCTTTCAAGTGCGTCTTGGTTGCTGCTGGCATAGATCGACCAGCTTCGAGAGCCGCCATGACACCCTGTACTGTCGACTCGACATTGTCGTGATCTGCCTCTAGCACCGCTGTGATCCGTGTCGCCTCCGTCTTCCACGGCGTGCGGACGTCTCGCTTGAGGAGGTTCTTACATTGCAGTAAAATGGCCCCAGTGGTGACAATCCGCTGTGAGGCCAGGGACAACCGCACCATGCGCTTGTAGTCCAAGCCCAGCATCTCGGGTACTTTGTCAACGGCGATTGGAGCCGGCTGCGTGAAACTGTCGACGAGCAGCTGTGCGTATATTTTGTCGTCCGTTGGCCGATTCTTGGGGTGATTGATGCCCTCCGGGTCTCTCTTTCGAGCCTCCGCCAGAACCTTGGAGCGTGCAGAACGCCACGCCGTCTCGGCCGCGCTCAAATCGTGTGCGCCGCTCTCAAGTGCCCCAGCAAATCTCTTCTTCTCGTATTCTGGTGCAGACTCAATCAATTGAGGAGCTGCAGTGGAGAACATGTAGTTGACGTAGTCGCATAACATGAAATCGACAAATTCTGTCAATGCTTCTACGCGATCAACCAAGCTCCCGTTTTGAAGTTTGTTTTCCACCAAATCCTTGGCCTCGTCGTCACGGAATGGTGCGCACAACTTGGGCAAGAGGTTTGCCATGGAAGTAAAAAACTTCTCATATGAGAAGCCCCCCATCTGGAACTGTCGCTCGGCCACCTCAATATCCAGTATCTCACTAATCGTTGTGTGCATGTAGGCGCCGGGCTTGACGAGCCGCTGCAGGTTGTCCTTGAGATACCTCATCATGATGACAAAATATGCAAAGCTAGCGTCCATATTGTCTTCTTCCATGCTTGCTCTCATTCCCGCAAAAAGGGGTATCTGAACGGCAGCGTGGTGTTCCCGGTATTCGCTTGAAGGGATGCGGTATTCTCGGTTAATGGCAAGCTCGTGGACGACAATCCTATTATCGGGCAATAGGCCGCTGAACCCAGGCTTGATCTCTATGGGCTGTGGTTTGGTATGACCCTTGGCCGGCGTTGGCGGCGGTGTCAAGGTCTGCGAATCCGGCGACACGAGGCTTTCGGCAGTAGCGGAAGCCTCTCCGGGCACGGTTTCGGCGACACGGGGCTTCATATCGCCAGTGGGCTTCTTCGCGGCTCGTGCCTTGCGTGCCTTGCGAACGGCATCGCCAATCATCTTCTTGCCCTTTTCCTGGCCCGCAAGCTTCTTGATCCGCACAATGAGCTGAACTTGGTTGCTCTTGATGCTCTCTCGGTACTGCTCTGCGGCCGCGTCTTCGGTGCTTTCCTGGACCGTCTGCAAAATCATGTCCAGCTCAACAAACTGCAAGAGCATCAGCTGAACAAGAGACTCCGAGTCCCGAGACTTCCACGCAAGGAACGCGTTGTAGAAAGTAGCGTAAATCTCGGGAAGTGCACTACGCAGAGTCGGCGGGGGGGTATAGTTGTTGGCTGCAGTCAAACGCGACATGATGTTCTCGAAAGAAATTAGGAGATCTCGGGCTTTCGTCACGAGGTCCTGCAGCTGTGGATTAGCAAGGTCATTACGGGGCATTGGTTGAGGCTGTGACAATCCAACCTGTTCCCTATCCCCTGTGCCGTCCTTGTTACTCAGAACCTGCGTGGGGTGGCCCAGAATGAGAAAAGCGCTGAGAAATGTGCGAACGGCGGCCATCTCCTCAACGGACCCCGTCTCGCCCTCCTGCAAGCCGCATATCCTGAGGATACGGGCAGTCTGTACGAGGACCTCTTCTTGCGCCAACAGCTCGAGTACTTGGTCAAAGGACGTGTCCCGCACGCCGTCAATGGTGATGCCTAACCCGGAGAACTCTGCGACAGCCTTTCTTCTCATGAGGCTCTTCCACCACCATTGCAGTTTTTCGGCCGCTTCAGGCTCACTCAACACCCGAGCACGCTTCTCGTCAGAGGGATTCGAAGAGGCCTCGGTGGGCTTGCGCGACATGAGACTCTGGCCTCGCGCCCTCTTGGTGGCATTACGGCCCTTCAACTCTTCTCTCCGCCGCTCGGCCTCGGCTAAGCGTTCTTCCATCTGAACGCGGAGCTTGACCAGTTCCTGTTCTCTCTTGCCCTTCATGGTTTCTGCAACGGCCTTGGCCCTCTTGACCTCCTCGGCACAGGAAGCCACGATCTCGGCCAGGTTGCGCTCCCGGGCTTGTTGGGCAGCGATTGCTCGTTCTTCGGATAAAGAGGTGTCGCGGTGGCTGGCCTTGGCCATGGCGGCTCTCAGACGGACCTTTTCGGCGTGGGCAGCTCGGTCGGCGAGGCGTGCTTTTCGGTCTTCGAGAAAGGACGTGCGCCGGAGGTGCTGTGCAATGTGCTTGCTCTGGTCAGAGTCTCCATGGCGGGTAAAGGTCTGGGTCGAGGAACAGCGAGAATGAGCAGAGGAGATGGAGTTGCGGCGGGAAGAAGCTGCTGAGTCCTTGCGACGGGTCTGGGAGGGCCGGTAGAAGCGGGCGGCGATGTGCGGAGGCGGGGTGAAGATGCGGCCGTCAGTGTCGTCCATCTCCTCGTCGGAGGTCGGGGGCATGGATAGATCAACGTCGGCTCCTTCCATGGCTGACGATGGTGAGCCAACAGACTCCTCTAGATTACGCGAAGGGTCGGTGAGGTCTGCCGAAGGGCGACGCATGTTGTTTGGCGTGCCTCCTGGCTTCGATGTTTCGGAGATTCGAGAGGTTGTGGTTTCGCAATAACGGATGCAATGAAAGACGATATTTGGCGAGCGGGAGGGCGGCAGATGTGGTGATGATGTAGTTAGGTCGAAGGTTCTCGAGAAGGAGTAGGTTTCCAAGTGACACAGGAGTTACCAGGGGTTTGTGTGTCGTGTTGTAATCGCAGTCGCGGTCGTCGAGGGGAAACCGGTCGGGTCGCCCAAACAAGGTGGATCGGGCTGAAGCCTGGTTTAAGCCAAGGTACTAGTAGCAGGCAGGCAAGCGAATGGATTTCGGCTGTCGATTTTGGGGGGAAAACAACAACAACAAAAAAGTGTTGCAAGGGGAGGGTTGGTCCTTTAATTTTCTGATCCCGAGAAACGAAAAACGACTGGGTATAAGACAGAACCGAAAAGTTCAGAAGAAGGCGTCTGGCGTGTGAGGGACGAAGGAAGTAGTATGTGAAGTTGAAAAGTCAAGAGGTTCGCATTGCAACTTTGGGGGAAAGTCAAGGAAAGCCCGAGGAAATCATGGCTGGCTGCTGGGCTGCGGGAGGTGCTGGCGTTAGGTTGGTGGTGGATGGTGAGTGGTGGTGGTGGTGGTGGTGGTGGTGCTTGGTGCGTGCCGGGTGGTGTAACAAGTGCGAATGGATGGCTGGGCTTGTGTGTTTGTGTGTGTGTGTGAGTGTGTGGGCTGTGGACCGACTTGCTGGGAATGGAACGACGGAAGCTTCCAGTTTCCCATGCCTTAGCACTACTTGTGAAATTCACCATCCGCCGTCCGCTCTTGCCCTGCTGACCGAGCATTGGGGCCATTGGCGCAATTGCTCAGGATCTGCAGGTATGACAAACAGTGCGCTATCCACCGATATGCACTAGCGTCCTTCCATCTTTAGCGAAGCTAGCGTGCTTCCGACTCTTTCCAGCTTAGATCCCACCACACTCCAGCCCCCCCATGGTGATACTTATCCGAACTCTAGACGGAAGACCCGGAGCCGATGATACTCTGTCTTACACTCAGTCCGGATAACGCACTTTCATGTGATACATTTTGCGTTGATCTGTTGGCTTGACCGATTACTTTCTCTTCAACATCTTTGGCTGCCTTGTTGTCGTTCCTCGTCGAAACGGTACATGTCCCGTGTCGAGGCAAGCGAGAGAACTTCCAGGTTCTGGTGCAGAATCGCGGGTCCATGCCGGATTAGGCAAGACGTTGGCGTCATAATCCAGCCAAGATGCTCATGATGCGACTCTAGTCACGTGGGAATGTCCGGCCCCGTGGACCACCGACGACCTAACCCACCTCACCACCGGCCGCCACGGACACTCCAAACGGTTGTGGCGCCGTCCCGGACCTATTTTACGAATATTGTAACCCCCTCGGCCACCCCAGCATCTTACAGACTCCCGCTGTTGTATTCGTAGCTCGCACCGTCCAGATTAGCTCGCGATTCGTGTTCCAGCGGTTGGGCGCTTCTAGTGACCCGGCCGAACCCACGATGTGCCTTAGACCCGGGGCTTGCTGTTGGACCGCGCACTAACACAGCTAGTCGGTGATCGACCTTCGAGAACAACTTCCGTTCGTTCACGTCGTTTCAAAACACTTGCCATGTGGCTCTCGATCCCATCGCGTCTATCGTCTCACGGCTGGCGTAAGTTGTAGAAACTTGATCACCCTGACTTACGCATGCTTTCTTTTCGATACCGAATGGTACCTGGGTCTTAAAGGTCTTGACTTGGGTACCCCTAGGTGTTTTAGTTACCCATAAATTTAGTTCTCAAGCTATTATCCTGAGCTCGAATCCCATAATTATCTTGAATCATTGTGGCTTAGCCTGGATACTCATAGCTTTCAAGTGCGCATACGTAATCGTGATTTCGGATCCCTATGCGTGTTTCCGATTTTGGTAGGAGGCAGCTGAAATAAAAACTAATCTGCCGCCCAATACATCCTGAGTTTTGAATCTCATACATCACTACCGCTACAACTGACTACCTTCACTAGTTGCTTTAATATATTTCCTTTTACCTTAGTGTACTACATGGAACTTCATATAACCATGATGACGACAATAAGAGTGGCAGCGATGTCAGAAGCAACTAATTATATGGGCCGGCCGACTCTTTCATCACTTGCTTGGCCATTCCAGCCCATGGGTGGTTTGGGTCCCCATGGGTTATTTGGATCCTCATTGGATTGGCTCCCTATGCGTATCTTGGAGACCATAAGTCTTGGGCAGCGGCATCTATAAGCCAAGTCCAAAGACCACATTGTCGTACTACCAGAGTATCTTAGGGACAAGGACTACGTACTCAGACGAATCCTTTTGTTCCGATTCGAGTTTTTCACTCAATCTTATGCCGTTTACTACAAGGAAACATCCGATAATCAAGTAACTTGCTCTAAGCACGAAATCAGCAAACGTAGGCCACTGTCACGCAACCTGCTCAAGTCCATATTCCTCGGGACAGCTGAATTCCAGGCCTCATACAACTTTTACACATTCCAAAAGTTTCAAACCATTACAGCATCTTAGCCTCACAGCGAAGAGTCACCATTTCTCATTGACTTGTGAAGAACATGGATCTCAGGTAAGTAGTTCCCTTGGCGTGGTATGCCTTGACTATGCTGTTGTCATCGGTATGTTTCCGGTCTTCAAGACATTCCCGTTGCCATTGAATGCTATAATTTTTTATTCAAAGGCCATTGATGCTTCGTGGTTCTTCGGGGTCAAAAGTCATCAGATATCAACCCCAAGTTTCGACGGTCGTGCCCAGGCTGAGGTAGAGAACTTGACGTCGCCCGCGGTGAATTCATTCAGTGAGCCACGTAGTAGAAGATATATACCAATAGAGTGTAAGTTGTGTCTATCGCAGTCTACATGTCTACGTGAGGATGAAGTCTCTATCACCCACTCAAGTCAACAAGCGAGGTGCTTTGGACGTATTTTTGGCGTTGAAGCTACGTAATTGTCCCAGTTTAAACCTTTCTAATGGACGCCCAACATCATTGTAAACCTCTAGACGAGACAGTCATAAATCACGACGTAAATAAGACGTCACGACGTACAGAAGACGGGCTCAAGCCGACTCTGGCGGCTTTGGCCGATGAGCGTCCACAAGGAGCAATGCCGATGTTCTGTAGATGAAGAAGAATTCTACCCGAGAACAAAGAGATGAAGAGCTGGCTTTATACGTTCACCACAATCCCCGGGGATATCTCCCTCATGGAGTTAGTTCGAAAGCCGCGCCCACAGCCACCTTTGGCCGTAAGAATTGGACAGGTTCGTCGACCACCACATCACCTCGAGAGAACTGCTTCAGACCTACAAAGGGCCTTTTCTTCGCTTGGAAAACATTTGGAAGAAGACATAAGCGCGCCCAAGTTCACGATTGTGGCCACGGGAAATACACTAAGCTTCCTTTCAGATCATGAGTCAATCGGCAAATAAGGCTAGGACAGCATTTTTGGGCTTCCACGGATTTCATATCTGAAGTATGACTGAGAAGCCTGTCAATGGCACCCATCACCATCACGAAAAGCAGAAACTCAAATTTCCCCTTGGACAATCAGTCGGATCTGTTGTGGAGTAGACTGGGAATCTGAAAGGAGGATATCCGTAGAAGCCAAACGACGACATACGTGCTTCTCAGGTAGCATTGAAGAGTTGAGCTCAGTATGCCAATCAACCGATAGGCGAATACCACAAGATCAGCTCTAACAAAGACTCTAATTCATCACCTTTGAATTGGAATTTTCAAGTAGCAAAGTTCAATGTTTTCAGCAAAAAGAGATGTTGGAAATAAGGCTGCACGTAGCTGAAAATTCGGGGGGGTCGTAATATCAGTATAAGCCTTCCCCCGTCTAACAGTAGCAGCAACGAAAAATGGCAGCCAAGATGAAAAACCACTTTGCCAGTCCGTCAAAGGCCCTCTATTAGGGTTTGCGTCGGGTGCGTACTCACTCACCTCCCAATCGTCCACCAGCATCCGTCCCCTTCCTCCATTCCGAGCTCGCCACGGCGCACTTGGTTGATGACCAGCCCTTCACCAGATTAGGCCTGTTGAATTCTCGGAGCCACTCAACCAGGATTATTCTTTGGGAGTTATTTTCGTCTGTGTATATCACTTCATAAACTCTGCAGAGCAGAGGCAACCGTACGCCCTAGATATACCCAAACCCAGGATAAGCTACCGGAATTGGGATGAGCTGCTCGTCATACGCATCCTAGCTTTCATCTCCTAGTTCTCAATTTTAGAACAAGAAAAATATATTTATGGAAACAAGCTCACTTTCACCGCCTCTACACCCCCACTCGACCATAAAGGAAGTCAAAGGAGGGAGTGGTGAGGGCTTAGGGAAAAGTACCGAGACGGCGAAACAGGCACAGAGAAACGAACTCGAGAAGAGATAAAAACAAGGCACACTGATTCGATTCGTGTGTAGATGATCTAGTGCTGGTGCGCTTATACGCACAGAGTATTCCCCCCTCCCCTTCCCGCATGTCTACTTAATAGTACATACTTTCGAGACACTACAAGGTTGATTGGCCTCGTCTATCCCCGATTCCATAGTTTCACCTCCCGCATATGCTTGACAGTACGCTGGTATTGCTCAGCTGAGCAAGCGAGAGGTCATACGATACGAGTCAAGATACTGTAAGAACAAGTATGAGTCCCAATGCTGTGAGAATACTTGGTGAGCTATGAAAGGCCATTCGGGGAGTCTGACGAACATGCTGATATGTCCACTCCCAAGCAATCAAGCAACGTAGTAGCAGCCGAAATATTAACGAAGCGGGCCTAGAGCTTTTGAAAGAAATCTCAGTCAAGGATATGAGAGATGAGGAGATATCATTCAAGATGTGCAAGGTCCAACTTTGCCCCTTCACCGCCCAAGGCAGGGCCTTTCTACGAGGGCTTTTTTTTTTTTTTTTTTTTTTAAACTTCACAACGGCACTTGTTGTTGTTCGAAATTGACGATACAGGTATTGGACCTCGTAGATGGTGCCAGAGAGGCTGATTTACTTCGATAAGTAGCACAGTCACGGACTGTCCGAAGGCATACAAAAGGATCATGGACCATGACCGGACATTCTTTCGCCATGATCATCGCCACCACCACGACGTCTTACACAAGACTCTCTCTTCCACCAGAAAAGCAGGTTCCACTCAACTTCAAACACCTCAAGAACGAAAGTCCCCTATCTTTCCGTAGCTACCCAAAGCCGTCATCATTATAATCATCATCATCAAGAATAGTTGGATACGTCGCGCGGCGAAACACGGCGAACATCGGCGAAGTTGGCAAAGCTGCAACATCCCAACAACCCAAGAACTTGGAAAAAAAAAACAAACGGAACAAACTCCGTTCAAGCATGCTGCCAACATTGACGTCCCGAACGTTACATGTGATTGGTGACATTGAGGACTGGATTTCCCCCTCAACTAGAACTAGGAACCACGCACACGCTGCAAACGATTGAGCGACGGGCACAACCAACACGACGTAAAGACAAAACAAAACCACATCCCTCATCTAAATGACCAAGGTCCCCCGCAGCCCTCTACCCACGACACGGGAGTTGAGAAAAGGCCTCTGACATCATAACTGCTACGGCAGAATGTACGCAGCTATTTTCAGTATTTCCCGGGGGTGGAGTTCTTTGTCCATGTTACTTTTTCTCTTCAACGGGTTCGCCGAACTCTCAGCGTGTCATGAGCAAACCCGACGTCGCCTTGAAGAACAAGCCAAAAAAGACGACCCCCTGTTTCTCGTCCGATGTAGCACTCATCCACTTTCTCGGTGGGTTTCTGCCGCACCGGCTGTGACTTGCATCAGTAGCTAGGTAGGTAGGTAATAGGTAGCTTGTCCAACTTGAAAGGGAAGTGACCTAGAGAACTAATGTAAAAGTAAGGCTGGAGTGAGATTACCTAGTAACTTGGCCGGCGAGGACTGGTTCCGATTGCCATCGATCGGGAACCGATTATTTTGTTGTGACAAGGGACGCTCCCGCGGTTTCTGCGTTGTCTACTTTTTCACACGGAAATCCAAGTCGGTTTTCAGTGAGGCTTTCTAAAGATGCGATGGCTGCCCCACAGCCCTTCATTTGCAAGTTGCAACAGACGGAACCCCAGGACAGGGCATCAGTCAACCAACACCAGTTGGCATTTCTCTGTCAATGAGAAATCCGACAGATATCAAAGCCCAAGATCGCTTGATCCAAGACAGAGCAAGAAAGCAAATATGAGGGCAAAACATGCAGCGAGACACTTGATTGACTCGGTTCGAGTCTCACGGGAGGACACCCGCTATCCCGGGTAGTACACAGCCAGCACAGGCTCAGGCTCGGATCGGAGCAAAAAATGATGGGCAACAACGTTGAACGAACACCACTGTCCACTGCAGAGGGACAGCGCAGTCAGTGATCCCAGAGACAAGGCCCCGGCCTGTCTGGCGTCCTCGACAGGGCCTAAGATTAGCGGGCAGAAAAAGTATAGAGGTCCAGGACCTTGCTGCGAGGGTGCTACTGGTGGAGAAGGTGGATACGTAGAAGTGTTCTAGATCGCAATAGACGCCAGCAATGCAAGTTTCGGTGTGTGATATGGAACGGTTTTCCCTGGAGAGATGTGGGTGGAGACGTTGTACCTGATCCCGCGCCAGTGCCCGTGACTCTCTGTCTCTCTCCAAGGGGCTATGATAGTCGCCCTGGTGAGACGACCGGTGCGGGGGACAGGAGAAGGGGTCCAGTCCGCGTTGGCTACGGCGGCCGGTTGGGCTGCCGGGTGACTCGCCCATTTTCCGCTCTGACACAGCGCCGGACTTGCGGTCGGATTGTGAAGTTGATGGCTTCTGTTCAGTAAGAAACAAGATCGACATTTTCTTGTGCGTCAAGTACGCGTTGAACCAGCGGATGAGAAGTACTCCGTAGCCGTGTCCGCTAGGCACAGCAGGGATAGCCAAACGTGGCGCGGCGGCATGAGCAGCCATGCAGTCCAAACTTGACGGCGCGGGGTCCGTCTTGTTCGAGACAAAGACAGACCTGTAGATTTGGACGAATGGCCGCCTTTCCCGTCCGTCAGATACACGACGCGCCTCCTGCGGATGAAGACTGCCAAGACTCCAAGGTTCAAACATGATTATCTTTCCTGTCGAGATTTGGCCCTCAAAGGCGCGCGGCGGTGCTGAAAGTGATGACGTTTCGATTACGGGTCCCGCACCGAGCAGATGGAAACCTTGGGTAGTGGTGGTACCAAAATTGCGCTGAAGAAAAGGGGGGTTCGCAGGGCTCAAGGTTGACGGCGCCGACTGCATGACGAAAGAATAAGGCCATTTGGACGGATCGCGGATAGGTATCCGTAGTTGCAGTACGAATGGACTACAAAGTATACGGATAGAAGGTGAGAGAAATCAGGGTCCATAGTTGTCTGAGAGAAAACTGCGGGAGCCAATTCCCGCTGCAAAACCGCTGCCCTGGCCTGAAAGTACAACAAGCGTTTGAAGGTTTCAAGCGGACGAACAGCAGTTGTCCATTTGGTGACAACAGGCATCAGTGCTCTATGGTTTCAAGCCAGTAGAAAGGCGTAAAGGCGTGTGAGTGGACACGAGGACTTGTCTCGAGTTGGGAGTTGCCGAATACTTCTTGGCTTCTGTCTGCATCGTTGATTCTGCCCAGTGAACCTGTAGTGCTACTGTCTTCGTGATTGTGTAGCATCCGTCCTTGGCAGCTTGATGAGCCGTTGGGGTCTGCCGCCTGCGAACCGAGAACCCTGCAGATGGCACAGAGTTACTTTGGCCTGGCGCTATGCAGCCTCAGAGATAGCGCAGCCTGTACCTAGCAAATGAGAAGAGCCGTCGCTGATGAGCCGGCATCGAGTGACCGCGCAGCAAAGGACCGAGGCGAGTCGGGAATGTTGGCACTATCCCAGATCCCTAGCAACTTACGACTCGAGGTAGAGGAGTCGCGGTTGGATTGCTCCGATCAAACAAAGACTAGCAGAGTAGTGGGTGGGCAGTTTTGCGAGTAAGGTACCGTTGGCGGTGCTTCAAGTTCTTGCACGTGAGCAGTGATCTAGTGGGCCGGAAAATGTAGAGATCATTGATCATGATTACGATGGGGCCAGAAACGAACAGAACGTCTTTGGTAGGCTGACGGAGTAGCTGAATTTGCTGAAAAGCCTCAAGGGTTCAAGGGAATGAGTGCCATGGCCGAAGTAGTGCGGCATACCTGGGAGCTAATTCACCATCCAATTGTCACTGAGCTGTTGAGAATGAGACAACCGGGGGGCGTTGGTGTGATGACTTGTTGAAACTTGAAGGCGCCGTCTGCCGTCTGCCGTTATCGCCCAGTGGGAGCCCCAGGTCCCTGAGCTTCTGCTGCGATGGAAAGTGAACAGGTCGTTAAGGAGCTTGGCGTGTTGACCTTGTACTGTGCGGTAGATAGCGGTGCTGCTGGTGCTGGTGTTGGTGTCGGTGCTACTGCAACAGAAGACAGCCAGACTGGAAGGGAGCGAGCTGTGCAAGATGGAGCTGTGCAAGATGGAGCTGTGCAAGATGGGACGGAGCTACGTCCGGTGCGGGTGTCCGTGTGACAGGCGTGTCCCCTGTTTCTTCAATGTGCCGTCCTACCTAGTGCCAACTGCCCAGAAGGTTGCAAGAAGCGATGGTACTCGAACGGTCAGCGAGCGGGACGCTTGGGATGCTGGGCGCGCGAGCTAAGATGGAGTGGGGATTAGTACTTTGCTGAATCCTGATAAAAGCTGGTCAACTGTTCGTGTCGGTGAGGGGAAAAAACAGGGCGGCATGTCAATGCCAGTCTGCCAGATGGATGGGACGGAGTGGGAGGAACCATGGATGCGATGGATGGGTGCGATGGATGCAGAGTGAGACCCAATGGCTCGAGGGCACGCCGCACCCGGGGGGGGGGGGGGTTACGACTGCGCTTTGCGGAAGGAATCCACCGGCCGAAAATGGATGCCCGGGCAGAAGTCCGACAATCAACGGGGGGAGACGGGTGAACGGGGGACGGGAAGACGGGATGTGAAAGATGATGACGGGGGGTTTGGAGAGCGGAAGGACACGGGGGTGAAGGGGCTCAAGGGGGGATGGGATGGCGAAAGGATGGGGGAAAGACGGGAGAAATGTAAAAGATGAGGAATGCCAGTATGGAATTTGTGGGCAATTTCCCATGGGCAAATCCATTGGCATCGGGTTCCTCGCTTTCTGCATTGGGGTCCCGGGCAAGGAAGGTAGATAGTCAAGTCTCAGGCATCTAGACGAATACAGTAAAACAAGAGACATGAGGGCAAGAAAGGGGAGGGTCAAGAATGGAAAACTTGGAGAAAGACAGGCACGGGATTCGAGAAGGGAACATGGGATAGTGGGGGGGACAGCAACGATACCTAGGAAGGTAGGTAGGTACACAGCAGGTGGCCGCGGGGGCGTATGGGACTCATGGGAGTGGAGGCAATTTGCCATAAACTTGGAAATGGCAAAGAAAATGGGAAAACCCTCATAAAACAAAGTGAGGGCTGAGTCGGAGCTGAAGCACAAGATGGGGAAACGGTGCCACGGTGGAGGTTTTCCGTTCCAGCTGTCGCCCTTCTCCAACTTTTGATTTGGCAACGTTTGGGAACTTGCAAGTAGACGTACCTACCTACCTTACCTTACACATACCCCCACGAGACCTCACCTCACGTGCTGAGGCAATCTGCCATGGCAGCCAGGGATATCTCCGACCCGAACTTGTTCTTTCCCTGGGACCGCATTTGTTGTCAACATGGAAGGTACGAAAAATTGACACACGCATCCATGCCTTCCGCGCGTGTATCTAGGCACTCACCCTTGGGCAAGAGGAAGGTACTCGTAGAACCTGCCGGATTCCTCTCAAAAGTAACAACAGTGTCTTAGTAAACCACCTCAGCTAAGGTATGGATACCTTAGTAGGTATACGTATACCATCCAGCATGCCATCCGACGGCCTGCCAATCCTGCAAAGTTGGAATGGGATTGGCGCTTCACCTGAAGGGACATGTTTATCGACATTTCAGCGTTACCGGTGCAAATGGCCGCGTCCCCCGTTTCAAGTGTGCCTGGTTGTATGGAATTGAGTATCACTCTTGTTGTTGACCGTTGAAGCCTGAGGACTTTCAAATATCAGGTACGAAATACTGCACTCCGTACAGACAAAGGGGCGTTGCTCTATTGACCATGTCAACGTGCAAAAGCTTGCGCTGTTGTCTTCGGCGACTTTCCGGCTTGATGCCCTGCCATGCTTCCATTCTGAAATTCTCGTCGAAATCCAGAAACAATTGTTGACGGCATCGCTGAGAAACTGACTGGGAATCGGCAGGTTTGAGGTCCAACCGTTGGATAGTCGGCGGCTCATCATCACTAAGGTACTGCACCAGGTACACGAGTCGAACAGAGTTGATGGAATAGTTCTAGGCCCTCGGGACGATGAACAGAGTTTGAGTGAATTGGGCAGACAAAGTTGCAAAGCTGATAAACTTTGCTGTGTCACGCAGCTGTAGCTACCTGAACCTCAAGGCTCAAGGCTCAAGGCTCAAGGCTTCACGGGTGGTATTGCGAATGTTCGTCGAATGGAAAGAGAGGGGCCCCATGCCGAAGTGGCAGCTGAAATGGACGACGGGTACCTGGCCGTTCGTAATGCTCGCCTACGTCATTCCCCAAGAAAGGTCCGTTAGCAAGGGGGCGGTTCGCAGAAAAGCCAATTTGGCGAGGAGTCATGCCAAACTCCCGCCTCCTGGACGAAATGGCCTGATGATTCTATTCATCTGATTGAACCAGGAGCCATCTGCTGAAAATAGGCAACGAGGCAGTTTTTGATAGCTTCGTAATTCGTACTCCGCAAGGTAGAAGATGGCCCCGTCTTACGCAGAAGGACTGGAACACTGATGGCTGCAAAAAACGGTTCTCTCAGTGCAGGTACTCCGTACCTTACTGTGGTTTTGGTTGGAGAGAAGGTACGTATCCGATGCTCCCACACCAGTTGAGCGCAGAGAGGCGCGATTGGCTGGCTGGCGGTGTCGAAAAGGGGTCCAGACTCTTCGAGACTTGGGATGATGATGCTAGATTGCTCATCTACATGGGCCCTATGACGTCTGCACCATGCGGACCCCACTTCCCAAATAAAGAGTGAGATCTCGAGTCTGGGCAACTTTGGAAGGCGTAAGGTACAGGGAAGGTATCGGTACCTTTCATCTCTGAATACCTAAGAACGAATTCTCCCATGGTAATTGGCTGTGATGCATCTCAACTGCGACGTCCTGTTGTGATGGTCTTGCGATGGCCGCAACAGCGCTATCATACACAGTAAAGCGCCTGCTTGCGTCCTAGGATGACCAAGGACGAGCATGCCCTCGGGATACCAGTATATCCAGTTTTACGCCGTTGTGTCTTGGACGGTGTGTGCTGTTTGTGAGGTGGGTGTCGCGGTCTCCGCCCTGCTACTGCGCGGCTAAGGTAATGGGGGCTTGCCCTGTCAATATTTCCTCCACTGGCTTTTGGTCAGCTCGCAGAAGATACGAGGAGCACAGCTGAGCCTGGTTTTTGCAAGTCGACTGACGTCTGGATTTATTAGCCGGCGCTTGCGCTTGTTGTGTCGTGTGTTTCGGACATGGTACTGTTGACTTGTTCTTCGTTGCTTTTTCTGGCCTTGGGATCTTGCGGCATCAAACCGTTCTCTTCAAGGCCCTGCTTCCTTGTCTCCTTGCGTGGTTGTGGGATCCAGAGCAGTGGTTCCAAGGCAGGTGGGAAAAAACGGTACGTGTTCGGTACTTTGCCTAGGTAGCCTCAGGTACCTAGTGTACGGATAGAAAGAAAGCAAGAAAGAACGAATGCTATCCGTGGGAAGGTTGCGCTCTCTGCCTCTGTGCCAAAGCTCATCTCTTGAGGGACGCACAGCCGAGAGCCTGCCCAATGAGAGACGACGACAGGACCCCGTCAAAGGAGCGCCCCCATTCTATGACGCGGTGGACGAGGCATCAGCCCTGTGGGAATGGGAGCTGAGTCTCCTACCGTGCGAATACCTCTCTCTCACCATCCTTGCCTGAGCAGCGCATCCCAACACAGTGTTCGTATGTGCTGTATGTGAACCAGCATCCTCACGTGATGGGTTGTGTCTCACACAGGGCTGATGTCAGGGACTCCGCCGAGCTAACCTCACCGCGCCGATCCCTCCCGTTCTGGACGACACACGACCTCATCAGACATGACACCCTCTTTTGTGTCCTTTCTCTCCCCCACTGCGCGCCATGCCCTCGTGCTGCCCTTTCCTCCTGGTTCGCACTCCCACTGCCTCTGTCCATCTCTCAGCACCCGTGTCTTGTGAATTGTTTGGTCATTGGGACTCAAGAAGCGCCTCTACGGATCCCCGTCTCGTGCTTACCTTACCTTAGGTACACCGTCAGGTCCGTTTTGGCCCAGGGACAGCGGGTACTATTGTGCCTGCTGGCAATGCCATATCCTGTACTCCGTACTCCGTACTCCGTATCGCCGCTAGAGAATGCGGTTCCGCACATGTGCTTTGAACACTTCAAATTGCAGAGAGGGCTGAGAACACGCTGCCTTGCCTTGCCGTGCTTGCCTTGCCTTGCCTTGCATAGCTCTAGCCATATTGGTTTTTGCGAGCCGTTGCCCAGATAGACCACCATCCCATCATGAAGAAGACGACTTGAATGTAGATTTGGTGCCCCTGACAGAAACCCAAACTCTCACAAGCAAAGTCAAGCTCAGCCTAACAGCTTCAGAGTCCGAAATGAAACCAAAAAAAGTATACCTGGGAAAAGCGCACCAGAAAAGAGAGGAAGAGAAAGAGAATAGCTGCCGCGAGACACATACACACCACACCTGTTTCTTGCTCCCACACCCAAGTCGGTATCCCTTCCCTGCCCGCAAGCCCAGGGGTGGCCCCCCTTCTTCTTTCTACTTTCTCGTGCGCGTTCCCATTCCATTCCCTCCTCTCCCAAGCAAGACCTGGCTGGACCCTTTTTTTTTACTCTCTCTCTCTCTCTCCCCCCCCTCTCTCTCTCTCTTTCCCGTCTTCCCCCCCCCCTTCCCTTTTCCTACTGGGAATTGTTGTTCCCGATGCTCGCCTTGTCTTCCACACACCCCCAGACCTAGCAAAGTCAGGTCCTCCTTTTTTCCTTTTCGTGTTCAGTGCGCCTTTGATTTAGCTACCTCCCCCTGCTGGCCCATTTGCCCAGTTGCTCGCCTCAGTGCCTGTTTCCTTGGACCTTGCTTGGTCACCCACTTCGTCTTCCGCCGTCGTGTCGTGTCGTCCCGCTGCCTGAGCTCCATTGCGCTGCGCTCAACCCGAGGCGTCTTCGCTCTATTGTATCCCATACTACGCATACCCAACGATTCAGAGTGTTTTCCCTGGTCCGTACGGTACCTTACTAGAGCACACATAGCAGTCACACTGTCACAGTCCTCGCTATCTCAATCTCTCTCTACTGGTCCTCGGGACGCCGAACGCCACCACCTTGTCCGGCTCCCGTCAGCTCAGCCCAGCCCATTCTCGACCACACCGTCCTGTCTTCTTGACAATCGAGAGTAGCTTCAAAGTCAGAGTCAGAGTAATAACCATCAGGTGTTTCCCCCCCTTCTCTCTCTCTTTCTCTCTCTGTCTCTGCTCTCTCATCCTTCGCCCAGGGCATCCATCACCGCTCCAGAAAGTCACAACTCAACCAAGCAAATAGCCAAGCAACCACACCCCCCAGGTCCATACCGGGTTCAGATCGCCACTTGTGCCGTCACGTCAGAACCCCCCCCGCAACCTTCTTTTCTCTCTAAAAGACCCCCCACTGCCTGTCCCTTTCCCTTTCAAAGAGCCTCTTCCGCACACCCTCCCTCCCTTCCCATTCCCTCCGATCTATCTGAACCCTATCCGACCTTGCCTCCTTAACCGTCCCGCCCAAAAAACGCCGCCATACCGGAATGGCGCTTTAATTGTTGACCAAGGCCTCGCAACACTTGGCCAGCCGTCCGGAACAATATCCTCCAGAAACATCCGTGGCTCACACACACTGGACATCCCATCCTCTCTACAACTACCTACACCTACACCTTCACACTAACCATGCTCGACAAAAGGAGCAACGACGGCGCAACATCCGTCCACTACACCATGAAGACTCCTCACTCAGCTCCCAGGCCCTCGCCTGCACCGCGATCTTCCCATAGCCACTCCCACTCACAGTCCAAACTCGCCGTTCCGCCCGCAAAGACTCCTAACCCTTCTACTCCCGTGGCATCTCCAAGAATGCCTTACTCCGTGGGCCAGTCCATGCCTCCAGGGAACCTCACCCCGGCAAGACAGGCAGAGGCGAGAGCCGCGAGTCCAAACTACTTTGGACTCGTCGTCGAGCAGTCTGTCGATCCAAGAGAATCTGCCTCCATGCCACGAGACAACTGGAGCTCACCGACTTCGTCCGTCCGCTCGTTCGGCGCCGCGCTGCCCAAGCAAGTTCCCATCGATGCTAATCCCGACTATGAGGCCTTCAAACGGCAAGCCGACCTCAATCGCGGCGTGAGCTTCAGCCTCTCTTCCTCGCACTTTCCGCAAGCTCCCCCGAACCCGACCACTCTTCGCCCTCGACCGCCACGGTGGAATACGCATGCCAGCGACCACGCCTCGGACTTTTCGATACCTCGAATTCCCACGGAGCGAAAGCAGAGCAAGGAAGTTGACCAGCAAAGCTTGAACGACTCCGCATACGCCTCGTTGGATTCCAAGCGAAACTCCGAGGCGTCGATACAACCCCCACAGATCTTAAATTTGAACATGCCAAGATTCGAATCGCCGATGCAATCTGAGTCGCCTTTTGAACGTAGAACAACACTGTCGAAAGTAGAGGACCGTCACCCCAGGTTATCCATTTCACAGAACAAACCCGATGCGCCAGCGCCCAGTGCTGCTCGAGCAAACCATCCACGCGCCGAGACCCTACCGCCGACTATGGAGAGCGGGCCCTCGTTGATAGCGCCGTCGCAATTGAAGGACCTGATCGAGGCTGATGGTTCAGAAAGTGATCTGTTGCTTCTGGACCTGAGAGTGTCACAGCAATATGCCCAAGCTCGGATCGAAGGCGCGCTCAATCTCTGCATTCCGACGACGCTGTTGAAGCGAGCTACCTTCAACTTGACGAAACTTCAGCAGACCTTTCAAAGCCCGGATATGCAGGGGCGCTTTTCACAGTGGAAGTCGACGAAGCACCTCGTTGTCTATGATGCTTATTCTGCTGAGAAGCGTGACGCCGTTACGTGTATGAACATGGTGAAGAAGTTTACGAACGAGAGGTACTCCGGCAACATGTACATCCTGCGGGGTGGCTTCAACGCTTTCGCTGACGCCTATCCCGACCTTGTGGATGAGGGATTCGGTCCTCCAGCGAGCGGCTCCGGTCCGGCAGCATCGGGTGACGGTAATCGGCCCGGCATCGCCCCTGTCATTGGAGGTGTCATGCTACCAATGACACAGAACAACGCCAATCCGTTCTTCTCAAATATTCGTCAGAACATGGATCTCGCCGATGGAGTTGGTCAGCTGGACATTGCTCGACCGTCGGGGCTGGAGTCACCTACGCTACCTAGATGGCTCCGTGATGCCTCTAAGCCGAGCGATCATGGCAAGCAGGTATCAGACAAGTTCCTCAACATTGAAAAGGCTGAGCAGTCACGGATGAAGGCGGCCTACTCCATGTTTAGTGGGAGTGAGAAGGACAAGACTGTTCCGCAGCTTTGTGGTATCGAGAAGGGCGGCAAAAATCGCTACAAAGACATTTTGCCGTTCGAGCACGCTCGGGTCAAACTGCAAGGCCGTTCCGAGGGGGCTTGCGACTACGTCAATGCCAGTCACGTCAAGGCGTCTCGGAGCAATAAGAGGTACATCGCTACCCAGGGTCCGCTCCCCGCCACATTTGAGGTAAGCTATCGGCAAGATTTCCGCGATAGGTATATCGGACACTAATTCAAGGCAGGATTTCTGGTCTGTTGTTTGGGAACAAGATATCCGTGTCGTCGTCATGTTGACCGCGGAGTCGGAAGGAGGCCAGCTCAAATGCCACCCGTACTGGCAAGGCAGAGATTTTGGCTCGATCAAGCTCAAGCCGCTATCGGAGAAGAAAGTCTCGTTGGACATTGACAAGCACCGTACCAACCAGGGATCAAGTGCTCCTTCTGCAGCAGCTGCAGCGGAAGCTGGACGCCGGCGCGCGCAAACGACGACTACACTGGAGGCATCAAACGCAACTGTCTCGCCATCTCCGCCACAAGGCGAGACGCCGCATGTTATCATTCGGAAGTTTGCGTTGTCTCACGGCTCACACCCCTTTGCGCCCATTCGTGAGATTACTCACTTGCACTATCCTTCCTGGCCCGACTTTGGAGCGCCTGCGCAGCCGTCACATCTGCTGGCCCTCGTGGACCTAGCCAACGTGATGCAACGTTCAGCTTTGCCGGTCGATACGTCCTCCGTGAGCAGTGCTCGTGCGTCTCCGGAATCAGGCCCTATTGCTTGGTATGACGAGCCGGAGATGGACCAGAGGGCCAGGCCAATGCTGGTGCATTGTTCTGCGGGATGTGGTCGAACCGGTACCTTCTGCACTGTAGACAGCGTTATCGATATGCTGAAGCGGCAACGACTGAACAAGACGACCACGAAGCCCGTGAGGAAGCGGGATTCGGACGGTGATATAAAGATGAGCGGATCAGAGGAGGCTTCGCCCCGGGAGAAGACCTTTGATTTCACTCCGAGCAGCCGTCGCACTAGCGCCGACGTGCGACGGGGCTCTCCAGACAAAACCCCTTTAGACACGGCGTGGTTGGCGGACGACAGCGACACTATGGATCTCATCCAGAAGACGGTTGAGGACTTCCGCAGCCAACGACTCAGCATGGTGCAAAGCCTACGTCAATACGTCTTGTGTTACGAGACGATTGTTGAATACGTATGGCGATGGCACGAGAGGAGCTCAGGTTCTCCCAAGGGAGGAAGAGCACGAAGTGGAAGCTTGCAGCTTAGAGGGGACAACTAATTACGCGGCGCGGCTTACATAGGGAGATGGACGGAAAACCGGAAACGGAACTCGTGGAGAATCGTAATTCGATACCCCTGTTGGACAGCAGAAGATGCTAGCATCAGCGAGTGATGGGGAAGAAAGCATTGTGCATTTTTCTTCGATGGCAAATAAGGCACTACGGAAAGAGACACACACACCGGGCCAGGGCCAGGTCAGGCATGAGGCTAAAGGCGTTTGGGCATTTCAGAGCATATATTACGATGCATGGCGTTTGGTACTCGACTATTCTGTCTGACGGCCCCAGCATGTTTGGGATCTCGACTGCGGTCAGTCCCTTGGAATTGTACATTAGAGAGGCGTTTGAACGAACGGGAGAAAGAAAGAGAGAGTAGAGGAGCTGCCATCTGGCATACTCCCTCCCCCTTTGACCTCAATCTGGGCTCAATTATTCTCGAGTGAAGTGGAAGTGGATGCCGTGTGTAAATCAATGACGTGGGGAGACACCAACGAGTTGACTGATTTACCCATCTGCCAAACTTCGTTAACCCCCAAGTCAACTCAGATATCTTCTCGGTGTCACTTATTTCAGGACAGTAGTCCACTTCCTCAGCCATCTGCCATCCATCTAGCACATGCATTTCCCTCAATGATGATGATGAACTACCCTAGGAAGGTAGGACGAGGGGTAAACCGTTCAAAAACAGCCATGATTTACATCATTTCGGTGGGGTACACCAAGGGCCCCTCCCTTCCTCTTCTCGGATTTGCGAGGTATCAATATGCAGGCGTGCGTTGGTCAAGGCGAGGTGAAGTCACTTTGTCGGAGAACATGGCATCAACGCCTACCAGTACCGCCAATATGGGAGAGGGCAGAAAGAAATGTGATGAACGGTGTAATGTCATGGTGGCTGATTCCATGATTCTATGTAGTCGTACATAATTAGCCGTACAAGCGCCACATGCGCGCGCAAATGGGCGCAGACGCTGTTTCCACCGCCGCCTCTCCTGAAGTCTTCCGCCCTCCCTGCCTGCCTGCCGACTTCCGCCAGCCGAGTAAACATGTCGTCGTCGATCGTTTGCTGCTCTTTTTCTCTCTCCCTCCCTCTCGTTGCATACCCCACAAGCTGGGCGCATGCACTTACTTCCAGAGCTTGCCGAGTGACACCTCCTTGTCGTCGTGCTTGTTGAGGATCTTGGCAGTGGCGAGCTCAAAGTCCTCTTGGGTGACGTGAACTCTGCGCTCACGAAGGGCGTACATGCCGGCCTCTGTGCAGACACCCTTGAGCTCGGCTCCGGAGCAGCCGTTCATCTTCTCGGCAATCTTTGTGAGGTTGATGCCTCTTGTCAAGTTCATCTTGCGGCTGTGGATGCGGAGAATGTCGGCACGGGCCTCGACGCTCGGCGGGGGGAACTCAATCTTTCGGTCGATACGTCCGGGACGCAGCAGGGCGGGGTCGAGGATATCGAGACGGTTGGTGGCCATGATGACCTTGATGTTCTTGGTGGGCTCGAAACCGTCAAGCTGGTTGAGGAGCTCCAGCATGGTGCGCTGGACTTCGGAGTCGCCGCCGGATGAGCCCTCGACACGGGAGGAACCGATGGAGTCGATCTCGTCCATGAAGATGATGGAGGGGGCGTGCTCGCGGGCCATGACGAAGAGCTCACGAACCATGCGACTACCCTCACCAATATACTTTTGCACCAATTCGGATCCGGACACCCTGATGAACTTGCAGTCGGTGTGATGTGCGACGGCACGGGCGAGCAGCGTCTTTCCCGTACCGGGAGGGCCGTAGAGAAGAACACCCTTTGGTTGTGCGATACCGAGCGACTCGAACAGCTCGGGGTGCTTGAGGCCGAGCTCGATGACCTCCTTGATTTCCTTGATCTGCTGATCCAGACCACCAATCATATCGTACGTGCTGTCGGGAACCTTCTCGACCATCATGAGGGAGACGAGGGGGTCGACGGATGAGGGGAGCATCTTCTCGAGCTTGTAGCTGTCAGAAAGCAGGGTTACCCGCTTGCCAACGGTGAGCTTTGTGATGTCGACATTGTCGGAGATGTCGACGACTACGCGGGGTTAGTTTGTTCTGATGTCGACATGATTGAGGCTGACGAAGTCGAGGTGGGAGGAATGCAAACAAGAAGCTGCATGGGATGTATGACTGGCGGGTTTGTGACATACCGTATTTGCCTTCGGGATGCACCTTGACCAGGACCTTCTTCGTGCTCATGACCTTGACAACCTCACCAACGTAGGAACCAGGTTGCTGCAACAGACCCAGCTCTTCCCTCAGTAGCCTCACACGGGAGTTGTAGTCGTTTCTTTGGGCTTCAAGGCGGCGGAGAACTGCTTGACCCTTGAGGATCTCGAGCTTCATCGCCTCGATCTTGTTTTGATAGTAGCTGTCGAGCGCCATCGTGATGGATGCCCCGAGGGTTGAGGAGGAAGGCGGGTGGTGGCGGTGATGTTGCTTTTGTGATTAACTATCGTCGGTATGTATGTAATCGGGGACCAGTGAAGGGAAGTCAATTGTCGTCGGAGGCGGGGTCGTGATGGGTTGAATGATTGAGGTTGCCAGGGTCGGTGGTGATGGTGGGTTGTGTCGTGATGATGGGAGCTTGTCGATGTGGAAGCTCACAGATGGATTGGGAGTGACAGGGCTGGACGTCTGGCTGGGCTGGCTGGCTGGCTCCGTCGGTCGGTCAGTCAGCCGCAAGCCGCAGCAGGCAAACGACTGTCGACGCGTTCGACAGTACCGGGCATCACGTGATGGACATCTTTCCGGAAAAGCTGCGATCCACTTTTCCCATTTCAAGCTTGAGCTCGGACGGAATCTGAGAGCAGCCTGAGAGCGGCCAAATCTTAGGTAAGTCATCTGCCGGAAGAGCAGATTTGCCGTCTCCCGAGTCTTAGGTAATCATGGATCAAGAACGTGAGAAGAGACATGGTCCGTGTGCAATTTTGCTCAAGGTTGTTGCTGCAAGAGAAGGTGCAATGGAACGCTAAATGCGCCTGCAAGTACGGAGTATGGTGACGTTTGCTCTATCCCAGTTGGGCAAGTGGAGCACAGCACGGGATCAGAGCACATGTTGAGCAACTGCTGGACGATGTCGAATCACCATGACAGGATAGATGGTATACGGCGTGGGATGCATATTCCAAGAGGCCAAGAGGCGGTGATAACCGTGGAAGCCCGGAACCTATGGGAATGCTGAGGTGAGGTTGAGTGAGAATCGGAGGCGAGGATGAGATGGGAAACGACGGACCCCGATGGAAGCCTTGGAAGGGGCATGGCACGGGGATGGGGAGGGAAGGGACTGGGACTCGAGGATTCGAGGTTCGCCAGTCGCGGCTGATGGGAGGTTGCACCCTGCGCCAGCGGCGACTCTGAAGCACGCGGGCGCTAGTCTGCTTCGGGACAGGTCCATGATCCATGCTCCCGTTCCACCGTCCGCTTTCTCGCCGGCTCCAAAGTCCACGCTGAATTCGAGTGTTTATCCCCCCCTCCGGAACCCCAAGTGCCCCCTTTGCAAAGTATGTACCAGTGATCTCCACTCGGGAACCTAAGGTAATCCTCCCCCAAATTGCGTGCCGCTGCACAATGTGCATGTACTTTTTTGCCTTGGCCCTACCTATCAACCGTCTGCCATAAGTAAGAAAAGAAGGCCAAGGGTTGCGTGTGCGTGTGCGTGTGCGTGTGTCTGCGTGTGTCTGCGTGTGTCTGCGCAAGTCGCAAGTCTAAACACCAACCAAAGGCTACTTACTACATACAAAACCAGCTATGCCTGTTGGCAACACTGACAAACGAGGGATCTCCTGTCCATCTTCCCCAGTCTTCCCGGCCCCGATGACAAGCACATTGCGGAGGAGAAACAGCCTCGCGGTGGTCCTCGCTCCTCTCGCGGGGCCAATAAAAGCATCTTCCATGCTCTTCTGCGAGCAGAGAGTCGCCATATGAGGCCGTCCAGATCGTACACATGACCGCCAATTGGAGACTTGGGGTTGCGGCTTGATCAACAGTGGGCAGCGCCTGACTCAGACATTCCATCCCACCTCCACTGCCCAGTGCCCAGTGCCTCGTGCCTCTGAGCAGCAGCAGCAGCAGCAGCAAGTTCCTCACCTTAAGATGTGTTGCTTCATAAAATATGTGTGAATCTGGGGGAGGAGAGACCCAAGCATTCCGCTCATCTCCTCTACACACACACTGTTGTGCAGAGACTACCTAAGGTGGGCAGAGAGTAAGTAAAGTAGGCACTTGAGTAGATCCTGGTGGAACACAATAGGTACCTTAGCTTCCCTAGCACCCACCGTTAGCCGGCAAGTAGCTCCTATGGTACGAACTGCTCCACCACCACCTCCCCAACCAGCGGCCACCACCACAAATTGCAGCATCGGTGATTCGGGTCATCCATCGATACTTTGTGCTTCGTACTTGTTACTCGACATCCTTCTACCTACCGTCTACTGCGTACGCACGACAGATAGAAGGATCCCGTTGTCTGTGTGTCCGTCCGTACATTTTGCCCAGGAAACAGTTTCCGCCGCACGGGAATGGAATAAGACTGCGCTTTTCTTCTCGAACCCGATATAGCCTAATCATCCCATCATCATTTTCATTCTTGTTCCCCCCGGTCGTCCTTTTTCTTTCCATCGTGTGTTTGTGTGTTTTGGTCCCCTTCTACGGATACTTGGCTTGTTTACACCACACCACCACGGTCACCTACCTTACCTACCTACTACGGTCTGTGGTCTACCTCACCACATTTCCCTGGTTCGCTTGTTCGACCCTTTCTCCGGTTTCCTCCCTCTCCATTGTTTATAAGCAATAAACCTTGGGCTACCAGACTGAGACCCGTCAGGTATCCAGCCTGGGGGAGCCTCGACACCGTCACCGTCACCGACTCCTCGACCCATAATCGGGCTCTCCGAGTAATCCTCACATTGCTCTCACTGAGCCCGAACCTGAACCTGAACCTGGACCTGGACCTACTACCTAAACCCAACCGCACCTCGTACACCACCTTCCCTGGCACAGACACTCACAACAATACACCTTTTTTTCTTCCCTTTCCAAGTTTCTTCTCCTCATATCGCTTAATCACCAGCTCGCAGTTCCAAGACAGCAAAACATCGAGAGAATTCCAAGCTCCAACCAAGCAATCCACCCGACGCTCTCTTCTCCCACCCCCGGGTTGCCGTCTCGTCCCGCGCCTGCGTCTGCACTGATAACCCACATCTCCGGCACCTTGCCAATCTCCTCCACCCATCTTGCTCCATCGTCTCCAAACAGCTGCGCGCTCTTTCGTCGCCCTATTCGTTGTCGCCCACCATGGATCCCTCAACAGGGCCGGGCACACCGTCCCATCCATCTCATCAGTCCCACGATAGCTCGACCACCGCATCGCCCACTGATACTCGTCATCAACCCTCAAGGTTCGACTCTTATGTCGCCTCCCGCGACGAAGGTCTGTCCGAAAGTTTTCAGTCCTTCCAGTCTACCGACACGGTACGGAGGCGCCCAGAAGGTGGTGGCTACGGTACGTACGACCCACTGCTGTGTTGTTGCATGCCCAGAAACCAAACGAGTCTTGGTCGTCCGAGTTACCCAGTCGCCCAACGCGAAAACCCCCTGGCTGATATCATACCCCCGTGCGCTTGCAGGTTCTATACATACCCAAGGCTCCGGCTCTCAATACCTCGCCGACCCGTCCGCCCACGATCGATCGCATTCTCGTTCGACAACAACTGCTGGTGCTAGATCGCCCATGATGGGCCCCGAACGCCCCAAAGCTGCGAAGCCGCGAAAGCCTCCCATGCCCCGTCGTTTGTCGACCAACCCATCAGCACCACATCGCGGTGAAGTCTTCTCCGTTGACGACGACATCAATGAAGTCGAGGCGGATGCCGCTGGCCGCCATCAAAGCCGTCAGGGCAGCACCGCTTTTGGCACCCGCCGCCGGCCTCAACTGGCGACCACGCTATCGCGCCTCCAATCTTCACGCAGCGATACTGGAATCGAGGACGATGACGATAATGATGAAGTCGAGGACGGTCCACGGACACCCAGAGCTGACGAGGATGCTCCCGAAGAAACCGAGCGCGTTCCTTCGATACACCCCAACGAAGATGACATTGATGCAGAGTCAGATGGCGATGTGAGCGACGCCGAGAGCTTTACGCTCAAGGATCGTCAGCAGGCCATCAACCAGACCCATCCGTTCGGTATCAGGTTGTGGAAGCCTGCTTTGTACAAGAAAGATCGTTCAGTGCAGAAGAATGCCGAGGGCGATATCCACTCGTCACCTGGCGGAAGAGTTCACACTTGGCTTGTATTCTTCAACCTTCTCTGGACCTTGTTGTTCGGCTGGTGGATGGCAGCTTTCTCAGCTCTCGGTGCCCTGGTCTGCTTCTTATTCGCCGCAACCCCTAGCGGCAGGGAATACGGCAGAGTCCTTTGGGGCTTGGCTGGCTACCTCTTCTATCCATTCGGCAAATATGTGCGCCTGGAGCAGGATGACGCCTACCTGGACGAGGACCAAGGCGAGGGACGAAGCATTTCCGAGTACGAGCAGTGGCAGAGTGGTGACTTGGAATACGGCCGCCTCTTTTTCGGTCCGGAGGGCTCTGAACGCAGCCGATCCATTGTTGGACGCTCGCGCAGGAGCATCGACTCTGAGCCGAGCGAGACCGACAGCCTCCTGGGCCGTTCTCGACGCGGAGAGCGAAGCCAGACACCACCCCAGACCAAGCGCCGTTTGTTCGGAAGAGGCCAGTGGAACATAGGCCGCGTGATCTTCTTCTTGTTCTTTTACCTCTTGCTCTCCCCCTCGCTGATTTTGGTATCCTTGATCTGCTGGTTCCTCGTCTTCTCGATTCCCATGGGCAAGGTCACCATGCTGCTCTTCGACCAATTGCGCCGCCACCCCCTGGCACTCTCGTTCGAGTCCGACATCGTTCTCGCCCGGACAGCTGATACGCCGCACTCGTCAATCTTGCTCTGCACTTACCGTGCTGTCGGTATCAAGTACTGGAAATACACCATTGACGGCACAAACGTATTCTTGATCAACCTCATGGGAGTTGTCTTCTTCGTCATCTTTGACTATCTTGTTCTCGACCAAGTCCTCGATTTGAAGCTCTTCATCACGTCACCCGCTTTCCTCTTCATTGCCGGCTTATTCTCCATCGTACCGCTTGCCTACTTCATCGGCCAAGCCGTCGCCTCCATCTCGGCACAATCTTCGATGGGTGTCGGTGCTGCCATCAACGCTTTCTTTTCCACCATAGTCGAGGTATTCCTCTACTGCGTTGCCCTGAGCCAAGGCAAAGGGCAACTTGTGGAAGGCAGTATCGTGGGAAGTATCTTTGCGGGTATTCTTTTCCTGCCGGGTCTTTCCATGTGTTTTGGTGCCATCAAGCGCAAGACGCAGCGTTTCAATGCCAGGTCTGCCGGTGTCACTTCGACAATGTTGCTTTTCGCCGTCCTAGGCGCGTTTGGACCCACGCTCTTCTACCAAATCTACGGCACTCACGAGCTCAATTGTTTGGACTGTGTCAACCACGGCGGCATTGGGGGAGGCCTGTCTCCTGTCGGGGACGGACGCGACTGCAAGCGATGCTTCTTCTCCCAGACTCCGGCGCTGAATGATCGCTTCTATCTCGAGGCTGTCCGTCCGTTCTGTTACTTCTGCGCCACGTTATTGTTCCTCTCCTACATTGTGGGACTGTGGTTCACGCTGCGAACACACGCTGCAGTCATTTGGAACTCCGAGATCGACGAGAAGAAGCACGAAGAGGCACACGCCCACGCTCACGCACATGCTCACGCTAGACAGTCGGGTCCTCACTCATTTGCTGAAACCACCGGCACTTCAGTCGACGTCCGTGACTCTCACCTCTACAAACGCATCCTCGGCCAGTCCCTCAAGCAGGTTGGCCTTGCAAACAAGAAAGACGACAGCTCCCGCCAGGGGTCCGTCACTGGATTGGGCTTGAGTGCAGGCAATGGCAGCGTAAGTATCCCGCACGTCGTGCCCCCGAAGTCCAGCGGCAGCGACACAGTCCGCTCCACTGTTCACATCCCTGGATTCTCAGAGGCGGAGAACAACGCATTGGTCCGAGAGGTGGCAGAGATGGCGGCCACTGCGGCCACGATTGCTGCACGGGAGCGGATGCCTCGCAGGACCTCGGCTCTTCCCCCAGGTTCGACTACGGCTACCTCGCGTCCACCGGCCCTCCGTACCGCCACCGTTGCCGACAACGAAGATCTCGCAGCAGCTAGCACGGCCCAAGTACCCCACGGTGGACATGACGCTCCCAACTGGAGCCGAGGCAAGAGTGCTTTCATCCTCATGGGTGCTACTGTACTCTATGCCATCATTGCCGAGATTCTTGTCGACACTGTAGACGTCGTTCTCGAGGGCTTTGCCATTGATGAGAAGTTCTTGGGTATTACTCTTTTCGCGCTGGTCCCCAACACGACCGAGTTTTTGGTAAGTTTGGCCTGCACACCTGTATTATGGTATTGACTAACGATTGGTAGAACGCCATTTCATTCGCTATGAACGGCAACATTGCGCTCTCCATGGAGATTGGTTCTGCCTATGCGCTTCAAGTCTGTTTGCTTCAAGTTCCGGCTCTTGTCCTGTTCTCTGCAGTTTACGTCACCTCGGATCGTTTCGAAGACGTCACTGCGCACACCTTCTCACTCCTGTTCCCCCAGTGGGACATGGTCACTGTCATCATTTGCGTGTTCCTGCTTAGCTACATGTACGGTGAAGGAAAGAGCAACTACTTCAAGGGCAGCATTCTGCTGCTCAGCTACCTTGTAGTCATTGTAGGCTACTACTTTTCAGGGTACACCGAAGACGCCATGAGCTTGAGTCGTTTTGATGTCATGGGCGCCAACGGACAGTACTCGACCATCAAGACTGTTGGCCGGAGAGTGAGCGGCGCTGTTCTGCAGTGATGGAGCCTTGACAGAAAGGATGGGAATAGAGGAGAGGCGGTACCCGAAGAGGGGGGGAAACATCAATAAAGGGCGGTAGAAGGTCAGAGGTTCATGAAATTCCAGTTTCAACTTGGGGCTTCTGTCAGTTTTTCGTCCGACAGGACATTGCATTATTTTTGTTTTCGCAGGCGGCTATGATGGGACGCTGACGGCGTTACGGAGAGGAACACATTACCTAGATTACCCTATCGTTTCATCGCGGATCGCTCGGAATATACATCCCTAATGTTCAAACCCCGAAGTCATGATTCTCGGTTTCTATGAGTCCTTGTCAATGCCTGCCTGGTCGGCTTTCTCATCGTTTTGAGTCCAGTGCCAGATGTCGCCGACTTTTGACCGAGTCTAGCGATAGCGTTCCAAACGGCAAATGCTTGTTTTGACATACGACAGGGGGGAAGCCGGACGATCAACGTCATGACTAAGTGGAGTACTCCGTACCACAACCAACGGCGACGGTTACAAATCTTGGCTTTCTTTTTGGTTAGACTCTACTGCCAACGACTGCAACCGAGATTCCCGATCTGAAGTCATTGCTATCTCGCGAAAGTGGAGGGGAGCCAGGTTACAGGTAACATGGCTCCTGCGACGCTGACATACCTGCAATGCGGGTTTGTTAGCGCTGGGCCGCGGCAAAGCTTCCGGACGAGAGAAGACGGTTGTTTGATGTCTTCATGACGGCATCGGATTCTAAATGAGAGGCTGTCTATTGGCTGGGGGTGTATATGAAGAACAATTTCGGGCTTGCTGGGAGAAGGATGTCATGGTTTTTGGTGCGATTCTGCCGGTGTGCGAGATTGACTTCTGGCGTATCATTGGACGCTGTATGAGTGGCTATGTATCTTATTAACAACGTCTTCCCATCTTTTGTGGTCTCGATTGAGAGACTTGTGTAGTAGAGGTCGGCTTTCTGAATTCGTCTTCCTGTTTGTCATATCCACCATGGCTCCTGCTGAACCTCACGCGATCCCCTTCAAGGCGAAGGGCAAGACGCCTCACTTCAAGGAAGAGAGAGATGGCTGGAAGGGCTACATTGAATGGGAGAAGTACCCCGAGAAGAAGAAGCAGGTTGAGGAACTCATGAGGCAATATGACTTTCCGGAGGTGAGTGAATATGTCAAAGCCTCGAGCGTCGATATGTTGGGGGATCTTCAGCTGACTGACCTTTCTGTTACCACGAACTAGCCGCCTCAGTATCAACTGGGACCGCTGCCCGATACGAATCCGATTCTTACGGGGGAGCGATGGAAGCAGTATCACTATGCGTGTGGGCTGGGTCATATCCCCGAGATCAGCTGGGATATCGTCAAGAAGGAAAAGGCGGAGGATATGATTCACGTGCTTCAGTTTCCGTACAACGGCGAACCCCCTCGTGTAAGTCATATTGAGATCTCGCGCCAAGATTCCCTCCGCTCGACGCACACATACCACAAATTGACATGCGAGAAACCTGCAGAAACGCCTGGTAGAAACGGAAATCACTTCCAATAAGGACCACTTTGTCCGCAACCACGGCGGCATCCCAGAAATCGACGAAGATAGATACACCCTCGACATCTCCGGGCTCGTCAACAATCCGCAAACCCTTACCTTGCACGACCTCAAGACCAAATTCAAACACCAAACCAACGTCGTCTCGATCCAGTGCTCCGGTACGCGGCGCATCGAGCAGATCGCGCAGTACCCAGGTGACGGCGACGAGCTCATCAACGCCCCCTGGGGCGAAGGCGCCATCGGCACCGCACGATGGACGGGCGTGTCCCTCAAAAAAGTCATAAAGTACTGCGGCGGGCTGAAAGACGGCGCGGCGCATCTAGAGTTCTACGGCGCGGATACGTACTTCAAAAAGGGGAAGGTGTATAACTACGTCGTGAGCGTGCCGTGGCGGAAGGTGAAGGCGAACGAGGTGCTACTGGCGTGGGAGATGAACGGGCAGTCGCTGCCCAAGATCCACGGATTCCCGTTGCGGACGGTGGTGTTTGGGTATATCGGGGCGCGGAGCACAAAGTGGTTGACGCAAATCAAGGCGATCGCGAGCGAGAGTAGTGCGCCCGTGCAGAGGAGGGAGTATATCTACTACACGCCGCAGGTGGGGAAGCAGAATGTAAAGTATAGTAACGGGTTCTCGATCCAGGAGATGCCTGTGAGTTCTGCGATTATGACGCCGCGGGACATGGAGCAGGTTGTTCACGAGGGGAGGGTGAGGTTGAGGGGGTGGGCGTATTCGGGGGGCGGGCATTGGCCTGTGAGGGTCGAGGTGAGTGGTGATGGGGGCGGGGTATGGTATGAGGTCCCGTGGGAGAAGATGAGCGGCAAGTATTTCCATGCGTGGCGGTTGTGGGAGATTGAGTTGCCTGTTGACGCCGAGGGGTGGTTGGAGTTTTGTGTGAGGACGTGGGATAATGCGTGTAATACGCAGCCTACTTTTGTGAGGTCTGCTTGGTATGTCTTTCACTCCCACTTTTTCTGTCCTTCATCTTCACACTTCTTCGGAGACGACTTTCATGTCATTCAGCTTTGTGGCAGAGGGAGGGTACAAGATGATGATCTAGAGACTGATGAGGAGACTACACAGGAACTGGGACTTGCACGTCACGTCGTCGGCGCACCGCATCAAGGTGTACAGCATCAACAAGTCAAGACCCGCGACGGCGGCGAGGCTGAAGAAGCTGGAGGAAAATGGGATTCCCATTGTGCCCATTACGCTGCCTGCCGAGATCGACTTTGAGTCGGATGAGGAGTATGAGAGAAACATGGCGGCGCAGGGTGGGCGGGATCCCACGGAGTGAGGGGGGTTTTGGGTAAGTCGAGAGTGTCAGACGGCTGGCTGGAGAGAAGTAATATTGAGCGAGGCAATCAAACAGTTTATTGTGTTTTCTTTTTGTGGCGATGATGACCCTTTGGTTTTGTTATTGTAGTTCTCGGTCCAGACGCTCGTATTGTAGAGTACTGACTCTCCTCGTTTGAGGTTGTCTTGTGTTTACAATAAACTCAAGGCCAGCCTGAAGATGTTTTTGCATTAGTATGCGAACAATTGCTGCCGCCGCTCGACGATTCTACTACGATATCAAGTTTGAAATTGCAAGCGACAAGAGCGTTGAGACCTATTCAGGCAGAACCGCAAAGCCAAGAAAAGCAGTAAGAACGGAACATGAAACACGGATCAAAACGGGGAGAAGCCTGCTCATGTAAAAAAATGGATAGCTTTGTATAAAAACCTGCAGAGTGACTTTCTCGGATGCTGAACTTGGCATCGGGCAGACTCCTGCACAGAAGGTTGCCCATGAGGCCACATCTGAGGGGTCAGTGTGGTAGTCAGACCACTTTCATTGCTTATACACCGCCTCTTGTTGAATGGTGACGCTTCTCTCCTTCTTATTTTCATAAGAGAAAGACGCAAGGAATCTCATATCAAGCTACTAAAGATCAATTTCCCACTTCTTCCTGGCCTGATGCTTTATATCAAGCAATGTTCATCAACTGCAGACACGCAGTTATATACCATGTCTTTGATTCAAAACGCAGTCGACTTTTTCTTCGTCTTTCCCTGAAATAAACACATCCTCACTAATTGGTGATACCAAAAGGCAAAAGAGTTCACCCCCCCGGTGGCGAATAGGGGCTACATCTCTGGCGCACATGCTGGGACTCGAACACGGGACCTCTTCGCCTTCACCGATTAGGCTGTTCGTGGACTTCAACCACTCCACCACCCAGCCAGTCTTGACCTGACCCCCAAGGGGGCGCCTGCTGGCTGGTGACAGGATTGGACTTGAGGGGGATATATACCCTTCTCGTATATTCAGTTGGGAAGGTAGGGGGTCACGTGTGGAAGCCACGGCCAACGTCAAGGCATCTTCACATCCAAGTTGGTGAGATGCTTGGGATAAACAAAGACACGCAAACTCCAGATATCGCCGGCCGTGAATCAGGCAATGTCTCAATCGACTGGTTCCTTCTTTCTTTTTCGAATTCTCCTCCAAACCTGAACTCAAAGACCCATCCAGTTCCCGTTTACACTTCCGCCCATACCTTCGAAGCCCGGCACGTATCCGTTCCCGAACATGGCCGAAAACTCGTCGAGCGCAGGCGGCATAGGCGACAGACTCCCATCGAGTCCGAAGAACGGCATCGCCGGCGGCAACGACGCCGTACCCTGCCTGCCCGCGCCGGGAGGAACATGTCCTCCTCCGCCCCCAGAGTGCCCGTGTCCTCCACCCCGCCATATGCCCGCAGGATGCGGCGGAATCGGCAGCCCCGCGCCATCAAGACCGTCCCTCTCGCTCCTCGCATCACCACCCTGCCCCTGCCCCTGCGCAGGCGTATCCGTCTTCCACAACATCTCCCACTTTTTGAACCTCGCGTAATCAGACTCCTTCACCCCGGACGCGCCACCGCTACCGCCAGCCCCGCCACCGTTACTCTCGTCTGCCATATCTAGCCTCGAAATCGCGCGCTCAAAGGCCTCGATGAGGGACATTTCCGATTTCGCGGATTCCCCGCCGGCCGACATCTCCCTCAGCATGGCCATGCCCTCCCGCAGGGCGTCGCGGAGGCGGTCCGTCTTCTTTTGGAGGCACTGCGTGATGATGACGAGCAGCGCGGCGCGGCACGAGGAGAATTCCGTGTACGAGGCGCGGGCGAGGCCGACTGTGTTGCGGAGGAGGCGGCAGGTTTCCACGACGAGGAGGGCGGCGTCGACGCAGTCTGCTACGAGGACGGCGCGCGGGTGTGTTGTTTTGCTGCTTGAGCTGCTTGTTGTGGCGCGGCCGGCGCCGGCACCACCGGAGGAAGGGCCTCCTGCGACTACTGTAACGGCGACGGAGTCTGCGGGGGATCCGGAGGAGCTTGCTGTGCTGCCGCGGTGGGCCGATTCGCGGGGGAAGATGAAGGGGCGGCCGGCGAACATGCGGACGAGACAGTATTCTAGCCTCAGGTGCATTGTCGGGCGGAAGACGGCGGGGCCCGTGGTCGGGTCCTTGATGAAGGTTGGTTCCGGGAGGCTGTTCCACCAGTTGTGGAGTTGAGCCTTCATCTCGACGAGCTTGGCCATGCCTTCTGGGATTTCGTTCTTTTCGAAAGTTTTGAAGAGGGATCTTATGGGTTGGATGTCAGTGTAAGGAGATAGGGGGGGTTCGGTGTAGGGGATGACGTACATTTGGTGAGCTATTCTGCTGAGGGCGTTGTTGAGCTGGAGGGTTGCTAGCATGTGTGCCGTGTTTGGCGGTGCTGAGCCGGGCCAAATCTCTGGTCTGTCGACTGGGAGCTCGGCGTCGACATCACTTGCTGCAATGGATACTGGTCGGCCGTGGAATATGCCAATACGCCTGGGAGATGAAGTCAGCATGTGAGCAGTAAGAGACCCTGACGAATTCGCTCACTTTTCCGTTGTGTAGGCCGTCCACCAGACACGGTTCCTCGTCTCACGGATGACAGGATCGATGGCAGCCCCGGGGTGCTTCCGATGCATGCCATTCTGTATCGCGAGCTTGACCGCCAGGTTCAAGTACACGTACGACAGCCCCGAGGCGTCGAGTGGTAACGTATACAGACCGATGAGCAGACAGGCCTGAACGCTCTCCAGCGACGAAATAGTAATCACGTCGGGGACAAGCCGGCACGCCTGCTGGTAAAACATGATGCCAATGGTGTCCTCGGAAAAGGGGCTCGAGTCGGCGGCTGCGCTGGGAGGGCCGCCCCTCTCGTTCCGGGAGTCGAGATAGGCGTACTGCGTGCCGATGGCGAAGATGATGAGGATCATGCAGACGGTGCCGACGTCGCGGCGCGTCAGGGAGGCCGAGTTCTCGTAGACGAGGTCGAGCCTGTCCATGAGCCAGTGGCGCTCGACGTAAAAGTAGCTCGTCTCGGCATGGTTGAAGAAGGCCTGGACGAGGAAGTCTGCTACATAGCGGGGCGGGAGGGAGGAGAGGGAGGCTACTGTGTTGGAGGGGGACTGGAGCTCTTCGGGGCGGTAATATTCTTTGAATTGTGTCTTTGGACCATCCGGGGCGTCCTATGATACCCGGGGGGTGTTTGTTCAGCGATGCTGGCTTGGTTGAGGTGAAAGGAGGGGGCATGCTTACGTTTACACATTGTTCAATCCATTGCTTTATCCGCATGGAGAAGTTCCAGTGTGAGAACTCGCCGGAGTAATCTGCTCGGAGGTCAACATGGCGGTCTTCGGGGAGAGGTCCTTCTGGATGCTAAAGCCGAGCCTCTCGAGGGTCCGGGGAAGCGGTCCCAGGGAAGGGGGAGGCGTAGAGAGGGGGGGAAGGGGAAGAAGGAAGAGACAGGGGGCCCGCCTTACGTGTGATGTTATTCTCCAGAGGCTGAACCGTTATCTCGTCAACCTTGAAAGAGTCGGAGCTCTGCGATTGCACCTCTACCTCGGCGCCGACGTCCGGCTCCATGGTGACATCCGCTTCACCACCAGCACCAGCGCCAGCACCAGCACCAGCACCAGCGCCGGCCCCGGTCACCGCGCCCTCCGGGCCGGTGCGCGGTCGTCCACCAGGCGACTTCATCTTCTCCACGGACTCGGCCAAGGTCTTTAGAGTCTCGGCGTCGAGGGTGCTCTTGCCGGTGTAGTGCGCCAGGAGCCGCTCCATGTAGGACATTCTCTGGCTCAGCTGGGCGTCTTCATGATGTTGCGAGTGGCGGGGTCTATTATTATCGAACCCGCCAATATGGCCCTTTTGTCAGCCCAGATGTTTTATATTGGCGCAAAAAAGCAATGGGAAAGAAAAGTAAGAGATATATCCGCAGTGAAGGATCTTATAAGAGTGCTACATTTGAAGAAGGACATTGAAATGAGATGAGAGGTCTATGGATCTCACCTTGTTGAATTTTCCGATCCGGGCTCATCTCTCGTCGTGGGCGTGAGGAACTCGCACTGCCGGCGCAGACGGGTGCACCGGCGGCAAGGGACTCCTCCGTCGCATTTTTCCTTGAGTCGCCGACATCCGTCACAGCTTGGTCGCGTCAGCATGAGGTAGGTTCTCTCACATCAATTGGACCGAGCAACTAGTAATGAAAAGGAGACTGGACAGGAGCGTGGGAGGGAAAAACAAAACAAAAGAAATGGGCTTCATCGTACGCTCGAACTGCCCTCTTCCGTTCCTTATCCGCTACGCGACGCTGCTTGTGTCGTTGCAGGCGCAAGCCGTCCTCGGGATCCATTTACAACTTGTTCTTGGAGTCGCAATAGCCGATAAGGAGACCGTAGTAGATAGTGAGAGAGGGCGGCAGCAGCGGACAGTGCCGATCAACAGGGCCAGGTGAGGACCCGGGCCGGTGGTGGAGGACTCTCTCTGCGTGTGTCTGTTTCTATGTCTTTCTGACTTGGTCTTCTTTGTGTGTAGGGACGTTCGTTTAGACTCTCCGCGGAAAGTGTTTCCTAAGTGACCCCGCTGTACCGAAGGATGTCCGTGTTCAGAAAGGAAGGTCTGGTCCTGTCTTGGGTCTCTCTCAATGCCCTTGCAAATTCCTCGGGAGTGAGAGTGGGCAAGGTATGCGAGTGGATAAAGGAATGAGTGAGTGAGTGAATGAGAGTGGTTGTTCCAAGTTTGCGTGTGAGGGGAGCTAAGATTGGCCTGTTGGTGCTGACTCTCTGGCTGAGTCTACTACCTGAGTCCTTCGCGCCCGCCCATTTCCCAGAAGGGGAGGGGGTCGGAGTGGCAGAATTTCGGCGAAACCTCCAGCGCCGCGGTCGGCGGGGGGTCGGAGGGGAGCGGACCCGCTGTTTTTTCGCGACCAAGACGCGGGGAAGCCGGCTATATCCCGGTCGGAGCCGAAATGTTGCATGAAAGCACAAACCCAGGAACCCAGATTCTGGAGTCGGCCTGACTCGTGGCGCGGCATCTGACTGTGTTCTAGACTCTTTCAGTTCTGGATACTTGAATTCTGGATACTATGTAGACAGTCGATGTTGAGTGATGCATTTGATCACAGATGAAAGCTCTTACGAGGGAGAAAAGCAAAGACAAAGAGTGTTCTCGAGGATTCGAGGTTGTATTATTGTACAGAGTGGAACAGTCTCTTGTCGAGTTGTCATCATATTAGTTAGAATCGTGGCCTATATCCCCTTCAAAGCTTCGCCTTCACGTCGTCCTCCCACAAAGACTTGAGTTCGTCCTCAAGCGGACTATCTTTCCTCTCGATCCTCGCCCTCGACGTCTCCATGATCCTCGGCAGCTCTGTACTCTCAAACGAAGCCCCATCGCGAATCATGGCCGCCACGCCTTTACTGGAAAGCAAAATTTCTGGCATGCCATGACCAGAAAATCCAGCAATGATGTACTGCCCCAGCTTCCCAGGCACACCACCCAAATGCGGCATGAAATCGGAGCTGTACCCCATGATACCCGTCCATACCCTCTCCGTCGTTGCGCCGCTCTCCTCCCACCCGCGGAAGTGCCTCTGCATGTACCCGTCAAAGTACGGCGACGCGCCCTTCACCAACTCGTCGTCCCGGATATTGTCGAACCACTCACCGCGCTTGTGCCAAAACACCTGCCGCGCGCCGCCGACGACGATGCTCCCGTCCGCGCGGGGAATGAGGTAGTCGTTGTTGCGCGCGTCGAAGCGGATGCCGTACGTGTTGACCAGGTGCGGGCCGTTGGGCCCGCCCGGGGTGGTGATGCGGCTGCAGAGGCCGCGGACGGGGACGATGCGGTCTTCGTACTGCGGGAGAACTTGCGCCGTGTAGCCGTTTGTGGCTACGACGACCTTGCTGGCGCTGATGGCGCCGCGCGGGGTCTGGATTGTCCAGCGGCCGGCGGCGTCGGGCGTCGATGAGATTGATGTTACTGGCGTGTTGGCTTGTAGGTTCAGCCCCTTTTTGAGGAGACGGTCTAGGAGCTGGTGGACCATTTTGGCCGGCCATAGATGTGCTGCCGTAAAGGAGAAGGCGCACTGCGCGCCCTTGACTCCTGAGACCTGTGATCAAACGATAAGTCTAGATCTATCATAATCGGTGTAAAGGGGCATATGGACCTACCCTTTCGGCGTCCTTCTTTGGGGTGAAGGCAACATCCTTCATATTCACAACTCCCGCCTTCACTAGTTCCCGATACGCAGCCTCAGTCTCCTTGGCATGCTCCGGATCAAGATACACATCAACCGCCCGCGTCAGATGAAAATCGCAATCCAAGCCTTCGCTCTCCACGAGCTCCTTGACGGCATACACATTCGAGGCCTCAAACGCAGCCAACGCGGCCGCCTGCTCGGAGCCAAAGAGCTTGGTGTACTTGGGCACCTGGAAATACGTGTCGGGCTTGACGTGTCCGCCGTTGCGACCCGAGGCGCCGGAACACACCTTCCTGGCCTCGAGGATGGTGATGGACGGCGGGGACGGGTTGTCCTTGAGGATGTGGTAGGCCGTGGCGACGCCCGCGAAGCCGGCGCCGACGATGACGATGTCGCTCGCGGCGGGGAGGTCCGGGGTCGTACGGTGGTCGTCAAGGGGCCGGGGGGCGGCGTTCCAGAAGGAGGTTACCGGGTTGGGGACCGGGGACCGGGTTGTCGGCTTTGGTGCGGGCATGGTCTTTTGGGTGTGACTGGATGGGAGGTGGGCTTGGCAGGCCTCTTTCGGGCTTCTTTCCTTCACAAAGGAGGGCAAAAGGATTCCTGGGCAGGCTAGAAGTAAGGCTTGAGCTGATAAGCAATATGTGTGGACTTTCTATATACCAAAGTTGGGGAAGACAAGCGCTTCTTTGGGCTGGCACTACTATCAAAACGAACCGGCACGTTTCGATCAGCCATCGTGCCGTTGAAGCTCAATCGAGACTGATAAGAAGCATTGGAGGCCGGAAAACTGAGATAAGATGTATCGAACATGGGACCCATACCCACCGATATCTTTGTGGTTCTAGCTCCGGATCACGGGTGGATGTTGGTGCTTGTTGGGGGGCTTTGTGACGGAAAACACGGCGAGTGTCCGAGACCGGAGGCCGAACCGGCGGCGGGGAGTACGGGACCGGCAAATTGCCGGTCCCTCTCTTTTTCCTCTCGAGGTGTGATAAGCAAATGACAGGCGCCCAGTGACATGCAAGATATCCACAACGAATCAGCTTCAACCAACAATCCGAGAACGATATCTTCTTCAGAGCAGAAAACAATGCATGAAGATTGGTCATTTTATTCATTATTACGGGGATTTGTCGATTAGAGTGCGAGACCGAGGACTACCTTAAACACCCCGTAACCTTTCCCCATCAAACGGGTAAGGATCCAGCCTCCCATCACGCCGTTTACGCCGCGGCCGCCCCCTCCGACGCGGCTATAATCTTCCGCGCCATCTCCGGCAACTCGGTCGCCATGACATCCATCTCCCCAAACAAATCCGTACACGGCTCCCCCTCATACACGGCGCACCACGCCCCCTTGAACCCGCACCCCTTGGCCGCCGACGCATCCCACATGTGCGCCGCCGCGAACCACGCCTCCTCCCCGCCAAAGCTCTCCAGCACAGGCTTGTACGCCCTGGGGTCCGGCTTGCCGATGCCGTCCGCGTCGCAGCTCTTGAGGTTCTCCGCGGGCATGTCGATGCCCGCCTTGGCAAAGTACCCGCCCACGCGCTTCGCGTCGCCCGCCGTAAAGGCCCAGACTGTGAAGCCGGCTTCGCGGAGTAGAGTGAAGCACTCCTTTGTGCCGGGCCGGGCCTCGAGCTCGAGGAAGCGATCCATGATGTAGGCTACGTCGTCGTCGGTGGCGAGTTTCCGCGGTTCCGGGACGCCGGCTTGGAAGAGCATGCGGTAGAAGAGGCTGCGGAAGATGTCGTAGAAGCGGCGGTAGCGACCTTGGATGGAGAGGTAGGTGTATTCGCGCTCGGCGGCCTCGATCCAGGCGAAGCTGAGGAGGGCGGGCTTGATGTTGTGTTCTGCGAGTTTGGGGCCGAGACGGGTTTCGATGGCGCGGGGGATGGCGTCGTAGGACATGCAGGTGCCTACGATGTCGAAGACGACGTGTTTCCTTGGTGATGACATGTTTGTGTGTGTGTGTGTGTGTGTGTGTGTGTGAAGGAGTGTTCACAAAGTAATTTGATCAAGTGTGTGAAGAACTTCTTTTTGGGTAGAATGAGTTTGTGTGAATGCGAACCCGGTCTTGAAGGTTTATATGAGACCGTCACGAACTTTCCAGCCGTTGAAAATAGATCATCATCAAGCAAAAAAGGCTATAGATAGCCTCATCACCGGTGCGCATCATCGCCCTATCTCGGCGTCTGGGCCCGCGGGGATGAGCGGGGTACGGTGTACCACCGTAGTGCCATGCCGCGACGATCCCTGTTACCCCAGCCGGCTGCTCTGGCGGATCCGACGAACCGGTTGCGTATCACTCGACGGGGCGACCAGTCCCGAGAGGGGTGTGCCCCGAAAATAGAGACCACAGGCAATTCCCGGCTGTTGCATGATAAGCTACCGGCCGCCGGCCGCGCTACCCGTTGGTTCCGCCCGGTGGTCAGTATTCCCCTCCGACTCAGACTATACGTTACGGTGGTTGGTTTAACCGAACGGCCGTCTGTCGGACAAAGATGTTGGAAATGGGAATCCCGAATGGGTACACTGAAAATGAGTGGTTTACTCGTCGTTGAGGATTGATACTCAATGGTTGTTGGTAGTTGTCAATTGCATGATCGTGCGAGAACATAATGTTACCCGAGTCAGCTATCTGTGCCATGACGAAAATCGAAACTAGTGGTGATGACTTTGACTTGGCGACTAATTGTCAATAGAAAATCATGTGCCGACCATTCAGCATTCAGGTTTTGCGCATTTCAATATAGTTCACTGAGAAGCGTATCGAGAGAGTGTGAAGTTTTCAAGGCCATCAGCGGCTCTGTCATTATGGTATCAAAAAGAAAAAAGAGCTTTCAAAACTGTGATCCCCACCTTGGGTCTACCGTCGGAGCTGTAAATCCATGCTATGCTAAATCCGCCAATTTTTTGTTTTTCCCCATCCATGCCATGCTTTCGTGAAAATGTTGTTTACAATGAAGAGAAGGTCTTCTCAAATGCAGAGATCAAAATGGGAACTATAGAGATATATGTCAGACTCCTGGTCGTACAAGATAAGGTGGGCTTTTCTTCAAAAGACTTACCGTGTGCCTCCTCAAAGATGAGCATGGGGCGGAGACGGATGGTCTCCTTGCCGCAAGCGCCAATGTTGACGCCGAGGCGCTTCATCGAGCCCGTGACAGCTGCCGCGCTCTGAGTGTCGAAAGCGACGTAGGTGCCCTGGCCCTTGCCGCGGAGGTTCATGACGTGGTCGGGGTACTTTTGGGCGAGCTTCTCCATCTCGGCGTAGAGGACTTCACCAACGCGAGCCTGTAACGCGTGTGAGGTTGTAAGTCATGATGCGTCTGGAATGATTCACTTACGGTCTGCTCCACGAGCTTCTTCTCGCGGATCTCGTCAATGACTGCCTTGCAGACGATGACGCGGGCGGCATCACCCATCCAGCTATAGGTTCGTCAGCGATGATTGAAGAGACGGAAGGGCATTTGGAGGAACATACGTGTTGAACTGGCGGTAGGCCTTGTCGGGGACCAGCATGCGGTCGCCAAAGTAGTAGCCGGCAGTCTGGGCCTTCTTGGAGAAGGTAACGATATCGGGAGGGGAGGTCAGGTTCCAGTGAGCGTGGCCCCAGAACTTGCCAGTGGCGCCGAAGCCTAATCGTTATATTAGTACGACTGCATAAACTTTTCATGTCAAAGAGAGTTACTCACCAGTCTGGACCTCATCGACAATCATGACAACAGCATGCTTCTGCGTAATATCACGCAGACCCTGGAAGAAGGCCGGGGAAGCGTGGTTATCACCGCCCTCGGACTGGATAGGCTCAACGATAACAGCTGCAACAGGGCAGTGCCAGCTCTGAATCAGCTCCTCCACCTCCTTCAAGCAGCGCTTCTCCTCGGCCTCGTTCTCGGCCGCGTACTTGTCCAGGGGGTACTTGAGCGCCGGGAACGAAGCCTGGGGCCAGTTGAACGAGGGAATATCGAGCTTGTGCACGGCCTTGCTGCGCGTGGTGGACAGACTACCGAAACCGCGGCCGTGGAACGAGTTCTTGAAGCTCATGATGGCCAGCTCGGGGGAGCCGGGTGTGGTGTTGTGCAGGCACGAGTGGATCTCCTCGTGGGACCACTCGGCCTCGCCGCGCTCGCGGCGGCGGTAGAGCATGAAGGCGGCCTTGTAGGCCAGCTCGTTGGCCTCGGAGCCGGACTGGGCTGTGAAGATGTGGTTGAGTCCCTCCGGGGCGGCCTTCATGAGGCCGTTCTGGAGGAGGTCGTGCCAGGCGCCCGAGGGGAAGTTGCCGATGGCGGGTCTGTTGACGAGGGCGGAGATCATCTCGGGGGACTTGGCGGCCTCGATGAGGGTGGGGTTGTTGTAGCCTACCGGGATGGAGGCGATCTGGGAGTAGCTATTTTGAGAAAGGGGGAAGAGATTAGCGAGATGCGGGTTGATTGGTAGGTGTGCCCGGCGAGTTGATCGGCGGCTGCGGCTCCGTGGAGTGAACTTACACATCGAGGTACTTGTTGCCGTCAACGTCGACGATGCTGTAGAGGAGGAATGTAAGTTTGATTTTCTGACAAAACAGCCTGTGTGGTTATTGCGTACTAGTTTCCGGAGCTCTTGTCGTAGTCGACGACGAAGTGAACAGCGCGAGCGTCGAAGAAGGTGTCGAGCTTCTTTGCGCTGGCCTTGGAGATAGGTCCAGGGACTTCCGTGGTGACCGAGTGCTCAATGACGGCGGGCATCTTGAAGGTCGGGTCTTTATTGGAGCAACTCAGTTGTGGTGATCTTGTAAATGAGTCGGAGAAGATGCGATATTGTATAAGATACTTATGTATATCGTTGTTCTTAGAGACTCTAGAAGCTTGCTTGATACAAAAACTCAACGTCAAGTGTTGGGAGATCGGGTATTTATCGTCCGTGGTGACGCCCGAAAGCTTCCGTTCGTCCCTTCAATGTGTGAGAGCCGGGCAACAGCCGGCCGGTCCCGAACCGGCGCCCCATCCGGGCCCAGGTCAAGACGTAGGAGAAAACCCCGCCAAATCTCCATTGAATCTAGCATGGCCCATCCTTAAATTCCCGATTGCGGCTCATGCCAAACACATTATGCATTGAGGCGTTTTGGGGCGAAAGTTTTAGTGTACAGAATTGGCCTAATTTCTTGCCATTTTCAGCGGGTTCAAATCACAAGATGTGTCAAACCCCCCTCCGAGTGCCCCACCCCGGGCCCCGGGCCGGTCCCACTCAAAACCACAATTGTAGTTCCCACACCGGTATCAGACAGGCACAACGATATCGCAGTGCCGCCAACTTTGACGCCATCGTGAAGGGGTTCATATAAACAGGCGACCGCATGAGGCTGTCCGGCTTACCGCGGTAGTTCTGTAGACATCAGACCACTTTTCTGCAGGAACCAAGATCGAGGTGCATTACTTTTACTTCACAATGGCATCAGCACACCAAGTAAGTGGGTCCTGCCGTTGAAGGATATGAGCCTTTCAGTGAATGTCATTCGTTTGCTAAACTGTTGTGATGTTACAGTTGAAAGATGCTTCCCTGCTGAAGACATCATGCTACGTCAACGGGCAATGGGTTGGCGCCAAATCTGAAAAGGTCTTCTCAGTCGAGAGTGAGTAGTTCACCACCACATAACCTCGGGATGAGCAGCCAAGCTGACATTCTCATGAGACCCTTCAACCCTCACCGAGGTAGCAAAATGCCCTGAGTTCGATGAAGCCGACACCGAAGCATCCATCCTCGCCGCTCACGATGCCTTCAAGTCCTTCCGCAAGACTCCGGCGCGCGCTAGAGCGCGTCTCCTCCGGAAATGGTACGACCTCATGATGGAAAACGCCGACGACCTCGCCAAGATCATCACCCTGGAGAACGGCAAGCCTTTGGCCGACGCGAAGACGGAAGTCGGCTACGCGGCCTCCTTCTTCGAGTGGTTCTCCGAGGAAGCGCCCCGGATCTACGGCGACACCATCCAGGCGAGCAACCCGAGCTGCCGCCTCGTGACGCTCAAGGAGCCCGTCGGCGTCTGCGGTCTCATCGCGCCGTGGAACTTCCCCGCGGCCATGATCACGCGCAAGGTCGGCCCCGCGCTGGCGGCTGGGTGTACCGTCGTCGTCAAGGCCCCTGCCGAGGCCCCCCTGACGGCGCTGGCTCTCGCCGAGCTCGCTCATCGCGCGGGAATCCCCGCGGGCGTGGTGAACATCATCACGGCCCTGGATAACACCGTCTCCGTAGGGAAAGTGCTGACGACGCACCCGGTCATCAAGAAGGTCTCCTTCACCGGCTCGACGGGCGTCGGAAAGCTGCTAATGAACCAATGCTCCTCGACGCTCAAGAAGTTGTCCTTTGAGCTCGGCGGCAACGCCCCCTTTATCGTCTTCGAGGACGCCGATCTGAACGCGGCGCTCAAGGGTCTCATCGCGTCCAAATTCAGAATCTCGGGCCAGACGTGCGTGTGCGCCAACCGGATCCTGGTCCACAGCAGCGTGTACGACAAGTTCTCGCAGATGGTCGTGGACGCCATCAAGACCTTTACCGTCGGCGACGGATTCGCCGAGACGACGACGCATGGCCCGCTCATCCACAACCGCGCCGTCGCCAAGGTCGACGAGCACGTCAAGGATGCCGTCTCCAAGGGGGCGCGGGTGCTTCTCGGCGGCAAGCCCCTGACCGAGCTGGGGTCCAACTACTTTGACCTCACCGTGCTGGCGGACATGAAGCCCGGCATGAAGATTTGCTCCGAGGAGACGTTTGGGCCCGTGGCGGCGTTGTTTGCGTTTGATACCGAGGAGCAGGCCGTCGAGCTTGCTAATGATGCGGACGTTGGTCTTGCGGGGTACTTTTTCAGCAAGGACGTGTCGCGATGCTGGCGTGTGGCGGAGGCGCTCGAGGTTGGCATGGTTGGCGTAAACATTGGTAAGTTACTCATTCCTTGGCGAGGATCCGAAGAAAGGCGTATGCTAACGAGCTAAATCTAGGAGCCATCAGTGATCCCGCCGCGCCCTTTGGTGGCGTGAAGCAGAGCGGATTTGGCCGCGAAGGAAGCAAGTACGGTATTGACGAGTTTTTGGTCACCAAGATGGTTATGACTGGTATTGAGTAATGCTGCTTCTTCTGTTAAGATTTCATTTCTTTCCTAGACTATACCCTACCAAGTATCTTAGATGATAGAATAGAATACCGGGCCACGCAAAAGTGTTCCTTTACTCATGACCAGTACCATTAGTATCCCCTGGCCACGTCTCTTGGGGCATAGTTTTTATAGAGGAGTGTATAAAGAGCGAAATCTATTGAGTGACGGAGATTGTCAACAGGACAGCGGGAGTAGGAGTGACAGAGATAGAAGCAAGATATTGAGAGGAACTAGTTTGTCACCCACCTATCTACCTTCTTTTCTAGGCAGTCAAGTGTAGCTTACTCCCAATGCTGCTGGTGTCATTATTTGAAAGGAATCGTTGTTTAAAGTCATCACTTTTGAAAGCCAATAGGCTATCAGGGTTGGAATGCTCAGCAAGATGAGAAAGGGAAATGCTATTCCAGACCACAAACCTTGCCATAAGTGTACCCCACTAGGCCATTAAGGTGTGATTCACCCTTCCATGTGAAGAACACGCTTCTTTTTGGCTCTGGGAATAGAATACATGAAGGTGATGGGGATTCAGATTCTGAGTAGGCTCCCATCCACTCCCTTAAGGTTGTGCATTGCAGGTTTACACTGACTTCCATCAGGCATCAAAAAGTGCTCCCTCCTCTTTGAGATTCGCCCAGTCAAGTCACCAGAGGATCTTGGTCTTTCTATCATTTTAGTCTAGTAGTCCGACGATGGGCACCTGCTGGACGATCAAGGGGCATGAAGGAGATTTTCCTGCAGGTGAGTCCCTATTATCCTGAGAGAACACAAAAGAAAAGGTGTGTCATTCATTGTACAGTTGGGTACTTGCTGCTTGGATGTGTGCCTTTTTGGCAAAACCCTCATCGAGCCACCTGTCACCATCCCTTTGTGCCGACCTGGAGCCTGAGGCGGGAGACAATCTGAAATGTCTTCACTGTAAAGAGGTCATTTTATCCGTCTCAAAGTGGAGTCAGGTGACCTCTAGGCAGGACGGGAGGCAAAGTAAAGGACTGAAAGCCTTTCACGTTCCCGTCCATTCGAAAACCTTCTTCTAGCACCTTGTAGGCCGTAGGCAGATCTTCTTTCTCCCTTCAAAAAACCATCTTTCCTATTAATACTCGACCGGAACACCTCTTCTTTGGGTCCGAATTGCGCCACGCGAATTATACTTCTTCTCAAATCGCGCTCCTCTTTCGGAAGATCACGCACAATTCGGTCTACTATCACTTGACTCAACGGTCTCATCGCATGCGTGGTATCTTCATACAACCCATTCAAGATGCCGCCAAAGGCTTCCATCCAGCAACCTGAAGTCTCTGACGGTGATTCCGGTGCAGATACCATCGGAACTATCGAAATATCACCGACAATCTGGGCGCAGTCGACGGGATCTCAACACAACCAGCCCCAACCTGGAACCCAGAACGCCTCATCCCAACCCATTCCCATTCGCTTGACCAATCCAGTGAAATACTCGTCCGAGTACTCTACCTCTCCGGACTCAGCAACCCCATTCATTCAGTCCATGACCTCCTCATACGAAGCACAACCTCCTTGGCCGCCGCGCGAGCATACCCCGCCGTCTGGGTCTGAGGATGGTCCGCCCAAAGGCACGCAGCTACCATCAACGGCTGGGCAGCCCCTCAAGGAGCAAGATCAGCCCTTGGACGAGCAACCTCAACCTCAACTGCAACCGGAACCGCAACCGCAATTAAGCGATCAACTTCCTACCGACACGGAGCCTGCACCCCCATCACAAAGTGTGCCTTTCATCGACGATGACAACTTGTCCAAGGACTTCGAACAATACGAGAAGGGAAGCAAGCTGGTGCTCACCTACCAAGCTCCGCGCCGACCTTACGGTCGTTCCGAGTATCCCAATCCTCCAGGCATCGACAGCGATGACAAAGTTCTGTCCGAAGCCGAGAGGCGCCTCTCTCGCACTGGCTTGGTCTATCACGACCGACAAATCAGCAATCCTATTGCCGACCAATACAAGGCCACTGTCCACCTCACCGTCATGAAAATCATATCCGGCGGGCCTGTTGCTGGCACCCAGGTCATTCTGTGCAAAGTTGACGAAGCCAGTTACGATGACGGGATGTCTAAGAAACAAAAAGGGACCTTGCTTCGAGGTGTTTCACTCTTGAGAACGAAAAGCACACGGGTGAAGAAGCGATTCGCCAGGTCCTCGATAGCGAACTTGTTCGGCCAGGAGAATGCGGGTGGTTTCTCTCTATCTCAAGGGACCGGGAGTAAGAAAGAACCAGACGTCGCCGGCAACGCCCCAGTTGTGGTACCTTTCGACGGTGAACGCTTGGCCGTAGGTCAGCTTGCAGTCCTCAAGGTGTACGATGCCATGTTCTACCCCTTCCAGTACGGAATGTATCAAGGGCCCTGGAAGGTGACATCTAGAGCCGATCAGGAGCACAGTCGTGAGGCCGGTGCTTATAAGCATCTCTGGACTCACAAGAAGACTGGATATCCACACCTTACACCTCAATACTACGGATCCTGGGCCATCGAGCTGACGACTACAAATTCAGGTGTGAAGGACAAGCAACGATTCGCCAGAGCCATCATCATGGAGTACATTGAAGGCACCAGCATTGAGGAGCTTTGTTTCCGGACCGCCAAAGAATATCTTCTAGTTCCTCGCAACATGATGAAGCCTAAGATGGCCGATGGCACCACTTGGTATTTTGATAGGAAGGTTCGCTTGGAAGTTTTCGAGGAGCTCCTGATAGGCTACGTGAATATGCTTCATCACGGTGTCAACATGCGTCTCGACCCCCAGAACATTCTTCTCACGGGTAAACGCGGAGATGAGGTTCTCAAAACCACCCACCTTCGAGTTGTGGCAATTGACTATGTCGATGCCATGATCGACGATGAGAGGAAGGAGCCTCTCAGGATCTACCAAATTTGGGACAAGCCGCCTCATCCCTGGGGCGAGACGTCTTTGCCAAAGATGCAATACTTTCACGGCTGGTTTCCCCATCATTGGACACCTGCACATTTCGACAGCTGGCTGATTCGGACTTTCGGACAACTTGACAACCCGAAGTACATGGATCCCAATATATCGAAGGACCCTAATCTGTCGAAGACTCAGGCATCGAAGCAATCTGAACTGGACAAAGACTCTCAACCTTCGCATTCTTGAGCATACGCAACGCGAGTGGTAAAGGGTTTTCGGTCATGGCACAACGGAGACGATGCATTGGTACTGATCACCGGCCAGGAGACACTGAGTGTGGCGGACTGAAAGTTTGGAGTCGGGGTATGATCAAAGTTGATTCTGATGGATATCTTAGTTAGGGTCGGTCTTCTCTCAGCAGGAAGCTCATTGCTGTCAGTAAGTAGCTCAACATGAAATCTCTTTGATGAAGCCCACCTGACTTGGTGCTTTGAGTTATTTGGATGGGAAGAGACTTCCTGCTGGTGAAGATGAGGCATTTTATTCAAGGTGCAAAAACATGCTATGCTGGTGCGCCAAGTAGTGAAAGTGGCGCAAATAGAAACTGAGATTGTATTGAGCCGCAAGCTAAGCATTCAGTCTACTGCGTGCCTTGACGCACTTACATCTGTTTCCATCGCTGCTCTTTTCCCTGCTACAACTATGCTTTCAATCTAATATGTACTACTCTTGATGTGTTCCTTGAAGAATGTGCTTCAAGAAGTGTGATGAGGCAGTGGTCATGAGAAAAGTGGCTTCTCTGTTCAAACCAATGCTGCTATGATATCGTGACTTTTCGCTATACTTGGATACATGAAATCAATTACTCATCATGCCTAGCCGCCCTTTTCATCAAATGGTACTCTTCGCATCCTGTGCACGCAGCGGAGTCTTCTCATCATGCCCCCCCTCCGCATTCCCCAACGAAGTAGTCTTTCTCATGAGCTCGTGAACCATCGCGTCGTCTTGCTTGCGCTGCTCCTCGCGCTTCTTCTCAGCCTCCTGCATCCTCTCGCGTTCCTCAAAATCCCGAATTCTCCGAGCTGCTCCAACCCTGCGTTCTCGTTCCTCACGCCGAGCGTCCTCCTCGGGGTCGTTAGTGGAGCGACGGAGCGACGTGGTATGCCACACTGCGACGATGACGATCATCTGGAAGACCACGGCAGATATGGCAAGCATAATGAGGCCGGGGTCGGGCATGATGAGGTTTCTTGCCTGCTTAAGTATGTCAGAGATGTTGCGATCGGTTTTTCACATGCAGAGGGACTTACTGCGTAGAATAGAAGTTGTTATGATAATTTCAATTCTTGCTTCGGTGAGCGCGTTCAAGTCTGACGCAGTGTGATATATCTTTGCGGGTACTTCTTGGTGGATGAGTATGAACAGTTTGATAATTATTGTAGATGAGGAGAAAGAGGAGAAAGATTTTCCCGAAGGAGGATGCCGGAAAAGTCGGCTTTATCATCTAGGACAAAAGGTTTCCTCCGCCCGTGGTATTGTGACACCTTTTCGGCGGTGTACCTCTGTGAATACGGGGGACACGGAAGCCAGCCAAATTCCTAGGGCCTCGGGTCCGAGTGGGGCACATCGGGGGCTTAGGTTCCGTGTGTGCAGGTGGTGAAGGGCCGGGCGCCCCGGCCCTCCGGGTGCCACCCCGCCCTCCGTAACCGAGATCCACAATTTCTTCTCAAGATGACGGCTGCCGACGAGAAGTGTGTGCCATGAAAACCTAACGTCAGGTAACAAGTGAGTAGGCTGGTAGACTACTGAATGCCTACTTGGCTGCTGGAGTTTCTTTAAAGATGGAGTAAAGGATACCGGTTGGCTGAAGGGCATCGAGATAACTTCAACCACAGTCTATAGTTTCCTCGAGGAACGTACCGCTAGTTTGGCCGCTTGCGTACGTACCTAAGGTATTCCATGACTTTATACCGGGGTGCTGATCCATCGGTGAACACCTCACTCACTGGGATTGAACCGACAGGCGTTAAGAGATGGATAATACCTTCCCATTCTAACAACAGATACCGGGTCTGGTGGCCGAGGGGTGAGCGTCAAGAAGTCTTGACTAGTCCGTGATGCTCCGGTATTATTTCTGGGCTCCGGCGTTCGAACCTCGGTCCAGTCGGCTCCTGTTGTTTTTTGTTCTTGTTTGTATCCCTCTATACTTCAAGTCATTTACTGTCATGTAGAGCAGTCTTTTCTTTCCTACTCCGGTTATATGTAAATATTTGAGAAAAAGGAGCCAGAAAAATCCAATGTATAGTTTCAACGCTCTTGCATGTTATATCTGTCTTTTCTAGGTTGATCATCAGCAAATAGTGATAGCTAAGTAAGCTGAGGTTGACTCTCCATTTGAGTAGGAACGTACAGGAGGATTTGTGATGTAAACATCCAACATTCTCTGTCCTGCAAAACGTCATGAAAGTCACGGAAACCGTATTTTGTAAAGCCTCGTTGCTTGACGAAACTGAAACGGTATTCTTCACATGGAGTTCTGGGTCTTGATGTCTTGCGTAATATGTGCAATATGTGATGCATCAAGCATAATATTTACGTCCTCGACGGTAAAGTAGTAAGATATGTACATGAATCTGTCGTTGGTCTCTTTGCGTGTACCCGACTCAACACCTCCCCCAATTACAACCACTGAAAAACTCCAACAGGAGAGATAAAAAGGGAGCAAGCAATCCAAGCAAAAGTGCTTAGAGCTTGCCGAAGCCGGCGCTGGTGGCAACAGCCTTGGCGTCGTTGGCGGTGCCGGCAGAAGCGACGTTCTTGCCGGCAAAGTTGGCGAGGATGGAGGTGTCGGAGCCGGCCAGGGAGCCGCTGGAACCGTAGGCGTTGAGCTGGCAGACGTGGCCGAGGTTGGTGGAGCACTTTGCGTTGGTGGTGGAGTCGGGGGAGGCGAAGACCTGGCCAGCGAGACCAGTCTGGTAGGCGGCGACGACGTTCTGGAAGATGTTGCCCTCGGCGACGATCTTGGCACCGGCGTCGGCCTCGAACGCGTGGCCGGAGTTGTCGTACCAGTAGTTGTTGACGGCGTGGAGGAGACTGTGATGGAGTTTTGTTAGTCGGAAAGTTCGCTAGCACCAAATTGCCTGAAACTGGCAGCAATTGTACGTACGTGTTACCGGCGACCTTGGGGGCTCTGCCAGAGGTGTGGTGAACGTAGTTCTTCTTGAAGGTGACCATGTCGTTGCTGCCGGTGAAGTAGAGTCCCCAGTAGTGGTGACCGTCGCAGGTGGCGGACCAGGAGGAAGAGCCGTCAATCTCGTTGTTGGAGATGGTGACACGGTTGGAGGCGCCGTTGCCGAGGACGATGTGCTGGCGGCCGATCAGGGAGGTCTTGACGTGGTCGATCCAGACAAGGTCGGAGCCGTCGAGAGTGATGGCATCACCACCCCAGACGTACTTAGGGTTCAGGTTGGTGATGTGGATGTTCTAGCACCGGTAGTTAGCCCCTGGCCGGCATGATAGTGACTAGTCCAGTGGAACAAGTCTTCATACCTGGATGATGATGTTCTTGGCGCCGCCGGTGATGCGGAGACCCTTGCCAATGATGACACCCTTGCTGCCTTGTCCGATGATGGACTTGTTGGAGCCAACCTTGATGGGGTTCAGGCCAGCGTTGTCGTAGCTATGAAGTAAGTTAGTATTATGAAAATCACCGTATATCCACAATATGTAAGTGATTCTCTACGTACGTCGTGGAGACCTTGGGAGCGTTGGGCTGGTAGTTGGTGCACCAGTTGTCCTTGTTGATGGCAGTCTGGCAAGCAGAGCCGGTACCCCAAGGAGCGCAGCCAGTGGCAGTGGTGGTACCCTCAGTGTTGCGGAAGTCAAAGGTCTTGGTCAAGACGATGACGCGGGCGGAGGAGTCGGTAAGGTAGGAGACGAGCTCGGAGGTGGTGGAAGGGTAGACGGGAGTGGCGCTACCACCACCGGTGGTTCCCTTGGCGAAGCCCTCAGCGGCGCCAGAGACGGCGTCGGCTGCGAGAGCCAAGGGGGCGAAGGCAGCCAGTGCCACGGAGAGAAGAGCAGATCTCATATTTAGAAGGCTTTCGAACAAGAAGAATAAAAAGGTAGATACAAAAGAACGAATGGTGTTTGGTCGGATGTGAAAGAGAGACAAGAGGACGAAAGCCGCTGGAGTAAGAAGGAGTTTCCAAGTCAAAGAGCGCGGCTCAAGGTCGATCATATATGTTTGTTTGGAAGCTGTGCCGCTCCTCGACGCCGCTCCTTCGACGAACCCCCTTCCTCCATGTCTTCCTTCTCCTTTCCCAGGCAACCCACGTAGTACGGATAGAGTAGCCCCCCTAACCACCAAGCCTTCAAAGAGAACCCCCCACCAGCAGGGCCAGACGAAGGCCTCATCTCACCTCACGGCTCCTCATCCTTCTAGGCCTTCGAAAGAAAAGCACGCCCCCAATTGCACAGTCGGCCGAGGAACATTGCTTAATCCACCCACACTACTTTCCGAAGAATCATGGCGTTGGGTGCCGGAGCCGACTTGTTCGAGGGATAGAGTGGTGGGTAATCCCCACTGATTCGTGGGGATTTGCTGCGCTCTGTAACCCCTTCATCTACCACGTCACCCCCGTCCGACCCGGGGTTGCGGTGATAGCTTCGGCGGCACAATCCGAATCGAGCTCGTCGACGAAGACGTTCGGCTTAGCTCGCGGGCCCTCGCACGGCCTCGCATTCGTCTGTGGCGTCACTTCCATCAATGAAAAGACGAACAGAAATCTCCGCTGGTAGGGCCGCGTTAAGGGGGGGAGGGGCGGGAGTTGGGAAGTGTGGCTGCCCCCTCCCGGAGACTAGAGACTGCCAGCGATGGAGCACGGAAAGAACCTGCTGCAGTGAGATGTCACGGGGTCACGGGGTGTCCAAACCAGTCAGTACTCATGTCCACGAGCGGCATTTCGCGCTTCTAGGGTACCATTCGTTTTTGAGAGGAGAGACTACTCCGTCTGCAAGGTGCCAAACATGGGTTCAGAGAAATTTCCGCCACTAAGGAAGGACACATGGGATCCGAGAAAAAGGAGCTCCAAAATGCAGAGCACCACGCTCTACTCCGTAAGCTCTCCATAACTCGTTCCGATGAAACGGTTGGAAATTTCCCGGTTGATGGCGTCTTACTAGGTATCCGTACTTTCTGGTATTTGTTAGCATTAGCAAACTTGGGCACGCCACAAACGCCGCCCTGCGGCACAGACATGGAAGAGCAATACGCGCGTGGACATTTCATACTCTAACTCACAGAAACCGAGAGACCCAGTAATACATCAGAACAAATCAGGGGTTGTGAGAAAATAAACTAACAAGCTTCTAGCCTCGGCCTGTCTCCGACTCTACGTGTAACAATGTCACATACCGCAGTAATATGTCGTCCTGAGAAGGGATAAGATCTGTTAAGCATAAACCGCGGTAGGCGCATCAGGCTCCAGTTATTTGGCCCAAGCTCCTTCGTGGACTTTAATTTTTACTTTTCTGTCACACGTGTATTGTGAGTCGTGACGGCAGTCAGTCTTCCCCCCGTTCTGCAAAAAGAAACCTTTTTTCTAAGGACGTGGTCTGCGGAGGGAGAGAAAGTCAATCGGGAGCAGAAAAAACACACACGCCATTTCTGCTTGGTGCGGGTTGTCTCTCCTTAGTGTTTCGAGTCAGGATGGCGTGGGCAGCCGGATGCCTCGAACGGGGTTAGTTTGGACGGGCTGATTATGAGAAATAGGCGGCTAATGCCTTTGGCTGACATTTCTTCTCCTTCGCAATCCGTGCCCATTCAGGGGTGGGATCCAATCCCGGGCAGAACTGGTACACCAAAAGTTGTCTGGGTCCCAGAGACCAGGATATGCATGCCAAGAGATAGATTGAGCCTCAAGCCCAGCCCACGAGGAACTCGAAAAAGCCCCATATTGAGGAGCCACAGCCCACAGGGAGCCACATCTTGAAGGATCTCCGTTATCAAGCCACAAGGATGACGAGGATGAATTGTGGTTCCCGTCACTTCTTCAAAGGATCGACTTTTCCGGTGTGATGGAAACTCTTGTGGGAACTCTGGGAACAGCACCACAACACCCAGTATTCCCGACCTGTTCCCTTACATCCCTTTGGCCATCAAAATTGGATCTCGGCTCTGTTTGCCGGGACGCACAGCAGCAGCGGTCAGACCGTCAGAATGGCGGATAGAAGCGAACCAGAACCTCCAAAGCCTCCAATCATCATGGCTTACCTGAACCTGTGTTTACTGTGATCGGCAACTCTCTTTCCTGGAAGGGAGCGCTGTTCCATAAAATATGGCTTTGTGAATTGTCCAGGTGCCATTCAAAGTTGCAGTTCATATACTTATATTAACTCCTCGGTACGAAACCCCCTCCCCTCCTTGTCTTACCAATGCTGATGGAGGCGAATTGAATTCGATCTCCCATCCCCCCCCCACCGTCCCGACCCGGGCGTCGCTTTCCCTTTGCCCATATTGCCAGTTCGCAGCTCATACGACTTTAAACTTCACCAGGGGCTCTGGTGTTCTCAACAAACTCTCTCTCGCGTGCCAAGATCTCCTTCTCAGCCTTGGTGTTACCCTCCTTGGGCAGGTAGGAGAAGATGACAGGAATCAGCGCCGCCAAAATGGTTCCGAAGCCTGTGAAGGCACCCGTGACCGCGAACCCCTTTACGAACCGGGGCCCGTCCGACGAGGGCCAGAGCCTACTGCCGTAGACCGCCGAGAGATTTCCGACAGAGTTGACCAGGGCCACCACCACGGCGCGCTTTTCCGCAGGGAGTGAAATAACCTCGGACGTCCAATTAAGCATGAGCGGGAGCGCCGTGTACAGGCCGGCAATGTAGAAGCACAGCATGGCGTACACGACTTTGGGGTTCGACACGGTCACGCAGACGAGCGTGCAGATGAAGCTGAGACACATGCACCCCGTGATGTGCCACCTACGGTCCCTCGTCTTGTCGGCCGTGTACGAGAGCACGAGCAGGAAGACGGCGCCGACCATCCAGATGGGGATGGTCATGTACTGCGCCATGACCGACGTGTAGCCCATCTGCTTGACGATCGTGGGGATGAAGTAGGAGATTGTGCAAGAGCCCAGGTCCATCGTGAAGAGCACCACAAAGATGTACGTCCGCGGGTCGGCCAGCGCGGCCTTGAGAGATTGCCAATGAGTGAGGCGCTGGCCGTGTCGCGCCGCCGTCGTCTGCCGATCGTGGATCATGCGGACCACGGCGAGTTGCCGTTCCTCCAATGAGAAGCGCTTCGTTGTCTCGGGGAAGTCGAGCAGAACGAACTTGAAAATCATGGCGAACCCGACCGTGCAGACGCCCTCAATCAGATAGAGCCATCGCCACCCTCGCATGCCTCGGACGCCTTCCATATTACCGGTGATTGCGCCAGCGAGGAGACCACTCACGGCGCCGGAGCACACAGAAGCGGTGTAAAAGATCGAGAATCTCTTGCCTGTAAAACGCAATTTCACCTTAGTACGAGCTGACGTAGACCAGTTGTGGGGCTTTGGCATCTATCTATACTTGAGCTACTTTTACAGATGAAAAGTAGATTAAAGTACGGAACTCGCGGGTGATGCCGTGAACGTAGGTGACAAGGGAGGCAAGTACTTACCGATTTCTGCCTTTTTGTACCAGCAAGTCATCACGTACAAGACACCAGGGAAGAATCCAGCCTCGATGCAGCCGAGAAAGAACCGAAGAGCCAGCATTCCTTCGTAGTTCTTGACGACCGACATCACGGAACATACAGTGCCCCAGACAATCATGATACCGGGCAGGTAGTATGACGGGCGAGATCGAGTGAGCAGCATGTTCGAAGGAACTTCGCAGACGAGATAGCCAATGAAGAAGATCGAAAGCAACATGGCATATTCTGCATCATACATCATCTTGTCAATACCGAATTCTTTGGCTACTTTCGCCTTGAACTTGTGCAGGGGCGCTTACGGTCGTCTGTGAGTTTGAGGTCTGCCTCCATACCAGCAACTTTGGCATTGCCCTTTGTGACAAGTCAGTTCAGACACCCCTGCGTGTAATCTGCCGCGATAGACTCACGATATTCTGCCTGTCGATGTACGCTAAAATGTACATGAACCACAATGTCGGCCCCTGCCATGGGCGTTAGCATCGCGCCATTGCTGACTCGGATTTCGACTACTGTTCAGCCCAGCAGATGAGCTAGGGGGGGAGAAGGGGTGTAAAAAAAAAAGTCTAACCATGTATAAGTCGAGCTTCCGCACGAGGGCCTTCTCTTCAGGAGAGTCTGGAACATAGTTTGCCAACGCTTGTTCCAATTCCAAGTCGTGCTCGGATAGCGTGACTTTCTCAGTGTACGCCTCGGCCGTGTCCGCAGTGTCGGAAACCTCTGGTTGAGGCTTTTCTGTCTTGATGTCGGCCATGGTGAATGAGACTATTTTGGGTTGACCTGGACTCAGTCACTCGTCAAGCAATGCGTCGATCACGGAGACATCATCAAGGATATAATTTGAGGGAAGGAGACTAATGCTCTTATAAAAGTCTTATCTACCATTGGTGCTGACGATCAACCAGAAGCGCATCACGCGTAGTGTGTGTACTGAGTCGGAAAACCGTGTCTTTCCTTGATACGGGACAGATAGAGTTGGGCGTAGCTAAACCCCGCATTGTTATCGGTAGTTCAAGTATACTTCGGATAGGTAGGTACTTGGACAGTTTGATAGACCGAAACCAGGATGACCGAAGCAACTTGTTATCTCCATTGCGACGGCGACCGTATCTTCGCACGTTTCACCCCAGCCGCTATCACTGTCCCCCGCGTTTCCACATCGAAGATACTTGTGCAGCATGGCAAACGAGTGAACAGTTGAAGTGAAAGCACTTGGGTGGGGTTCTGTCATTCCGGCTGCAAATGATAGATGACGAACGGTGCGTTAGACTGCCTGGGCAGCTATTGGCAGTACCTTTCACCATCATCCCGGATATCGACAACCACTGGAGAGTGGGTCCGGTTCCGGGACCGGTTGGTCTGTGTGACCCGGCCCGGTGCACTTCCTGACGGGCGAGGACGGGAACATCTCTCTGTCAATGCGGCCGGCATTGCGATGTGCATGCCGTTGAACACGAACCACGGATACGGATATTGGAGGTAAGAAGACGAATATCCGCACTTACTAACGCTACCAGATAATCGGGTCAAGTTGATATCGCATCCGGCCGCCGATACCACATGGCCGCGATATCCAAGCGCTTAGCGACCAGAGCGTTTCTTTATAGTTCTCCCGCGGCCAAAGGCTTTGCCGCAGGCAACGAAATGCGGAAAAAGGAGACAATGCCGTTCTCACAAACGCAAGTCTTAGCTCTCAATCAACCGTATCGCATCGTCTCGGGGCAGACGGAGGGATAGCGGCGAAGTTGGACTTTTGAAATGTCCAAGAGGTGTTACCTGGAGCTGAGACTACTCATGTCAGATGGGATCACCGTGTTATTTGGCGGGCACAGAAGATGATGGCGGGGCGACTTCTTGGATGATTCACGATCTGCAGTAGTAGTGGCGGCGGAAGATGGTTCGTACTGCGTTCCGGGATTGGGGTCGCGGAGGAGGTCCCCTGGGGGAACACCTCCCCGTTCCTGTGATGTTTGGCTTTGGATCAATTCCCTGAGGTGTAAGGTCTGGCCGGGTCTTGAGCAGCCCGTATCATCGTGACATGGCTCATGAGCGAACTACCTGTGCGGTGTGGCCATCGTCTTTACCGAACTATATCAACACACATGTAGGCACTGTAGATGCTCATCATGAGCTGAAAGACCTCGAGCGCCCCGCATTGTTGTTCTGATAGATCCCTATTCTTCTGCCTACAAGCTCTGAATTGTTTTGCATCCGCAGGAGCGCTGTCTTCAAGCTGTGTGTAACCAGGATGGCCTGGCCGTTGCAGATGACGGTGGTAGCGGGCCTATCGTCAGCTTTCTAGACGCTCGCTGAGTCTCGGGCGTATGGGAGGGCGTGGCACGGGACCGAGTCATTTAGACTCACTATTCGGAGAGAGTAGCTGAGATTGTGTAAGTTCCGGCTGTCTTTGGCTTCGATTGCAATGAGTCTGATATCGTAGACGCTCACGAGGTAATGCGGGGTAGATTGAAGACGGGACATGTGTATGAGAATTCCGCTCACTTTTCAAATCGCGATTGACATCCATTTCATGCCTTTAAAGATGTATATTAGCTCCTCAGAGGTCTGAACTTCTTAGATCGTACTCATCACTAACCTAATGCTCACACATCTGAAACTCATGTCACCAAGGCAGATGCCGAGGCGGACATGGTGAATTGAGGGGTTTGCTGTAGTCTAGTAATGCCGCCAGAGTTTGGACCAGATCGAGCCAGACCAGGAATTTGCTCAGCCTCAAAAAGCTTCCGTCGCATCTATTTGAGCTTGGCGCCCACGTTGAGTTCCAGCTGGAGGAATCTTCGGTACATCTTCCATCTTGCATCCGACTTGGACCTGCTGAGTTGCATACCTACCGTCCTCAAGATTGATACATCCTAAAACAAGAAGTTCATTGTTAAAGGAAAAGGCTAGAGCATCGTCCCCGCACTTTGCGCCGCAACCAAAATGACCGCCCCAACGTCTGGCCCCGTCTGCCGGTTCAAATTCACAATCCTGCCCGAGTACTTTGTGGACTACTACAAGGTTGCCGATGCCAGTCCAAATGGGAAAGCAACGACGCAGCCAGGCCTCGGACTCCTCGACATGCGCTTTGGAGATGCAGCGGCTGATGACGACGTAGTAGCCGAGGATGAAGCCAGGCCCTGGGAGCGATTCGCCTCTTACGTGAGGAAACTCAACGCTGAGAGCCCCGACGGCGTGAACTTCAAGGTCTTGTACTTGACTAGGCACGGGCTCGGGTATCATAATGTTCAAGCAGCCAAGGTCGGGACGGCTGAGTGGGATGTAAGTTTTTCTTAAACCTTCTCATTGTGATGAGTATCGCAGCACTGACGAAATCGGGCAGAGATACTGGTCCCATCTCGACGGCGACGGCGCCGTAACATGGCTCGACGCGGCGCTCGTCGACACAGGCATCCAGCAGGCAAAAGACCTGAGCACCTTCTGGGCGCGCGCAACCTCCACCACTGCCGAGGGTGAGGGCGTCCCCTTCCCGGAATCCTTCTACACCAGCCCCCTCCGCCGATGTCTCGAGACGAGCAACCTCGCCTTTGGGCCCCTCGTCGAACCCAAGGGCCAGTACTTCCGACCTCTTGTCAAGGAAGGGCTGAGGGAGCGCATGACGGACCACACGTGCGACAAGAGGAGCTCGCGGAGCTGGATCGAGAGTGCGTATCCGCGGTATCATATAGAGCCTGGCTTCACGGAGGAGGACCGGCTTTGGAAGGCGGATCGGTTTGAGACGACGGAGGAGCACGTCGCGAGGAAGCAGCTTGTGCTAGAGGAGATTTTCTCGACGGACGCGGCGCAGTTTGTGTCGTTGACGGTGCACTCGTATGCTATCTCGGCTATATTGATGGTTGGTGGGCAGGAGGAGTTTAGGGTCAGGGAAGGGTCCTCGATTGCTCTGCTGGTTCGCGGAGAGAAAGTAGGAAATAGATAGGTTGTCTCAGCAGAAATACAAACCATATCAAGCTTCAACGCCGGCATCTTCAGCACTATGGAAGACTGAATCATCACCAACTTCTGCAGCAGCCTCTCAGAGGCATCAAACCGGCGGTGCTCAGTAATTCGCAATCTGTAGCCTTGACGCACCGCCAGTCTAGCACCTTAGACAGTAGTGCGCCATATCAAGTGATGCCAGTAGTGGCACGTAACAATACCTCTAGAAACTCTCATTCTCTGCAAATTTCCGGCTCCTTTGAATCCCTTGGGCTACGGTGTCGGTGTAAAGAAGGTGCGTTGGGGAAAAGGCGCGAGGGAAAGAAGAGGTGGAAGACCATTTCCAGATGCTTTTATGTTCAGATGGCGAGGGATAAATCAGGCCTGGAACCTTCTGGAGTGAAAAGGTGGGATCGCTTGTGGATTGATTAGGTGAGGTACCTCAGGTATCAGGTGAGGTATTGTACTTGGCAGATGATTCACGATTCTTTGTACCTTGTTTACGCCTCACCCTAAAACACATCACACCTGCCTTAATTCTTGAGATCATGTTCATTTACTCAACCCATACTATCCTACCCCTACCCCTACCTTTATGGATACTACCCCTACTGGTTTCCCTTTGAGTCTCTTTCTTTGAGTATATATTCGTAGAAGACTATACGCAAAGTTTTTAAGTATAATAGTGACAAGGAAAACCGAGATGAGTATAGGTGATGGTAATGACACGATGAAGGAAGGGATCTGCCTTTAGGTCGATCGGCGGATCATGTTGTCATTATCTTCCTTCCTCTCCACCAAGTCCTAGTCATCCCACCCTCACTCAAACAGCCTCTTCTAAGACACACCTCCGGAGCCTTACTACCATCTCATGATACACAAAGCGAACAAAGCCTCTCACTTACCGCCTATAAGGCAACTAGGCAACCGTCCTTGCATATGCGCTGGCTCATACGTGACACTTCCAGGAAATCGAAGACTATGATACTGCATTCTCCCACGGCATTGTAAATGAGGCTCTTTGAGACGTCTAGGAGCCTCATCAGATTAGGCTTAGAGTGATGTAGACGATAGCTGGGTCTGCGACATACTGCGCCTGAGGCCGGTCTACGACGACGAGGTCACCATGGCATTCGTGCGCGTTGCTGCCGCTGTTCAGATCTTGGAGGATACGAACAACTTGTACCTGATATACTGCGTCGATTTGGGTGAGTCCCATTATGCTGCGCTTCTACGTCTACTCGGGCGCGATCGTTCCGGATGTTGATGAAGAACCTAGTGGGGAAGAACTCCCGCGTGGATGGGGGAAGCGTTGGAGGCGGTCTGGCGTTCCGCAGGAACTGACACCGGAGACAATACGTCACAGTGTCCGATAGATGAGAGGTACAAGCGAGCCAGCCCTTCACGCAGTGGCTTCCAGAGAGCTCGATGCGATGCCTAAGGGCTTCGGAACGCGGAGCGTATTCTCATCTAGGTATTCACGTCCACTCAGTTTCGCCAGTTGAGCAGATCGATGCCGCAAGGCCTGCGCGCTCTTTTGGACTCCACTCCTTATTGAAAAATTGCAAGATTTTGACCTAATTGCAAAGAACATCTGAATGGAAGCTTAACCTTACGTGAAGTTTCAACAGCCTTAAGCGATGGGCAGACTTTACAGTTCCATACCTAAACACGATGACGTGGAGAAAGACGAAGGCCCTCATCCAGAACAGATAGAGGAATTGCGTTGTAAGGGCGGCTTGTGACTGAGGGTTTCCTCACTTATCAATAAACTCGCTTGGGGTATCTTAGTTCTCAAATGACCATGTATAAACAGCGCCAGGTATCGCGGGACCACCTTCACTTTAATAAGCCCGAGTCCCTTAGACAGCTCCCAAAACTGTCCAGAGGCGTCTCCTTCTTCACACCCAAGCTTCTCATATCCACCAATGGCACCATGGATGGTCGTCCGTGTGCGCACTGAAACGGGAACGAGCACCGACTGAGCCTGCGAACAAGAACTTCGCATTCGTCCCTGGATAGGATATCATTGAACATGATTGCACCTACTCGAGTTAGTATCATGACTTCTCACAAAGCCGGAAATTGAATCCTACTTCGGCAGGATCTCGAATTAAGCAAGTCGAGGATCCCTTGGGGACATCCGTGAAAGTTTGATACCCAGTCGATTTCTTGACTGCTACTTCCGGCAGCAAAACTGAAGGGCCTGGAAGCTGGGCTGCCGTCTTCCTCGGCTCTCCATATTTCGTGCCGAAGAAGGTCTGCGACCAATTTCGGCTCTGATCTGCACCGCTCGAGAATGCTTGGTGGCAGGCTGAACACGTCCACCTTGGGAAGCTGCCTACTTCTGTGCCGCCAGTCTGTCGGCTCCGATTCGTCAATGTTGAAGGAAATTCCCCATCGACGTAGATGGTGGGCGTATTTGCGCAGCAGTCGGCATTCCTTGGACGAGAACTCGAATTGTAAGGGCTTTTCGAGAGCCTCCGTCTGTGCAAGCACCTCTTTCGGACGATTCGCGACGTAAAAATAGTCCCGCATCAGTGACTCGAGTCGGCATCTCTCGTCTGCGGCATGTTGATCGATCAAGACTAGTACAGAATTCGCTTGGGTGTCTGGCAGGTTTCCGCCAGAAATCAGATCTCGTCCGAGTTTCACCAGAATGAACTTATTGTCAACCTGGGAGACAACTTCGGCTTCCATCAAGGCAGCCTTGGAGACTCGGCCAGAGAGCTTGATACTCGACGTGTGAACCCCTTCTGAACATCCAGTGGTGTCAAGGTCTAGGGACTGAATCAGACCTTGGTTTGGTCCTCCCTGTGTACCATCCAGTTGAGGTACAGGGGGATCGACGGGCTGAAAAACGGGATTCTCCCATTTCGAAAGAATACCCCTGAGCCTATCGCTCGGCGGTTGAGGTTTTAGGCCATCCCTTGGCTTGAAGAACTGGGAAGAAGAAGGCAGCAAGTTGATGTGGCCTCGTACTCCGTCATTGTCGTCGGGCTTTGCTGAAGACGATATCGAATGACCTTCCTCTACCCCAACCGATGGCCGCGTGCAAAATTGATATTGTTCAGCAGCTTCACTCGTAGCGTTAGAACGGTTGCCAGGTTCGACCTCCTTTGGCGACGACTTCGGCATCAAGTTATCAAAGGGCTTCCGCAAAACATTCCCGGACTCGTCAAGGTACCGCAAACTAGGCTGAGCTTTCGTGATGTCCTCGTCCGGATCTTGTTCCGCAGTGCGCCTGATCGTGAGTCCTAAAGCGACCTCCGAGGACAGAGGAGTTGATGCTCCCGATTTCGAGGTGCCTCCGGATGTCCGCCCTATCTTGACTCGTTGCCAGAGATCGAAAGGAGACTCTGGCCTCGATAGCGGGGTAGCCGAATTTGATCGACTGGCCGTTGACGAGACTGTCCGCGACCGGCTGCTGCCTTTGCGTCTCCCTTCCCGAGAATCGTCTTCTCGCTGCTTGCCACTAGAAGTACCCTGGAGCGAGGTAGTTACTTTGTGAGGATGGAAATGATGCTTCTTCAAGAACTCGTAACAAACAAGTTTGAGCAGGTCAATCATGTTGGCGAGGGTGTGGTTCCGCTCCTCGAGAAGGTCTTCGAGAGATGAAGCTACGAGAGGACGTGCACGCGACGAAGAGCTGATTCGAAAATAGAACATTGGCCACCGATCCAAGCCTCGCCTCGGCTTGGGGATTTTTGTTGAAGTTCCCTGCGGATGCGGGAGAACGACACCGGTCGAATCGCTTCGGACATCCGCATCCTCCTCTATAGCAAAGCCGGAATTAAGAAATACACGATTGACCTCGTTGTACAGGATGTTGGTCCCGTGCTCATTAGACACGGGATGGACACCAAAGCTGATAAACTGAGCTCGACGTGTGGCCATAGGCTTCAGCGCTATGCATCCTGCGATGGTCAACTTCCCAACAGATGCGCCGATCGAAGTCCAGACTATTTGGTCCAAGCCGTCCACAAGGCCTGATTGTGTCAGAGTGCGTGATGAACGAGCTACCAAGTCCGACTTGGGTGTTGTGTTGGGCCTGAAGCGTGTCTCGTTGTTGTTGACACTGTCTCGGACGAAGAGAGCAACACTCGAAGGCCAGGCTAGCAACAGAGCGGTGAGTTCATGAAGCAATCGGCCCCATTCCTTGTCCACTGCGACTTTTTCCGAAGCTGCAGCTCTCTGCTTAACTCTGACAGCCATGGTGCCGAACAAGTCTCTAACGGTGACGCGGGTTCCATGGCTGAAGGTCACTAGGCGTTGCTCCGGTAGGGCAGGGATGTTGCGTGCCAAGACCTTTGAGTTGTGGATGGTGACTGAGTTTTGCGAGTTGTAGAGATGGTGGTGGGAGGTGATGGAGAGCAGAGACAGAGTGGCAGCAGAGGCTAGGAAATTGCCGTTGACACCGTGGCAGTCTGTCTCGGGCGAGAGCCTTGATGTGTCTGAAGATGTTTTAGCAAGTGCGCGCTAAGATGAGTTCATGTAGCTCACGATGCTGTTTGACCAGTCCTCCATTCTCTCGGAATTCAACAGGTAGAATGCCTAGCCCGTCGTCCTCAACCGTGCAATTGCCACGAGAGTAGTCGATAATAACATTGACCCTTGTGGCCTCGGCATCGAGAGAATTCTTGACGAGAGCGCATGCGACGCCATTGAGAGACGTAACTGTGGCTGAGGACCTGATGCGGCGGGTGACGTCCTCTGGCAAGGGCTTAATGGACATGATGGCGGTTGGGAAATCAAGGCGCCATGTCGAGACGCGTCAGGATGAGCCACCGGAGATGGCTGCGTATGTGCATGGATGTCGGCAGTTGCTGATTTACACGGCTATAGCAATTGCCTGCCAATGTGTTGGGGATTCAATCAACGATGACAACTTCCGCTGGTCAAAGGCCAGAGCTCGTGCAGTAACGAAAGACGACGTCAGGAACGGCGATGAGCGATAACGCACGATAAGGTAAGATAAGAGATTGTGGGTTGATTAGATAAGATACCTACCTCTAGTACATAGGTAGGGGAGGCGGTCATTTCCGTCGCCGACAACCTGACGCCCTCAGGTGTGGCTGCCCCTGCTTCCAACCACACCAAGAAGGCGCCATGTGAGCCTTTTGAGTTTCAGTTTGAGCGCTAGATTTGGCAAGCGTCTGACAAGTGAGCTGAGAGCCGTGGCCATAGCCTGGGAAGTTGCGAACGGGTATTGAGGGTGGTTGAGAATGGGACTCAGGATGAATTCGAGGTAAGGTATGTATAGTACTCGATGGCGATTGCTAGCTTGGATATCCGTATGGTGCCGCGAGATTCTAAACATGATTGCAAAGGGCTTCTCTCTGATGATTGAGGTGTGCATCACACTCGAGGTATTGGCATTGAATGGTTGGGACAGATCAAGGAACCACGAAAGTACGGTGATCCAGAATCAATCCGGAGTACGAAAGCTCAAGCTGCCGTCTAATGTTGAGGAGCAAAGTGGCTGATGGTTATTGTGTAATATTGATTGTCTTACATGTGATCCCTGTCTTCCTTGTTCCCAACGTCGAAAGGGTAGCCACGAGGATGGGATGCCTACTGGAGATACGAACACACCAATTGTGTCTCAAGTTGGTGGGATCCTTTGAGCTTTGTATCGCGTCTCGAAAAAGGTGCTGAGAAAGTCTACCATCCAGCGGCGCATACGAGTTAAGGTAGACTCGGAGCAGTGTGCGAAAATAACTAAGGTAGAGAGTGACATCACACATCAGAGCTGTTGTGCGTGGCTGGTGAATGCCCACCGCAGTGACCGCACAGATGATGACATAATGTGACCAGATGGATTGATTTGCAGCAATCAGCAGCAAGTATAAGTATGCGTAAGCAATTAATGAAGCCCGCACCAATTGGCAGTGTTTACGATGGGGTTTAAGGGTCCACGCTTCCGGGGGACCTTGCAGTGATCCCAGTCGAGCTCTTTGAAAGACATTGATGATCGGAAGACTGGAGTCCTGGGAAAGGCGAGAGTCTCCGCTTGGGTCGGGACGGACTGCACCAAGTGGTCCAATTTCGTCAATTCCAGGGCTAGGTTAACGTTGTACCTTGGCTTGGTCGCGTTGCGCTTGTTTGGATAATACCGTCCTCCACCATCAAACTGACAAAGGCCGAGCTGCTTCTACCTTGGCCCAGATGGCGCCTCATAACCTATTTTGAAAAAAGAGTAGCAAAAGTAACTAGTGCCAGTTTCAAAGGCTCGTTGGGTGCTTCCGACCTAGCGGGCAGTTGGCAGACGCAGACTACCTCGGGCAGTGGAGATGGGCGAGGGCGACCCCCAAGGTCTCAGAGTCTCCGAGATGGCTTCGGCCGTGGACCACTGATATGTTGCTGATCGACCGTAGGGCGGCGCAGGCGGGACGTGGACCTTGCCGTGAGTGCGTGGGTGCGTGGTTGCGTAAGGTGAGGTGGGCTGGATGTTGGGTGCCACCCTCCCCAGTTCTGGTATTGTCGTGTGGTCGTATTCAACAGTGGAAGAAAGGGTATTCCGTGTACCGTCCGAGCACTGGTAGGACGGATAGAGACGGACGAGTATCTCGAGGGCGACTTGGAGTATTGTGCTTACCTTAGTTAGAGACTTTACTTAAGGTAGGTGAAAGAAGAGAAACTGAAAGAGGCCATACACCGTACGACATGTTGCAAGAAAAGATACGCCGGGCTGGGCAGCGACGATGGGCAGCGCCTAGGGCGTCTGGGCTGGGGCTTTGCGGTTGCGGCCCACTCAGTTCCACGCCTTGGTCCCCCATGATTCAAATCCGTTCTCGTCCTTTCGCAATACCTAAAGTACCTACTAAGGTATGTAAGATAGTAAGATACTTTTGTAGTAGGCAGGTACCTTGGGTTCCCTCTTTTCCCTGAGGTGGGCTTTGAATGGAACCTAAGAGACTTGCCCGATGACTTGGGCCAGGCCGCCAGCCCAGCTCCAGCAACGTCGAATCAACCTACCTTAGGTAGGTAAGGTACCTAAGCTGCCACTGCTAGGTACATACTGCCGCTGCCACTACCGCTGCCACTGCCATTTGGATTCATTGCCTGGGACTCTTTCCCATCCCACTTTCAGTATTCCGTTTCCAGTCCCATTTCTATTTCCATTTCCATTCTCAATCTCATTCTTTGCTCTCGCTCCTCCCATTCTCGACTTCGACCTGACCACCACTCTCACCTCGACACACCGCACACCGCACACCTTCCTCCCATCTCGATCTCATACCACCGCATTTTGCTCACATTCCTTCAACCTTCCCGACTCATCCATTCCATTCCCGAAAACCCGACTCTCCCATCGACTGACGCTTCTCTTTACCTCCCTCCTGCACGCTCATTTGAACGCCCACTCGTTTCTCCAACTCAAGTCCTACACCCCGACTTCCATCTACCGCCTCATTTTCGCCGTATTTCACCACTCGACTTCTTCCACTGATACCCCTTTTGCAACCACTTCCGGCAGATAATCTCCTGCGACAAAACCAGCCCTGCAAGACGACCGAATGGCTACAACCGAGGCCGCGCTGCAGCCGCACGGTAATTATAACCTACCTTTCTGTCCGCATCTGCTTCATCGCTGCGGCTGCCGTCTGCCCAAGGCGCAATCCTTCGGCAGCTCCAGCTCATGCTGTGTGGTTAGTCGCCTCAACCGCACAATAAACTGACAACATGGTAGATCGTCCCGATCGTGCTGGCCGCCGCCGTCCCTTCTCCACATGGGTCAAGAAGCTCACCAACTTCAAAAGCTCATCCTCTAGCGATGGAGGCGGCGTTCGCCTTCCCAGCTCCAAGCGCCAACAGGCCAAACTCCACGCGAAGATGCGAGCCTCCAAGAACAATAACCCCTATCCTCAATCAGGCCGAGTAGGCTCCGCTAGTCATGCCGATGTCGACGTCGAAACCAGTTCCTATTCATTCTCGACCGCTCTGAGCGGGAGCGCAACCTCGATTGAACGATCCTCTCGCATGTCTTCTCGAATGTCCTCCGACGATGGTCGCGCCCCGCCCACCGCCGGCGCAAGATCCATGGCCCCCACGATTTCGACTGATCACGATGGCGCTCATTCTCTAGTCGCCCCTTCCCACGGCGCTCCATCCGTAGCAGGGACGAGTCGGACCATTGGAGGCGTCGAGTCTCGTAGAGGGGGAGACAGCACATTTTCATCCCCAGCACCGTCAGTGCGGTCATTGACGACCACCTTGACCACAATCCAGTCCATGACGCCAAATAACGGCGGCACCCATGTGCCAACGAACCCGACCAACAACGGCAATCACACATCGCACCAAGGTCACACCCAATCCATCCATTTCAACCAACCATTCCCAACAGCACCGCCCGCATCTGCCATCCCCGCCCATCTTGCACCTGCGGGGTCGGCCTCTGGCAACCCCCAAACATATACAACGGCTACGGCCAACAACCTGCTAACCGACAACGCATCCATCATCACCCTAGCGTCCTCGTCGCAACGTCGTCGCCGTCGCTCACTCGATACCGATGCCTCTGTCCGTGCCCTGGCCCCTTCCTCCCTCTGGGGCGGTAGCCGGGAGAGCCTTCCTCTGAGCGTCCTAAGCGCCAACATCGAACAGGGTGCGGGAATGCCGACAACTCCGGGGCTTCACCAAAGCAGCTCGCGTATAGCCAACGCCGAACGCACTAGTATATACTCGGCTACTGGTGTCGCTCCCGCCATACCTGGCGACCGAAACAGCTTTTATGCGAAGCAGAGCGGCACTGGAGATGGAGCGAGCGTTCGGAGCGGCCTGCTAGGCCACGGCCGGTCTGACAGTATCAGCGGGAGCATCGGTGGTGTGACCAGTCCATTGACTAGTCCAAAAGAGACCTCGGAAAAGAGCGAAACGGAAGACAGGAGCGACGGTACGAATCGGGCCAAGGACGACGAGCAGCGCTAACTACACTATTCCACCACTATTCACGACCATTTTCTCGCATTAATGAGTCTGGGGCTTGGGTTTTTGGCTGGCATCATGGGAGGGGGACTGGGATGGTTCGGTACTTGGGATTTGGGTGGTTTCATGGATATTACCCTCACGGGGCTCATACGCAGCCAGCTAGCCGTGAGTTAAGCATTGACGGAAATACATGCATTACGAACGAGGTCTGATTTTCGTACTTTTTTTTTGTCTTTGCCATTGATTACCCAATTATCAAGCTTGGTGATTACTTACATGCCAGTCTTGACAAGCCCTTTAGTCCATTGGTAGCAGTGCTTGCCCACACGACAGCACTTGGTTTAATACGGCAGGGGATCCAGGTCCAACCCCTCGACGGAAAACTTGAAGGAGTCGTTGCGCGAGTAGCTTCCCCCGACGTCAATGTCCAAGCGTCCGCGAATGCAGTCTTCAAAGTCGACGTCGGCGTAGATGATGCCCTCGTCGTCCTCCCACTGCGGTCCGGCGAGGACGTCGCCAAAGGGGCCGACGATGGAGGAGCCGCCGCGGGAGACCCAGTCTTTTGATTCGAGGGCCGGTTTCGACGAGGTCGTGACCTTTGTTGTCTTGTTCGTGCCGTTGCTGGTGCCGGGAGGGGCGATTTCGTTGCCGTCTTCTGTGAGGCATGAGTTGCGGCGGGCGCGAGTGGGATAGATTTGGGCGTCTGGGGCGTCTTCGATGCCGCTGTCGTTGTCTACTGCTGCTGCCGTTGTTGTTGCTGCTGACGAGGACGCGACGGTAAGGGGCCTGGCGGCCATGTTGGACGAGACGACGAAGCAGCGGCCCTCGCAGGCGACGGTGCGCATGAGGGGCAGCCAAGTGTCGCGGCCGTCTGCGGTAGGGGCGAGGTAGAGGTTGATGTTTTGGGCGTAGAGGGATTGGCGGAGGAGGGGCATGTAGCTCTCCCAGCAGATTGCGGCAGCGAGGTTGATGCGGACGCCTTTGATTGTTGTTGAGACGGCGCGGAGGGTTGAGGGGGAGCCTTGCGCCCAGATGAGGCGTTCTGTTGCGGTCTTTTTTTGTGATGGTGTTAGTAACGATGGTACTGTATTGAAGAGACAGATAGATGGCGCGAAAGGGGGAAACGTACGGGCATCACTTTGCGTCTCTTCCCAATCATACCCAGCTTAGGGCACACGTAGACGACGGAGCAGTATAAGCTCCCGCCGGCGCGCTCAATGCACCCGACGACCAAGAAGACGCCCGTTTGCGCGGCAATCTTTTCCAGCTCCTCTCTCGAGCCGTCGCCTCTTTCGACTTTGGCGCCGGCATGCTGCGCGGGGAGCTGTTTCTTCACCCACTTGTCGCCGCCGCCGGCGCCCGCGTCGCCGACGGTGTCGCCGAGGTCGACGGCGGCGTTGAAGTAGGCGAGGAACTCGTCGCGGCCCTCGGGGGCGCGGGAGCCGATTTTGGAGCCGAAGGAGGCGCCGCGGGGGTAACCTGCTCCGAGGTAGGCTTCGGGCAGGAGGAGGAGGTCTGCGCCGGAGGTGGAGGCGCGGGAGGCGAGGGTGGAGATGTCGGAGAGGGTTTGGGATGTTGTTGCTGCTGTTGCGGGGGATGCTGTTGCGAGGCGGATTGGAGGCATTTTGGCGGTTTGGTGAGTGTTACGGATGGTAGTGGGTGAAGCTGGTGATTATGATGGTGATGGTTGTAAGTGGTGAGATGTGACTGCGGGATACTCGGTTTAGAGTCCTTAATGAATTAGATCCAGGGAGGTTGCTTATAGCGACGATATCCGAGCTGTATGGATACAATGTGAGTCAGTTTAGCTGAAGCGGTGTAAAGAGGTTTTGAGATAACAATGCAGTTTCCCGCGGGATTTGAAAAGGCGGCCGGGCCGATGAAGAAGAGAAAAGAATTGGGCTGAAGGCTCCAGTTTAGGAATGAGGTGATTCAAACGCCGAACGAGGGACGCTATTGCTTCTCTGCATGTTGAAAAAGGACCCACGATGCGGACGCCAGCGGAGGGGACGGAAGGAGGGGGAAATGTTCCAACGGGAAGCTTTGCCTTTACTGGGGACGTCATTGTCACATTGTGTTTAGCTACCCCGCAGCAGGGTGGGCGGACCCCGAAAGCTGAGGTGAACAACTACACAATGGAACCTAACACCCCCCGGGAGGAGGAGCTCCACGGTTCGGCAACGTCGCGTGAGCTTCCAGGTTTAGGCGGTCGGAAGTGGGCCTTTGGGACCCTTGCCCCTGGATGGATGCTTGTACACATGCGAATACCTATCACAAAGTTGCGGATGCTGTCGATCAGGGAGGTGGCATCATGGACATATCTTACAGAACCGTAATATGTTCTTCTAGAACAGCGAGGTGGATAAGATCTATTCTCTACCCACTCGAAGGTCGAACCTCCCCATGAACGGTCACAGACCTCAAAAGGAGAGCGTGGCACCTACGACCGCCCGAAGTAGAATGGAGGTGGGCGGGTTCGTCTGGTTTATATAGGCTGGAGCGACGGCGAACTTGGCACATGATCACCCTCATAACGCGAACTACTTGGACAATCCTCAAGATGCAAGACATGATCTCTCACATAGAGTGTGTGTCCCCTTCCGTACCTAACTACCCACATAGTCAACCAAACTTTCTCATTGGGTGGACCATGGTGACCCTTGCCCCTCCACTGGCTTTGTACGAGTTTGACCTTAATGCTTGTACCTGTTGCTAGTGTTGTCGATCGTGAGTTTGGATAGGCTTAAACCACTGAGATCTTGACTCTTGGTCATCTTGTCACAGATCACAGATCAGAGAAGCCAGGGGTTCCTTTTCCGCTCACCGTGGCTAAAGAAACATCTTGATTGAAGATGTGGAAGACAACAATAATGAAAGCGGCTGCATAAGAATGGTACATCATCACCCGATCTCCATCACCTCAGCCTTGAGTGTCAACTGGGCCAGAGCATCGTCTACACCTTCCCTGACGACCCCCACAACCCCGTCACCTCTCAAAAAGTCAGACTTTCGGGCAATGCTAAAGGGGTATTAATATTTGTGCTGTCATACTAATAGTGACTCAACGTTTGCCAACTCATAACAGTAAAAGTCGACCAAAGCAGAAGTTGTGACTCAAGTTCGAGCACGTGGAACCAAGTGACCTTGGTACGACGTGAGGTGTTGACTCCATCAGTCTCTAGTGTCGGCGGACATTGTTTAGCATCGTTTATTGGTGGCATCAGTGGCATCCCGTTCGCCCTGAATATTCTGTAGAGGACCACGAACCACCCGAAGCACTTCCCATCGAGTCCCCTTTAACAGTGAAAGAGTTTGCTTTGTCATTTCTTGACGAATCATTGCCGTTGTTTCTCGGGGAGCCACACTCAACACAACGAGTGATTTCGCGCCTCTTTGGTTGCGTTAAGGGCGCTGTTTCGGCTATAGCATTGTCCGACTTTTTCCTTTGGACAAACGCGGCAGAGATCTGTAATCGAGTGAGTAGAAGTCGGGAAGGGGCTTTTACGCATACAGATTCAAAGGTTCAGATGGTCTCACCTGTTTAGAACGTTGAACGCCACTCCTGCTGACTATAGGGTTCGCGTACAACAGCTGCAACAGTATGAGAAAAGTTCGGAAGTAATGATGAGTCGCTCTTTACTTCTCCTTGTACATTGGTTCGACTCATCCCTACCAGGCTTTGCGCATGAAAATCACAAATTAGACGACTAGATGGGGTCTCGAGAATTTTCCGTTATCACGAGAACTTTCAAGCAGAGATTGTCGTATTTGTACGATAGTCGGCCAGGACCGAGCGATGGTGAGGGGAAGGCCGCAAGTTTATGAGGTTGGGACTTTGCAGGATCGGTCCTGTCTGGCAGCCGCCTGCGTCATCAGGACATGTCGCTTATTTACATGCATACACTTGAGGCTGTGAAGTCTCACTCTGATCTAAAAAGCAGCCAATCGCTTGTGTTTCATCCACATGCGTTCTTGCATTTAGCGAATGACGGATTACAGGCCAGCCGAGGCTGGAAGCCCCCAGACTGCCTTACGAGACTAATGCAATATGTCTCTGCCTGTTGCCTATCCTCGTATATTTGACACATTTTCCCGCCCTTTCGGAAGTTGCTCCGACGATATACAATTACCTAGCATCGTCTTCTACAATGCAACCGTCGATGCACCAAGACACTCTGGGGTCTGATTCCTTATCTCAACACCCGCGTGTTCAACATGAAGCAATCATAAAATCAGAAGAACCCGGTGAGAAAGACATACAACAGAAGCCGTGGAAGTATATTGGCTATAAAGGGTATACCTCTTTCATCACATCGGAAGATGACTTCTTCATACTTCGCAGGTTCGACACGCTCAATGTGCGCGTTGCATTGGCGCTTCAGGATGAGCTGTCGGGACTTGAGGAGGAGTTGGAGGCTCTGGACAATGAGTTCAGCGAGAGAGCCGCAGGTGACTACAACAACGGTACGCTGAGACGAAATCGAGATGTGCCAGAACGTTTTGATATTGTCAGAACGATTTCGGAAAAGCTAGGGAGATATAGTACGATGTTATCTGCCAACGATTCTGACAGAAACAAAAATTGACTGACGGTAATGACGTAGATGAATTCCTGATCCAGCAGCATACACTCCGAAAGCTTCCGGTAGCACCACGACGAGACGTGAAGAGTCTCCGTAATTGGCATCACAATCACGACTATAGAGCTATTGAAAAAGAAGAGCAGAAGTACCTGGATCATGAGGAGGACCTTGTAGCCATGGCCCAGAAAGAGAAGACCCCATTACGACAAGTCATCGATGGGTCTCTTCGCCTACGAACGCTTTCTCTGTGGAGACACAGAGAAGAATCAGTCGCGACTTACGACAAGAAAGAAGTGACGTACTACTCCGACAAACGGATGAACAACTTTGCTTCAGCAGTCATCATCGCCATCGGAGTTCTGATACTCATCACGCCCATATGGATCCTCCAGGCGTTGACGGATCTGAAGGCTAAACTCGCAGTCATCACGGTCTTCATCTTCGTTTTCCTCCTCGTTCTTTCCCTAGCTATGGTGGCGAAACCTTTTGAGGCACTGGGCGCAACAGCTGCGTATGATTCCCTCTGCCGCCAAATACAAGTCTCATGGCTAACACGAGTATAGATACGCGGCAGTACTGATGGTTTTTCTTCAAATACAGTCAGAAGGTCCTTGACCTCAGAGTATTGGGTGAGCTCAGGAACTTGGTACAATAGCCAATCTGAAGAAAGAGCCTTTACCACAAAGTTGGGAGTGAATTTTCCGGGTAGTTTGAGACGACCCGACGACTAGATACCTTTTCTATAGGATGTCAAGGTAACATAAGTTTGAAGTTAAGTGCTACTGGCAGACACCACCCAAAACAACGAAAAACCCACCAAGGTTGCTTCCAGCCTTCAGCTCGTACCCTCTATAACTAAGCAAAGTTGAAGTGTCTGTCGGGGTTGGCGAGCCACTACACTCTGGCCAAGTGGTCTAGCGTGTGACGTCTTCGTCCATAGATCGCAAACTGAAATCTATCTAAGCCCTCTGCACCCAGCATCTTGCAGAGGCACTATAGTCTGCCATTTTGCCAGTTTGAATCTCCCTTTTGTCGCTTTTTTTGTGGACCATAGTGGCCTTTCTAGTATTCGATAGGATAGAACAAGCATTGAGATTGAGATCGGCCGTATTCTCTAGCGGAATTATCAGTCATTAGTATACGTCACATTATATCTCGTCCACCAGATTACTCATATCAGCCTTCCTCAACCTCGCCTCCGTAAGCAACAGCTCCTTGGGAAACCACTCCGCCAACCTGCCACCAGGGAACCCAACCCCTTTCTCAAGCACAACATCCTCCTTGCCTGCAATCATAACCCCCAACGCCGTCCCACAAAGCCAAGCCCAGACCATGCCATCACCACAATACCCAGCACTAACCCACTGTCCAGCCTCAGCCCCCATCCACGGGTGTTCCTCCTCCAGCTCATCGACCGTCTTCCCAACCTTCTTCACCTTGACACTCTCCCTCCCCTTCTTCAATCCAAACCAAGAAGACGAAGAAGAAGCAAATGAACCAATCTTCCCCTTAAACCCCGCGACACTCGCAGGAACCCGCCCAACAAAAGGCGCCATATCCCCCGTAACACCCAAAACACCACTCCAAACCCTCACCACATCCCCCCTCCACCTTGCCCCAAACACGGCGCTCATGACCCCAGACACATGCGCAATCGTCATCCCGTCCGTCCCGGAATCGTCGTACACGCCAACCATGTCCACTCCCTCGCCCGCGCTCCGCGCGAACCCGCCGCCGAGCATTACGTCCCCATTGGGCCGCTGCGTGACGTAGTCAAAGGCGCCGTTGCCGTAGATGATGCTCCATGATTTGCTTCCGGTGCGGCTGTTGTCCGGCCACTGGAAGCCTGCTCCTCCTTCTTCTTGCTGAGTCGTTTGCCCGGAGGGCGTCGTCGTCGGGGGTCGCTGGGCAGTCATATGAGCCTTCACACCCGCCATCTTCCCCCTCAACCCAGGCAAAAACTGTCCCGCATGCGCATTCGTAGCATGAACAACATGCCTCGCCTTGATCGACCCCCTCGCCGTCCTCACAACATATGGCCTCCCACCCCCGTCACCATCAACCACAACCTCCTCAACAGGCGTATTCATCTCCAAGCTCAACCTACCCCCAAACTCAACAACCAGCTCTTTCCAAATCTTCGCAACAAGCCGGTAAGGCCACATCGCGCCAGCAGAATACACCAACCCACCCGCAACATGCGCCCTCTCAACCCCAAACTTCGCCTTCGTCTCCTCCCTCCCAAGCACCGCAATCTCAACCTCGGGCACCCACCCCCTCAACTCTTCGACCTCCTTCTTCCCCGCCTCGAATCCCTCATCATCGAGGAAGAAATCCACCGTCTCGACGCGCCTACACTCGGCCACTTCCCTGCCCGCCTCCCCACCAACCTCCAACACGGCCTCGGCGGTCCTTAACGCAAACTGAGTCAACCTCGCCGCGCCCTCTTTGCCGAAATACTTTGCCAGCTTCGTAAAGAGCTCATGTGGACTCGCCTTGACGTGTCCTCCATTCCGCCCCGTCGCACCGGCACACAAACTCCTCGCCTCGAGAACTACCACCCTAGGCCCCTTCTTCCCCCCTTCTTCTCCATCCGATGCATCCCTTGCGGCGGTGTACAGACTCCTCGCCACCGCAGCCCCCGTAATCCCGCTCCCGATGATAACAACATCCGCCTCCGCCGGCAGCTTCTCGGACCGCGCGTCCACCAGCTCCGGAAACGGCGGGTCGTCGAGCCAGTACGGGCTCGAAGGGTTCGCGTGCGGCAGGCCCGGCGGGGCGTTGACGCGGGCCAGGAGGGCTTGGTAAGTCTTGTTCAGGTCCAGGAGGAGCTTTGCTACGGCGCCGACGGTTTTTGTTGCGCCGCGAAGGGCGGAGAGGACGGATCCCATTTTTGTCTTGTGCCTTTTTCTCGCTTGAAGGCTTGGAAGGGGGGTTATGGATGATGCTCTCTTATTCGCGATGGAAGCGAGTCGAGTATGCGACCATATATTCCTATCTCCTCGGGTGCTCACCTCTTGTGGTACAGCCCGACGATTAAATCCTACTGGGATTCGAGCAAACTTTTAGGGATGAGAGAGAGCACTGATCAAGTTCGTCATGAGATAGGATGAAACCAGCACAGCCATGTATCGAAGTGTGCCGACGAAAAGCATCCCTTCCAGTATTATACTTTGATCGACGTCGGAAGCTTACATAAGACACCCGGACCTCGAGCGGCCGGCAACCCGGCAACTCGGAAACAGGACGCAAAGGGCATGAGAGAGGACCGTGGCCGTGGCGTTCACTAACTTTCCCCGTCATTACTTACTTGTAATGGATTTTCCCTTCATTGGAACACAAAAAGCCATTCGTTCAATAGGGAATTCAGGCGCGAGATTCTACCCATTTTTGTCTACCTTGACGTCTAAACCTAATCCACAAAGCACACAAGAGACGCAACGCTTTCATAGTCCCCCCCTCACCGATACTTCGCATCACAGCTTTCCTCATCAGCAACACTCGTCGGTCACGTCAGACACGGCACAAGTCTGTAGCAGCCACCACTCAAGCTCATGACAGACAGAGAAAGAAGAGTGAAAAGTACAAAACATCTCAGTTGCCTTGAAATCTGTATTTGTGACGCCGAACCGATGCCGGGTATGTTGTCAAATGCCGTCCCTGACTCCGCCGAACCCCAAGTCCCATCCCATTCCATAAAAGCCACACACTCACCCAATCCAGAATAATAAAAATAATTTCCCAAATTATCAACATGAAGAAAGAGACACCTCCTCCTAGCTCTCCCTTTTCCTCCAGTTCATTCGCTGACAGACCCCTCCTCATCCGAGACGTGGTCGATATCAATTTCATCAACATCCATACTATGACCTCGTCCGTGACAATCCGGCCCCATCTCAGCACGGATATCCTTCTGGATCTTGAGGAAATATTTCCTCAACGTTCGAAGACCTCGTAGGAAGCCACGGTCCGGCTCGTTGGGATGCCGCGGCGGACATGGCTTTCCCTCTGCGAGGTCGCCCTTGGTCAGGCTGTTTGCAAAGTCGGCAATCTTGAAGTCGATGCCGCGCTTCTTCTTCTGCTTCTTCTTCTCGCGCAAAGCCGACGTCTCCTCCGTGTCGGTTGCAAAGTCAGTCGTGGAATCGTCAACGACTGTATCGTATTCATTACCCTCGTTGGTCGTGTCGCCATCGTAAAACATGAGGAGACTGGCGGCGTAAAATCGGTAGCCGTCCAGTCCTCGGACGATCGACTCGAGGTGGTCCAGCTTTTGCAGGATAGTCGGAATGTGTCGCAGAATGCTTGAGTAGTCGACGCCATCGTACAAGAATCGCGTCAAAGCGTCCTGGAACTCCTGGCCGGCTTTGAGATCACGCCCAAAGTACTTGTCCTTGAAGACGTAGCTCTGGCTCTTGACATCCCAGACTTGGAGTCCGCATACACGCACGCCAAGCTCACGCGAGGTTGTCCTGGCACACTTGCCCTGCTGCGACTTTTGTTTCTTGGGCGTGGCCTCTACGCCGTACTGTCTGGTGCCCATCTTTAGGTCCATGATACAGGGTCGCTTCATGCCTGCCGTGAGATCTTCCAACAGGAGGAAGTACTCGACGCGGGAGTCTCTTTGCGTTTGCGCTTCCTTCGGATTCACAGGTCGCGGGATTCTGCGGAACTCTTGGGTAGGGCTAGGCACCTCGGACGGAACAGTTGACGCATACGTAGAGTGCTCAGCTTCGGTCGGGACGTCGGCTTGAGATGCATCAGCAGCAGGCACTGGGAGACTAAGTTCTTTCGCGGCACCTTCACTGGCATTTGTGCCATTCGTGCTTGGCGCTTCGATCATGGGCGAGTTCACTTGGGACGTGATGAGGGACTGCCCGCCTTCGTCTTCACCTCTATAACCAGCGTCATCCGCCTCTTCCCAGTACTTGAGATGTCCTCTAGACTCCGTCACTGTTCGTGGCTTCCGTCGGAGGCCTGTTCCAGAGTAACGTCTCTTTTTCTTCTGAGCAATAATCTTGTCTGCAAGAGTTTCCGGCTCCGGTGCACTGGTACCAGTCACGTCCTTGACATCGCTATCTTCGGCTTCTGCCTCGGCAGCCTCGAGATGGCTCGGGCGCTCCATGGCAATGCTCTCTGTAGGAGGGGGCGAGGAGCTGCTTGGCCGAAGCGGGCTAGGCTTTTCAGGTGCGTGACCTTCTACGGCAGACGGATCCTGTCTGCGCACCAAGTCGGGTACGGAGCTAGCTGGCCTCAATGTCGGCTGCTTACGAAAAGCCATTGACTTTTGGTGTGGGCGGCGGTGCTTGTGGATCGGAATTGGCTGCTTCAAGAAGACGTCGTTGAACACCTCATTGCGCAGCCGCTTATTGACGGTAGTTGCACCCCAGCTATTCGCGTGCCTGTCATCCAGGCTAGGCCTTGTTGGAGATGCCATTTTGCTCTGCTCAGGGTTGTCCGGAAGACCTGCAGATGATGTGCTTCGACCCCGAGTCGGCATGACTACTGGAGGAGGCGTCGGTTGCAGCAGATTCCGGGGCAGGATATGCCAGTTATCGTCAAAGGTCACCGTCGGGATTGGCTCGGGGGCGGAAGAAAGTGACTGGCTGATGATGCGACGGTGCTCCTGGCTCGGCTGAGACGCGCCGTTGGATCCGTTCGACTTGGTCGCGTCCACTGACGCCGTGGCACCAATCTCTCCGGTCGGCTTCCGCTCCAGCAAAGGAGCATCATCACGCCTGTGGGTCGACTTGCGCCGGGGTTGCTTGTGAAAAGTCACATTCAGGACACCAATGTACCGTGGGAGAAATGAGAGCAAATCAGGATGATCCTGTTCCACATTTTCGTAAAACTCATTCTCCCGATTGTTGAGCTGTTTGCAGACAGCTCTCTTGGAAAAGCGCCAAAGTGTGGTGTGACCGCCAACCTGGTGCTTGTAGGGGATGAGTTCGATGGCCTCGAGAGGCTCTTTCTGCTCCACTTGATGATGGTGCGCGTGGTCATCAATGTGTGCAGGGATGTGCTTCGGCGTCGGTGGCTCCGGCTCTTCTTCAGCCGTCACGTCCTCAATAGTGCCCGGTTGAACCTCACGTAGAGTAATGTTGGGCTCGCCGGGCAGACGCTTCGGCTTCGACTTGGAAGGGGTTTCGGGAGGCTGGTCAGGAGAGAGCAGCTCCTCCTCGGGCTCGGGCTCATCAGCCTTCACCAGCCACGGGTGAAAGTCCTCGGCTCTGGCTTTCGATATGGTGCGACCGGGCGTCTGTCTCGGTTTCGCGACGTCTCTCTCGCGTTCTGCAGCCTCCTCCAAGCCGGGGTGCGGTACAAACACAGCTGAAGAAATCTTTTCCTCGGAAGACTCGTCTCCCTCCTCGTGGCTTTCTCCAGGGTCGCTGCTGTCGGCTGACAGACGTCGGGTCTCAACCGCTCCGGATTCATCAATCGAGGGTAGCGAGGCGTCGCTCTCTTTCTCTCCATTCGCAGGAACGGACGTGTTGCTGGCCGGTCTAGCGCCATCGGTATCCACCTTGTGGAAAATGTCGCCATTGACCTTCCTTAACCCAAAGTAATCTTGAGTCGGCGAGTCGGTCAGGATGGGGGTCTCACCAGCCTGGGGCGACTGAAGGGGGAAAGTCTTGACTCTTTCCAGTTGCTTTGGCACCCAGTCCTTCTTGTCGAGAATCCTAGGCGAAGGTTGTGCACTGGCAGCTTTGGCGAAATCTTCAATGGCAATGTCTGACGAAAGCGGCTCCTGTGAATCTGAGCTCAGAGAGGGCTTCTCCTTGGGGCGCTGGTCCTTTCTGCGTCCCGGCGTCTTCTCCTCTTTGGGCAATCCCTCTCGGAAGAATCGTAGACTGTAGCTAGCCTTTCGGCTGCGAGCGTTGGGCTCGGCGCCAATCATGGCTTCGTGAACGGACTTCTCCACTTGGCCATCTTCTTGTCCGTCGATGGCCTCGCTCGACCCAATCGACCATATCTTCTCGGGTCCAACGGAGAATCGATGCTCCAATTTCTTCGGTCGGCCTTCAGGCACGGTAGTGATATCCTGGTGTAGTTTCTGATCCATTTGTGCGACTGAACTGAGAGATCCCTCTGGGCTGGTGGAGTGAGAATGAGCTCTGCTTTTTCGGAGCCCTCCCTGTGCTCGCGTCTCCGGATCAACCCGCTCCAAGGAGGAACCCCTGCCACGAGGCGAGCGCGCACTCTTGAGAAAGTCGCGATGATCTAGCAGCATAGCTCGAATACCCTGAAAACTGGCCATATCGTAGGTGGGCGATGTCATTATCTCCATGTCGGCGTCGGGGGTATGTACAGCAGCGGTTTGGGTGGTGATGTCGGAAGGGGGTACAGTGCCGGGTTGAGGAGCGCTTCGGGGAGTTACTGAGGCGCCATGGCCAGGGAGGGAGGGAACATTGCGGAGGTCGTCGACGGCGAGAGGATCCAGGCCAGCAGTAGCAGAGGATGGGTTGGAGTTTGAGTTTGCGTTGGAAGAGACGAAGTCGGCGGTAGGCGAAGGCAGCGAGCGGGTGGACAGCTGGCTGGAAGGTTGTGATGTTTGGTCTTGGTGGGAATGTGTTCTCGAAGGGATGCCGCGAGCTGAGGCGAGGGCTTGGGTTAGCAAGGACGGACCGGACTGCCTCGGGAGGGCAGCAGGGCCTCGGGGCTTTTTAATATTCGGGTCGGCATGGCTCGAGACATCCTGCTGGTGCTGGGTGACAGCGGCCGTGGCAGGGGGTGGATCTGCAGCTTGGGCTAGGGGGGTGTCTAGAACTTGAAGTGATTGCGGAGGGGCTTGAGGCAGAGTTTGGTGTTGGGGAGCGGCAGCGGCAGTAGGAGCAGGAGCAGCGACCGGGGCAGCAGCAAGACCAGCATCAGTAGCAGACTCGGTACCAGGTTCGTCGAGACCAGTCGGGTTGGCAGCTGGATCTCTCGGACTGGGACTTTGACTGGACTTGGGACTGGAGATGATGGGGGCGGAAGCGGAGGCGGAACTGGGAGTGGACGACGACGACGACGACGACAAATGCGCGGGGCTCACCAGGGTCGCGGGTGCGGCATTTTCGGCGTTACGAGGCGGGCTGGACATGAGGGAAACATCTGGCGTGAGTCTGGACGATATGGGAGGATTTGGTCGCCGATTGTTTCTGGGGCGGCAGAAGGGATAGAGAGCGGCGTGGTTGCGTCTCCTGCGTGGTGTGGTTGAGTGAGTGAGTGAGTGAGTGACGGAAGTGTGTGTGTGTGGGAGGTTCGGTAAGGTGTAAGAATGGGGGAAATGGAAAGGAACGTCACGACATGCGGCGGTAGGCGAGAGGAAAGAGTAAAGTGGGCGGGCTGGGAAAAAGGTGTGGGCGCAGGATTGGGCAGGACAGTGGCAAGGAGGGAGTGAGCGAGTGACCAGAGAGCCCAGCGCCCAGCGCTCAGCGTCCAGCGCCCAGAGGGGGAACGGGACAGGACAGGGCAGGCCAGGGGCCCGGGGTCGGGACGAGAGGCCGGGGGGAGGGTACAAGTTACAAGGTGCCTGAGTTAAGGTTAGGTACCTTCCATTGGTTCTTTGGTGCTTCCCTTACCTTACGGATACCGTACGGATAGGTAGGTTAGGTAGGCTCGGTTCAAGGAAACTGAAGGAGTCCGTCCGAGTGAGTGAGCACTTGAGCAAGTGAGTGAGTGGTGAGTAGTGACTGGCGACGATAGTGATGTGATAGCTCGAGCCAGTGAGATACTGAGCGAATGCCAGGGCCAATGCGATGTGATGCACTGCGATGCGTCTGTGAGCGGTGGAGGTGAGTGGGTTTTGCTGCTGCCCTGTGGGCTGAGTACCGCAAGGTGTGTGGATGCTCAAATCTCATGAGTTCTGGGTCTCGATCTCATGAGACTGGGCAGAAAGATCCATCCCCGATTACTCGGACCTAGAAGAGTATCTGGCACCAGTACGGAGTACTGCCCAGTCGAGTGCATAGTCAGTCAAGTTGAGGCATCTCCTCACGTTGGGGTTGATAAGTGAGGGGATGAGAATGTGTGTGAGAGAGTGTGTGTGTGTTGGAGGGGCAAACACACAATGACCATCACGTTCAAGGCAGCTCGACCTGTAGGTAACCTCCCAGCCAAATTATGAGCGACTATACTTCCAGATGCGCTCTAGGGCAGTCTCTTATCCTGAGCTACTCACTTGATATCGTCATTGTCGAAAGCGGGAGGTCCCAAAAGAGAGAGCATGTTGGGGTTTGGGGTTTGGGGTTCGCACCTTTTTTGCTGATAACAGCGGGGGCCAAAGTTCTAGCAAAAAGACGGCGCGACGCCTCGGGGCGGAGGAGTGGACGTAACGAGCAGGGATGTCCAGGGCCCTGGCGCTGCCGATAGGGAGGCCAAGACAATTTGTACGTAGTACTTCTGAATGAGGGGCTCACCAGGCGGTAAACAAAGTACCGAGGATAAGGACGCAACCTCTCGAAATGGCATCCATGTATACTTTCCCAGCAAATGCACGTGAAAAGTACTTCTGCCACTCCCACGTGTGGAAAGTAGTGGCACCTGGGGGAGGAAACATTTACGACGAGAAAGAGCCACTCTCATCTTTCCACTCTTCTAGGTACCGGTATTCCCATGGAAAGTTGCAAATAGAAGCTGTATCCGTACGTACATCTGATAAAGTAGCCACGTAGTGTACTCCGCACTTGCCTTGAATCGGGTCAGCTCAAGCATCGAGATAATCCCTTGGGATCAGCTCCCGTCGGCGCGGCAGCGGATGTCAACCCAATTTCTGACATCAACACCACCTTGAATCAACCCTCGCTCACCCTCCCTTTCCCAGATGTGACACCACACATCCAAGTCGACGACGGCCTGGTCGTGGAACTGTGGCCTTTATGGACAACTTAGTTACCTACTCAAAGAATGTGATTCTCTTATCTATGCACCATGATTGACACCACCAGCAAGCAGGCAAACAAGTACCCCAAGCACCGGCTATGCCGCACTTGATCTTCTCTACTATTCCACGGCGCATCGCATCGCAACACAACAAGAATAACACCGTCGCCTCTACCAAGTACGGGTACCCAAGCTGTCACCTGGCTTTGCGCATGCCGCTAAGTCAATCGAAACATGGCCATCCCCCCGTCGCTCGCGTTCCCACGGCTGCGGGCGCCCCTGCGTGACCCTAGTCGCTTCCAGTATCAACCCAGCAGCCCTTCGTCTAAACCCCGCTTGTACGGTGTGACGCCGTCCACGGGATTGCTAACTTGGCTCCCGGAGCCCTCCCACTGGCTCGTCTTGGACACATCCAGCTACTCCGTATACGCCTATGTAGGAAAACAAACCTCAAAACTCACCAGCGCCAGGGGCATTGCTAGCCAGCCCGGAATCGTTCCTAGGTTTTTACGTCTTCACTGGCCCAATCCAATCCTGACCACCAAGAGTCAAGACCACCAAGCATCACACACTACTTGACCGCATAGAGTCTGCAGAGGGCTTGGGTCTTGGGCCTAAACGCCAAACGGTTGGAGAAGCCCTAGCTAGCATCAGCCAGCAACAAGTATCCCTTCTCCCACGGGCCACAAAGAAGGAGGAGCCGAACCTTCGTCCCTTCAGCCATTGGGATCATCAACCGGCTGACCTCCGTCTGCCTGCATCTTGCCTGTAGCATACCTTGCGACTCTTGAACAACAGCCTCACCCAACGTCTTGAAGAGCCTTTGTCTTCAGGTACCTAGGTCTTGGTCACGGGAACCACTATTACTCAAGGGTAATTGACGAACTGTACCGCAAAACGACTAGGGCTGCCGCCATGATGTAAGCAGTGTCACTGCGTACTACAGGTATCTGGACACGACAGTATCTCGGGTCCGTTCCCCGGCTTAGCAATATCTCAGACCGCAGTGTACACCGCGCCATGCCGGCACAGCTGGGGGTTTTCGAAATTCTACCTTCTCCCTTTCACCGACACGACAAAATTTGCCCAGCCGCTGATCCCGAAACTTCCAGAGAGCACGTTGTCGTTTCCCTCGATTCTACAGGCCCGTCTTAAGGGCCACACAGTCCTCGGTGTCTCGCCTACCGGAATTTGATGTATCAGACGAGTGCTTGGTCGCTTGGTCGCTTGGTCGCGCAAAGGATGGCGGCACAATTGAAAGCATTGGCATGCCACTGAGATGGCGGGATACTCAGTATTTGGCGTACGCGGACTATCAGTTCCATCCAAGCAGAAGCAGATGCCAGAAGCAGAGCCGAACCAGAACCACCTAGCGTCTGTTAGCACCCTTGATAATCCTTTTTACCGGACCCCCTGATGTTTCCCCAGGATGCCACACATCGCCGGTGCGGGCCAACCCTTCGACCACTAGCTAGCGTCCCTGTCCCAGGGCTGCTGGCTGGTCTTCTCCTCGCTTGTTTTGTCCGGTGTCCGGGTTGCTGACCGGGCCTGAACATGGTTCCATCCGTCATCCGCCAAGAGCAAATGAATGGAAGCCTTCTTCCAGTGGGTGTGGTTACACTGCGGCACGTCTTGAAGAGCACGCCCTGAGGGCATTGAAAAGAAGACGTCGCCCATTTCTCCGACGAGACAGACGGGCGACCAACTCATCGGCACGTCCCTAAATCGTTAGCCATCCAGGTGTCATTTAGATAGTGGACGGTTGGATCCGCTTTCGCAGCACCACTATCGCAAATGTTCCACAGCATCATCGCATTAGTCAATCGAGTACACCACCAACCCATTACCAAAGACAGACCACGTTGAAAATGAGGCCGCAATCGGTTCCATCGGACCATTGGCAATCTCTCTCAGTGTAGCGTCGACCCTGTGTATCTGCAAGGTTCATAGACCCGGCCCCGGCCACTCGCCTCGATTTCAACATCATTCCTCCTTGTTTCGTCGGTCTGCGGAATAGTTTCCCCGCCAAAGGCAGTCGAGACGGGACGGAGCGTTTATCTGCGGTCTACGCCAAACGCACCTCGCTTTTCTGACACGTCTCAAAATGCCCTTTGCAGATGCCAATGTTTTTGGGGTTCTGAACAGCTCGAGGGGTTCCATTCCCCTTCCCCGAAAGTCTGGAGGAACAAGCTTGCGCCAAGCCCAATCCGCAACTTATCTGCCAGAACTCCAATGGACCCTTCGTCGCCAATCATCCAACAACGTGCTCGTCAGACCGCCTCGCAACGGCCCAACCAAGACATCAACCCAAGTTACCCAGTACGTCGCCCACCCCTTGACTTGCTTTGGCTCTCGACCTCAACAGACAACGGCCCAAAGTTGTTCAAGTCTATGCACTGAACTCTCCTGCCTTGGTTATGAGCAAGACGTGGCCGGGCCGTGTGTGCACTTACATGGCAAATAGGGAAGGCCTGGGAGACCCGCGCGGTACTCTGGTATGATCGACCGGGTACAGAATGGGCTGCATGATAGCCGCGCCAAAGATGGTACTCTTTTCAGACGGATTTATCTTGTCTGACCTCGTGGCAATCGAGGTGTGTTTCCCACGATCATACAATATGGCGTGCTTCTGGCGTCTTGGTTGTGCACTCGTCGCAGAGGGGCGTGATACTAACGGTTCGGCTTGACTTGCCCCAAGACATAGTTGGGTCCTATTCTTCATCCGTAGGTACAAAGGCCAAATTCTGGACTTGCTTTGCTGTTACTGGGCATTTAGAGATTAGATTTCAGTCGTATAATCCTGACATGGGCTGGCCCGCTTGAAGTCAAGCTTCGAGGCTACCTGAGCCTTGAATCCTATCAACCCACCCACGTGATAAAAGCATAGCCTGTGAGAGACAGCAATCTCGTCTTATTGTAGCTTCGCACTTTCCCCCTGAGGCTCTGCCGGAAACCATGTCCCCTTCCCCGGATTGCCAGGGAGGCGCAGCCTGCTTCATCTTCGCCACCGGGCCTGTGGCCCTGAAAATGTTCCTGTCGATCCCTCTGAGACCCAATTCAGGGGCATCGCTCATCTCTTACACTATTCATACGCCGGGTAAGGTCCCAAAAGTGTAGGTAGGATAAGATTGTATGGAAAGACTCAAAGTCGAACATTGCGCTGGTGAAAGTACAGATGACCCTCTCTCGTAGAGCTTTATGTTCCAATGATACGGGCCACATGGGGCCCGGTAACCGAAGGTGCTGTATGTAGTATACACGCGCCCCCCGGTCCTCTCTCTTGGTCCGGACATGGGATGATGGTGTTTCTTTTTGGGACAGTCCGGGCGCGGCCAGCGCACTGGGGCTGGCATTGACCTTCACAGCTGCCTTTCCTCAAACTCTTTGCCTTTTGATTGTATTTTCTTGTCCAAAGAAATATCGGGGAGCAACCATGTGGTCTGTCAATCGGAAACCCACATCCTGCTTGGGTCGGATTCGGCCTTATGAGCTAGCCCAGCAAACTCGCTCACCGCGAGTGTTGAGATCCTTGAACCTTGGAGACGGTGAGTCGGTGAGTCGGTGAGCCCGTGGGAGGCTTTAGCTACTGCCGCTAGATGGTCACGGCTAAGTCTTTCGGACCCAGGGGATAAGAGCCCGGAAAGAGACACCGAGGGGAGGAGACTTGTGATAGGGGGTAATTAGTCATGTTGTCTCACTGACAAGCTGTCTCTCAGTGGAGAGTAGCTTTCTGGTATATGTCTTTCACGTAGGGCCCTTTTGATGGAAATCGGGATCTATCCAGTCGGATGGCTACCTGAGCTACACGTTTAGATAGAATCTTGCTTGTGGTGATTGTGTGTTCTAGAACACGTGGGTCGTGGATTGAAGGTCATTGTGTTGGGGAGGGGGGGGATGATTGGGCATAGGAATGAGCTCGTTCTTTTGTTAATTGCTGCCGGAAAGGTACTGCCTCCGATGTCCCTGTGTCATATGATGGCAGATTTGGTAAGCGGATATCAAGTGTCTTGAAGGAGATAGCAGAGCATAACAGGGGCGTGTCGAGAGACTGAGGTAGAAGCTGCGGCGTTCACTCTTTTCTTACGAAATCCAAGTTGTTTCTCGGTTTCGAGAAAGTCATTTCCTCGGGAACGCGCTCTTTATCTCGGTCTCCCGCTCTTGCTTTCATCTTACTCACACCTCAATCACATTGGTAGAGACTCTCGATCAGGTGGCAAGAAAGGGATTGTCGGTAGAGCATTGAACATAGGCTACGACTGATGGTAGCAAGACGCGACTTTGATCATGTAGATTATTCAGAGATTGACCAGTAGTCTGAGATACAAGATCGTAAACCGTCCCCAGACCTTTGATATCTTTGACGCAAAGTTGGGTTTAGTCTCTAGTGAAAGAGAGATGTGAGCCGGGTTTTCCGTCTTCAAGTATCATCCAAAGGGCATTATAATCGTGATATTCTGGCAGCATTACGCTCTTTCGAAGTTGAATTGTGAAAGTAGAGCCTTCCTCTTCAATTGTGAATAATCGTTATCAGGCAGGCAGATGAGTAGGCTGGTAATGGGATCACTGAGACTTTTTTTGCTTCGACGCATGCTTACGTTTGATTAGATACGCCGGCTGAATACCTCACTCGAGGTTCGTCCCCGCTCAGTGATGATCGTGAAGCCCCAGCAGCTTGCGATCTCCAGTCAAAGGGGTATGTGTTGTTCGGATTCCCTATATGTTAAGATTCTCTCCAACCACAGACAAACTCGCTGTCGTTAAGCACTAAATATCTCACCTATATGAGGAGCAAATTGAGTTGGATCTCGAAACTGTAGGCATGATGACAACAGTTAGAGATTGGTGGTGTAACATCTTGCGTGAGTTGCTATGCCTTTGACACGGCGTCTTGCAAGAGGTTCACAAGCACATATCAGGCTTTCAAATCGTCGTTGAGTATGAAATGTCACTGAAAGAGACGCGCGATAGCCAGGACTCGATGGCGGGTGCTATGATGGGTGTGTAGCTCGCCCAACATACTATGGGCTTTGAAGACTGTCGCCGATAGAGTTCTTTCAGAGGGTTGAGTTGAGATTGAGACAACCTTGTCCGTGTTGGACTTCGTGTTCAAGGTAGCGAACGCCTGGGAGGTGGCACTGAGTTGGTAAGAAGCATATGGCTTCTCGACGGCGAGATCAGCATAGCAGCATAGAATGCTCGGCGAAACTGTACCTGAATTAGGGGTTGTCAGATTGTGAGCCATCAGGGAAGTTGAGTATGCTTGGGGCTTTACCATCCATTCTGAACCTAGGAGAGAGAAAGGAGTCTGACCTCAAGATATGACTTGATGTTGTCGATTGGTTGAGCTTTACTCAATCTTTGTTAGATGAAAGTGGTTGTTGGTGTATTGTCTTTAGCGGGGAGTGGATAACTTCAATCACTGGGTTGGGCTTTTCGAACAGACTGCGACCTGGGTCCAAGACATATTTGGAGACGGGGTTGTGGGTGAGTAATAGACCGAGGGTTTGATTCCTTGGCTATTAGTTGTTATTGAAGCTCGCGCATGCCTCGGTTTCTGTCTCATGGATTTGGCGAATCAAGACTACGGTCTTGATAAACGTCTTCCATAAGTCGATGGTAGCTCTCTCGACCGGGCAAGGGAACTCCGTCTTGATAAATATTCAGCCACCCTTTTGGATTGACGGGCATCGACGTCTATATTGAGTTTATAAAGAGCCGACAGAGTGCTCCAGAGCGGAAATACATCTTTTACTAATACAAGTGTTCTTGAACACAATAAGGTTTGACTTGCAGGTGAAACCTTAGATAAACGCGTAAGTATGATCAGAGCTCTAGGATTGATGTTGGAAATGGGCATTGCTTGCGTCGCACGTTGGGTCCTTCCCGAGGTATCGTCGCAGAAGGAACATTTGACAGCTGTCTGCTCAAAGATCGAAAACACCAGTGATTTAAACCATATCGGACTGAAGGAGACCGTGTTTAAAGGTCGCAGCTACCTGGCATCAAAACGGCAAGTGTGTCGAAAGTTAGGGCAGTAACTCTGCGGTCGTGCCATTTAGTCTTCCCAGAATTTAGCCGCGCCGTGTACGGACACGAAACCAGGCAAAGAAAAAGAGCTAGATCTTCCAGTCTCAAGTGAGCAAACTTATTTTGGGCCGAATCCCCTGCGAAGGGTGCCGACGCGATGTGCCGCCGGTAGCACGCGGCGTCAACCGCACCCGTCCGTACGAAATTTAGGTTCATCTCTTTTCGTCTCGACAGTGAGGCTCCGAGATAAAGCCTCTTGAAGGTTCATGTCAAACCCGCTAGTTGTAGGCCTTCCGAGACCGATATCCTCCTCAAACTGCTCGCTCTGGAACACCCCGCCCCCACTGTTCCGTAGTTCTCTGAGGTCTGTATGCCAAAGGTAGAAGAAGCCTGCTGTTCCACGGACCCGGCGATCTGTTTGGAAGCTGATAAACGGCAGCGGCTAGGAGACTGAAGAAAACGGCCCGGCGGCCCGTTGATAGCAATAGCCGAGCTTGAGAAAGGCATCTCTCCAGCCGTCGACAGACCTGAAGACTCATGTATGGCCCATACGCTCCAAATGCCAACCCCCCTTTCTGGGAGCAGACGTCAACGTCAACTCAAACACAGACGAACCATAGGATTTGCCTGAAAGCTACTGGCAACAACTACACATGAGGCTCCGAGAGACAGTCGAATTCCGGCGTCTTGGATCAGCCAGAGTTCATTGCTAACGGGTATGGGTTCCTCGGGTACACTTAACGTGTTTGACAGCACCTTGAAGTCGCCGTCCAACCTGCCCTATTTCGAGCTGAGCTGGTCGCCGCTGAGCACCGTCGGAGCGCTCAACGTACTCCTTGGATTCCTCGTCATTGGCATCACCTCCTTCTCCAAGGTTGCCATCGTTCCCATCGTCTCCTCGGCGGCCGGGGCTATCGCGAACGGGCTGTGCTATTATGCCTACTACGACGAGACGTACTACCCTCTCGAAAGGAAAGCAGTCGTTGCGGCTTTTGGCGACTTTTTCTGGATGGTAAGAAGGGATGCCGAGAGAGACCCTGACTGAAGTTGCTGAGATACTTAAAATGCCAATGACTTACACGAGTAACAACCAGGTCCAAGAAGCCGGCCTCCCCTTCTACAGCTACATCATCCTCCGCAACATCCTACGCGGCACACGCCGCAAAATATTCACCACAGTCTTCTGGCTAGCACTCTTCGCCATCCTCGTCGTTCGCGTCCTCATCATCGTCTTCCGCGTTGAGCACATCCTCCGAGCCGACGGCGGCCTGCAGAGCCTCATCAACGGCCTGCACATTGGCTACTTTTGCCCGCTCGCCATGACCGAGTGCGTGAGCGCCTACTTCCTCCTCGGCGCGTTCGCGGAAACGCGAGCGGCGTCGGCGCAGGCGGGTCTCCGGATCGGGTTCGTGCGGTATCTGGTGCGGAGCACCGAGGTCCGGCTCGCGACGCTGGCTGTGACGGGGGTCATGAGGACCGTCACGCACTCGTTGAATATATCGCAGAGTAATCCCGTGACGAGTTACGCGGATCGGGTTGCGTATACGCTGGAGTGCTTTTTCCCGGTCATCATGTAGTGAGTTCGCCCTCTCTCCTTCTAAAGCGTTTCGGCGGTAGCTCTTGGGTAATGGAGGACTGATTGCCTGGACAGTGTTGATTTGCTAGCATCGAGACTACAGTACTCAGTACAGACACGTGGACTATCATTCGCAAGCGATCAGGCTCTCCGTTGTTTGGATTCAAGGGGGAAGATAGAGGACTAGTAGCGGTAGAGTACTTCGCGTCTACAAATTTCAGACAGGGCCCTCTGCATTGGGAGTCTAGTGCGTGTACCGATGGAAGTCTGCGGGCATTCCGAGAGACATCGTGAAATATAGCCAGCTTCAATCGCATGGCCTATCTTGCAAACAGCCAAGTGATCATTCACACCAGCAGTTGCACGAGGATCAAGTTACTGACTAAATGATGTTTGACAAAGGTTCGGTCTTTGCTAAAGACGGAACAGCTAACTATAGTAAATGGACTAAGTAGCAACTACTTATTCGTCGTAGAGTAAGTAAAGCAAAGCAGTTGCTCCGCCCATGATGTGGTATTTTGTCATTGACCCCAAACACCTCGCTAGTATATAATAATTCGCATGATGACGCCGCCTGCGCAGGTACTCCTTGCTTGCATCCGAAAACATTCATATATGATGCATCGTCCGTAACATCTCCTTTGATCAGAGACTCTCTCAATCCCAAACTCCTGCGTCCATCATCCCGTCGAAAGTGAAGCCCCCTGTGAAGCTTTTGCTTACAGGCTGGCTTGTTCGCTGCTGTTGTTGTTTATCAATCTGCTTCTGCTCTTCTTCCTTGGCTCTCGCGAGATCAGCTTCAACATCGACCATTTCAATGAACTCGTTAAGGTTACGAAGGATGTCGTCAACATCATCCACGGCGGACTCCTGCGTTTCGGCATTGTCTTGTACCAGTGGGGCATCGTCGACATGCATGGTGGCCACCGAAGCTGGAGGTGCTCGGAACGAGTCAGCCGAGACAAAAGCCTCAGCCATGGCCATCGGGCCCGGACTTTGCAAGACTTGCTGAGATGCTGAAGGTAAGAGATGGTGATGGAGCTTTTTTCGAAGGGAAACAGCTTGGAAGTGCTTTTTATACTGATCGTCTTCACCGGTTGGCAAATCAGCTACTGCGGTCTCTGGCGGCGGCGAAGCAGCTCTTTGCATCGTAGGCGTGTGAGGATCCTGGCCCTCTGCATATTCTTCGCCTTCGGCTTCGTTGGGCAGTAAAGCCCATCTGACCCTCTTGGCTGACTTTTTAACGCTTTCCCATGGATTATTGGTTGTAGCGGCGACCAGATTCTGCGTACTAGGCAGGTGACCGCCACTAAGGCGAGCCTTATTGAGACGCCGACGTGGCTTTTCGGGCGATGGGGACAGAAAGTTCGCAAAGGACTTGATAGAGAAGATAGGCTCAGGCGAAACTGGCTCTGAGGTGTCGGCAGTGTTGGGCTGTTCAGTAGTGACTGACGGACCTACAGGAATCATATTGACGGTGGGGGCAAGCGGTGAAGGCGAAGCTGGTTCGGCAACGTTGAAGAACTTTGACATAAGAGCTTCTTGAGCAGCTTGACGCATTTTGGTCGGGCTCGCAGTCCAAGGACTTTGGCAGCTTGGGTCGATGATACTTGCTGCATCACTGTCCCTCGGCTGTTGTTGTTGCTGAGGCGGAGCAATGACTGGCACGTCCATATTCCACGGACTTTGTTGTGAAGCTGGTACGGCGGGGCTGTTGTGAAGACTGGCTGCGTCCACTAATCTGTCAGTCGTGCGTGCTGAAGGTCGCTCAACTATTCGTTCAGGTGTTCCAGCAACAGATACAACAGATACAACTGTTTCTACAGCCGATGCAATCAATGGTATTGCCGGTGTCTGTGAAGCGCTGGAGCCCTCGACAGTGGACGAGTTGGCACCAGTCATTTGGTGGTTCTGATCAGTGTTGCTAGGCGGACGAGGAGTACGCGGGATGAGAAATTGGCTCAGCTTCGACCAGGGACTCTGAGGGAAGAGGTTTGGTAGTATGCCCGCGAACGAGCTGGAGGTTTGGCTTGCTGGTTCCTTTGGTGAAGTGGCTCTGATTTCTGGCGTCGGCGGTTGCGGCACTGGGCTGGCTTCCTTCAATGGCAAATTGTCTGCTTGTTCTTGTGATGCAGCAATTGCAACAATCGTCGGTTCTTGGCTCGATGCTAGATCCGCGATTCCTGCTGTTGCGGCCGTCTCAGCTGGTAGATGCTCAACAAGGTTCTCAGCCATTTCTAAGACTTCGCCATCCGTCGTTTTCGTAGGGCACACGTCGGTTTCCATCGCATTGAGGGCTATGTCACTGCGCCGGGGCTCGGATATAAAGTCGCCGCTCTCCCGTCCTTGCGCTGCGTCTTTCTCTGGGGAATGATGGTCTCCATCTTCCTCGCTGGATCCTGGGGAGGTAGCCTTGGTGTCGTCTGCCATGCAAGTATCACCCTCCAAATCTTGGACATCGCCTTGGGAGTCGCTCTCGCTCGAAAAAGTGGAAGCGGCGGAAGAAACTTGGCCGAAGGACATTCTCTTCAAGGGACTTGAGTTCAAGGGATTGAGGGCATGATTTCTTGGCCTTGCACGGAATAAGAAACTTTCGTCCTGTTGCGTCTCGAATTCACTCCGTTCCTCTTCCTTGACCACAGTGACAACACTGCTGGGGGGAGCATCATTTCCAGTATTCACCACTGCCTTCCTATTGGACTGGGGAGTCTGGATCGGAGTGCTCAGCGGCGCTGGTATCTCGTCTTGTGCAGTACTGGCGTGTTTATTGGATATTTGTGAGAGTTGTTGCTGGTGCGGGCGACTGGCACTTGAGTTCAAGGCCTTGCGCGGGGTTTGTGGGTTTATTTGAGAGCTCTCCAAGCTTGCAGTCTCAGCCTCCATGGTAGCGTCCACTTGTTTCTGCATAACGTTTTGGCTCAGTCGTGCGCCATCCCGCTGGGTAGCAGCCGAGTCCTCCCAGGCAATATTTGTATCATCTGCCTTTCGTCGTTTGGTGTCTTGCCGCTTAAGCCATTCTGACCCTGTTGACCGTCGCTTACGCTGTGTCTGTGATTGAGGCTGCGAAAAAGAGGCTTCTAGTGACCAAGCAAACTCCTGTGTGTCACTAACAGATTCCGTGGTATTTCGCCATGCTTTGACTCGTTCTAGTTCGTGTGTTTCCATGAAAGGGTGCTGGCTTAAGTTGGGTTGATCCAGGCTTCGCGGGCTCGGTAGATGGCAAGACACTGCATCCTCAACATCCACTTCTTCTACAATGGTTTCCTCGACTTCCGTGATTGTTTTGACGACAGCAGCCGGAGGTGGTGGTGGTGGGGTGGCAGCTAACGTTGGTTTCCGTCTTGACTGCCATGGATTCACCCAACCTTTTGCGTCTGGTCCTTCGAAAGGGCCTCTTAGAACTGTAGATAGCAGCCTTGGTGTATGTCCCTGCAAAAATCGAGTCGCAGCCTCTTCATATCGACGTCTCCTCTCTTTGAGGCTCTCGAGGTCTTCGTGGTCAGAACTGGCGCACAAGATATCCGATTCGTCGTGGGGAGCCTCGCAGTACATCGGTTCGTCGTTCAGTTGCCGGACTCTCCAGCCATCCTTCATATCCATCGTGTTGGTATGGAGAGACCTTTGTTGTCAAAAGTCATGAGCCTTAGGAACGGAATGGGGACGAGGGAGGGGAGAAGTCGGAAGCGCTACGGTCGCATTGGCGCCGGGCGGTGGTCCGGATTGCGGTCGTCGGTCGTTGAAAGGCGAAAGTCCCCAGGCCCAGCGCACTGCACAAACATGAACAGACAAAGAGGTCCCATATTGGGCGGGTCGGTGACCGTGCACGTTCACCAGACGACGCGACCCAGCACGCACGATCGCGTCTAGGGCGGGTCCACACGTGATATCGTGTTTAATTGATTTGGATCTCACGGTTGCAGTGGCTGGAGCACCTGCTGTGGCGCAGATGGTCAGCAAGGATCCTACTCCATGTCGAATAACAGGTAAATGCAACAAAAAGAGGTAGCCCCCACGATTCGATATAACGATTAGCGCCATCGGACGATCGGGGAATTTTGGGTCACGGCCATGGCCCGGCCTGGTTCCATCCAAAAATTGGTCTGTGGCGGTTGACACAGCAACCCGCGGCCTGCCAATCAAGCATAACATTGAATTAGTTATGTTTATTCGGGGAAATTCAACACTGAGGGTGGGCTTTTGAGATTGACATAACGCCGGCCCCAAACGCGATCGCTCGACCGCGTTCCCCACGAAACAATACCAACACCTCTTTTTTCCCACATCACGACCAAACGTCACCGCAGGTAGCGGACGCAGCAGAGGCGATTTCGCCAGCAGTCTTTTCGCCATTTTCTTCGGCTTACCATTCTGCATTTTATTCATTTGCATTTTCTCCCGCGCGACTTCTGCATTGCAATTGCCCGCGTAAACAGACTTCAATCGCATCCAAGCCACCAAACTTAGCACCCCGCAAACCGCGACATCAACTCACGACGACGATCTGCCACCCCCCTCGATGGACTGCTTATAGTCTCAGAAGTCCCTCAACCCCGATCGCATACGCCAACCCACCATGGCTCATGCTTGGCTCGACTCCCTCTCCGAGGATTGGCCCTCGCAAGCTGGATCTGAGACTTCTCCAGCTCAGTTGCCGCCTCTGAAGCCGATAGATAGCAGCAACACACCAAGCGGGAAAGGATCCGGTAGTCGCATACCTCTCCCCGTCAGTAGGATACGACCTTCGAGTGCTGGAAACAGCGACAAGAGCACCGGTGTGCTGAGCGAACGAAGCACCAATGACATTAATCTTCCACTATCCCAAAGGGGCCCCTCGAAGCTTTCCCGCGAGATCAAGCCCAACGACCAATCACGTCAAACAAGTCGCGCATTCTCAGCCTCAACAAATGGCTCTGTCATACATAATACTGTACATCATAAATCCATCAGGTCGTCTCCGCTGCGAGGAGCCGGCGACACTCCGGAATGGAAGCGCAGGCTAGTATACGGCGACGTCGCATACGGAGAACAGCGAGATCTCTTCTGTTCCGCAGCCACAGGTCTCGAAAACATGTTCAAGCCGCCTTCTCCCCCCCAGGATAATTCCATCGCCGATCAAAGCGTGCGACAAAACACAACAATGCCCTCTAGCCCGCCCTTTTTCCACCGCCAGCACGAGGATCACCAAGATGACGAGGAAGAATCAGATGGCAGGAGCCACATGGACCCAAGCCCGAGCCCGAGCCCTAGACCACGCGCGCCGCACATTACCTACAAGATGAACGACGACTCCCCTGATCAAAGCCATCAAAGTCAACTAAGCCCGCAGCAAGACAATACTTTTGCTCAGGAATCCAGTCTGGCAGCTTCTGTTTCAGGGCTTGCACCACCAAATGACGCTTCTCGGAAGACCAGCGGACAGAGTGTCATCCGAAACGAGGATTTCAGTCCGATCGTCCTCACGCTGATGCGCCAGAAGCAGGATGAAGCAAAACAGACTTCCGCCCCCACCGAACTCCCCGTCGACCAGCTTCAGAATCGCCTAGAGAAACTGCGCATAGATCAGATGCTTTTGGACTCACAGGGGGAGCTCAACTTCGATATGGACGGCAGTATAGAAGAAGTGGACAGCGACAGAGCAGAGACGACCGAGGACTATGCGCGAAAGGGAGGCTTCCTCAACACTCGGCGCGGTGGCCGGTCTGGTGATGGATCCTTCAGGTACAGAGGTCTCAGTCCTGGCATGGGCGTTGACACATCTGAGATGCTCCCTGAAGAGTCTCTCCAGGCTAGCACACCCAAGCAGTTCCCAAGTGTAAGAACGTACTCCCCCGGCTACACTTCGATTCGGTTCGGGTCCCAGAGCCCACCACCTCCGCGCGTGCCAAATCCGAGTCCGGAGAAACCTGGCACGTCGGGAACGAATAGCACGAGTCCTTTGAAGTTGTTTGGCCCGTACGATACATTCACAAACCAGACGCTGCTCCGTCGCATCAGTCAATTCGAGGATCAAACATCTGGATCATCGCGGCAATCTTTCAGCGGTGAATTTGCCCCAGCTGCTAGGAACCGAAGACCGCACACTGCTCCTGGCGACTACCTATCCGTGCCAAAACAAGAAACAGCCACGAGCTCCCGATCTGTGAGTCAGTTTGGTGCGGGTGACCTCGAAGGTTACCAATTCAACCAAGACTTGTCTATCCGGCTTGAGGAGGAATCCCAATTTTTCGAGGACGACGAGGGTTCCGAACATGAACCGGAAGATGAAGAGTCTGTCCTTCGATTCGAGCATGTCGCGGGGTCGCCGGTGCCAGATGAGGCCTCGATGTTTGTTCCCAGGAAGCGAGCAAAGTCTGGCACTACGACTGCCTCATCTTCCAAGCACACACCATCAGCCAGCGAAGGAAGCGTTCAAAGAGGCAACGTCCAGTTCGCGGGGGCTGAGGCATTCATGCTAGGTACCCCGCAAAGACGCGATGCATCAGAAGGGAAGCGACCACGTACCTCTCCATCGAAGGACCCGACACCGAAGCGGAGGAGGACGCTGCACAAGTCAGACATTGCGTATGGGAGGGAAGAGCGGTATGCACTTCTGGACACCGTCCAGGAAACCCATGCTTTGATGCAGAGCATGATGGGCAAGAAGCGCAAAGACGCTCGCCCAGGAAGTTTGCAACAAAGAGCACACCCCAGCGTGCTGGCCACCCGCCATATCCTACGCCCACGAACTCCGACCCCCAGCTCGAGGTCTTCTTTGCAAGCTGGCGAGTTCCCCTTCCAGGATAACTTGCTCGAGGACTATGCCGAAGACGAAGACGAAGAGGAAGAGCGGCCCTTACGACGCACCCCTCACCGTGGGTCCCAATTCACATCCAGTGGCAATGATCGCAGTGCGACACTCGACACAGACCGTAAGCCTTCTATCAGAACTCAGGACTTCTTGGATGAGGCTGGCAAGATCATGGCCATGATCCGAAATGGCGTGAAGGCCCCTAGCGGCCTGACTAGCGTAGAGGAATCCGATGCGGAATACGGCGAGCCTAGTCCTGCTTTTGACGACTCGTACGAGTCGACCAGGGAACCACTGTCTCGACCTCCGAGTCGCGAAGGAAAGCCAGTGCAAAGAGCACCGCAACGCCAGGAGAACCCAGAGATTCTTGACTACCTCAAGAAGTACCAGGAGCTGAGCGACATGGGAGACGTCATCACATCTTCGCTTAGATCTATGGATCAAGCTCAAGATGCCATCCGAGCTGCGCAGGAGGTTGAGCGACAGATCGAAGAGAACAGCCGCTCGAGAAACAATGTCGATGACCTCCAATATCTTGGAGGAGACGAAACCATCAGCGACCCCCCCAACATTCGTATCTCCGCGAACCCGAACAGACAGCGAGATGGCTCTAACGAGTATGACGATTTCGGTACTCACTCGTCAGGGGCATCTACCAACCGGACCATGCACACAGGCTCCTCTCGAGGCTCCGAGTCAAGGAAAACGATTGCGCCGCAGAGTGTGTCGCATCTGATTCCGGATCAGGTCGGGAGCATGTATCTTGATCGTCAGCAAAACATTTGGATCAAACGGAGGGGCGAGAGCATCCGACCTAAAAGTTCGCATATTGTCATCCCGTCCGAGGATAGTGAAGACGACCCTTTTGCGAGTATTCCTGACTTGTCCGTCGACATTACGAAAGAGATGCTGCACTTGAGGTTGGTGACGGCACAAAAGGAGGCTGAAGAGCGGGAAGCCAACATGACACAATCACCCAAGGGCTCCATGGACACTCCTCGGAGCTCGTCGGGCAGAGGCTTTGTGACGCTGTCGCCCGATGCGGCACTGCCCCGCGATATCGCGCTGCAGGCAAGAACCGAGTTCCACAAGCTTGAAAGCAAGGCAGGAGACGGAGACGTTGAGCATGAGATCCAGCTGGACGAGGATCGCATCGTTGATTCCTCCCCGTCCCGGAGACGAATGACGATATCATTTTCTTCGCCTATTGCCTCTATCATACAGGACGTTGCCGCTGAGGACATCGATAGCCTTGAGGATGACGAGGGCAGTTTCGTGGATGCGGACTCGATGATTGAGGAGTCTAAACGAGGCAAATACCAAAGCTTGACGAAGACTGCACGACGGACTCTGCTGCAACCACGCCCGCGTACAGCCCCGGCTCGTGGCCCATCACGACAATTTTCGCTCCGTGGCCAGTCATTTGTCCCTAGGCCCGTCTCCCGAATCGACGAAAGGGAAGAAGACAGTGTCATCGGCGATAATGCTGACGAGCGTCAAGTTAGTATTCTGGGCGAGAACAGTGCTCTGAGCTACGTCTCTCCCAAGAACCAAGAGAAGAGTCTGAGCTTCATCATCAAGACTCCCGGCAAGACAAGAATGGGCGGCCTCTACCCGGACGCAAGCGCCATCATCAGCCATAACGTTGGCAACTTGTCCCTGAGCCCTATGTCAGAGTTTACTTTGAACCATCACGAAAAGTCATTCGGCTTTGAAGTCAGCTACATTGTGGAGGACCAGCGTCTTGTCACTGGCGACGGCTCTAAGAAGGTTTTGTCTTTGACTGTTCGTGAGCTTGTTGATCGTCTGACGGAGATTGAGCCATTTGAGCCATACTGGGAGGATTTCACGGAACTTGACATGAGCGAGAAGCGTTTGTCGAGCCTCCATATGCTGGACGAGTTTTGTGGTCGTTTGGTGAGCTTGGACGCGTCCAACAACAGCATCGGTCATCTCGACGGAGTGCCAACTTCAATTCGACAACTCAAGATGACGCACAACATGTTGACTGAGCTAACATCGTGGGATCATCTCGCCAACTTGCAATACGTCGACATCTCTAACAACGACCTGTCCAGTCTGTCAGCGCTGAAGAACCTCGTTCATCTCCGGAGCCTGCGGGCCGACAACAACAAGCTTACCTCTTTGGATGGCTTGAACCAGCATGATGGACTTCTCTCGCTCCGGGCACGCAACAATCAGATCGAGATGGCCGATTTCGATGGCACCAAGCTGCACCGATTGACCGAGCTTGACCTGACTGGCAACAAAGTTTCGGAGCTTCGCGAACTCGGACAGCTTTCTTCACTGCAGACTCTCAAGCTCTCGAAAAACTGCCTCGAAGCCTTTACTGCGGCAGATGCCCAAGGTCTAGAGGGTCTGCGGTACCTTGACCTGAGCGACAACGACATCCTGGAGCTTGACATTAGTCGCCTGCCAGCTGTCCGCCTGCTTCATGCGGACAGGAACCGCATCAGCAAAATTACTGGTTTTACCAAGGCCAGACACCTGGATAGCCTGTCCCTCAGAGAGCAACGTGGTGATGTTCAGTTGGATCTTTCCTTCCTTTCTTCGGCTTACGAAGTCCGCAAACTCTTCCTTTCGGGCAACTACATTGGCACTTTTGAGCCCAAGGTAGATTTCCTCAACCTGCAGCTGCTTGAACTAGCCAACTGCGGGCTCCGTTGCCTGCCGGAAGGGCTCGGCCAGCTGATGCCGAACCTGCGCTCGTTGAACCTTAACTTCAACGCCGTCGCAGACATGTCACCCATTCGATTTATTCCCCGGCTCAAGAAGCTTCTTGTTGCCGGCAATCGCCTGGCAGACTCGACCACAGTCACGGAACTCTTGACGGACTTCCCGCACCTGACGCAATTGGATTTGCGGGACAATCCAATCACGCAGGGCTTCTACCCACCGGTCCACGTAACCGTGTCGGCGGACCGAGGTCACGTCGCGGACCCGTTCACGCTCCCCGAGGCCGATCCGGAGAGGGATGCCATGTTTGCCCGGCGCCTCGACGAGACGACGCGTCTCCGGCGACGACTGTACCAGGTTGTTTTTGTGGGATGCTGCAAGAAGCTGAAGCTGTTGGACGGGTTGCCCGTCAAGCGGCAGCATATGCTTGCTCGCGACCCTTCATTTCAGGCGTTGGTGAAGGAAGGTCTGCTTCCTAGCGATGTCGCCCAAGTTCCGATTGTTGCTTCTCCGGCAGTCGGAGTTCAAGCTCCAAGTGAGGCGCCGGCGCCGGCCCAGAGGCAAACACCGGCGCGGGCTCCGGTCTCCGTCAAGGCTGACGACAGCAGCCGTTGGAACGCAGAGGACAGCTTTGCCTGAGGTGCAGAGAGGAAGGATGTACAACAACAGGAGCAGGTGGGCCCAAAAGAATTAGGCGTTTTGAGTACAGCATGGGCGATTGTCTTTTTTTCTTCTTCTCTCTATTATCTTTTTTCATCCATATGGAAGATTTTTTTTGGGGTTCGAAAACAAGAAAGGCGTCTGGGTAATTATCGAAAAGGGAGCCAGGGGACTACCACTATTATTAATGACTGAAACGAGAGGAGTATTGTACGAGTACAGCACGGTAGAAAGCATTGCTTCAGGAACATGAAAGAGAGAATACAGGCTCTGTATATGCATTACTTTGGTTTCGATGCTGGTTCAAGATGGTGATGCTGATGCCTTTGGGTAAGGTAACTTACATCACCTTATTCAACGATGCTTATTCCACGTTTGTGCCTTTGCCGCAGCGTGAGTGCCAGTACCGCGGGGAATGTTCGCCGTACCTTGATGGGCAAGGTGTAGCACCGTGTAGCCGGGTCCCCCCACTCCGTCGTCGTCATGATTGCCGAGCCGGCGCCTCCGGGTGGGTGATAGGATCGTGATTCAGTGATCCACTTCCAGAGTACGAGGTAGACATGTGAAGTGCTACGGCGTACAGACACAGGCTAGGTAGTATCAGATACCAACTGCAGTAGTATCTGAAATCAACGGGCAGGCGGTGGGTGCCCTCGTATTAAGCCAGGTGTTTTTCACTTGGACGATGGCCAAGGCGGCACATGATTTGATGAATTTGATGGCCAACGCAATGCACAAGTTGCGTGTGAAAACGTTCCTGAGTCGGGTCATGGTCCTCGGGAAAATTATATATATATATGTGTGTGTAGAGTCTTGGGGTTTCAAGGGGAAATTGGTCGCTGAACGAATCGAGCAGGTAAGGTACATAATCACGTATTCCAGAGTTATCGTCCGAACTTCAGGCAGGAAAAGTTTCCCCCGTCACCGCAAACTACTGCGTAGCACCCACTCACACCTTTTTAACCAGTTTCCCGGTTTGGGAAGGGGAACGACTAACGATCCGAGTTGGGCAGCAGGGAAATTTGGACCATGGCCGCACCGCGTGGGTGGTTAAAATAAGCAACCCCCTGAGGTAATCTTAGGGAAAGGGCACTGTCACGCATACGGATAGTTTGTGAGTTTGTGAGTGTGAGTGGTGCTCAATAATGAGATTTGATACTTGGCCTTCTTCGGAGCCCAATGAACGAACGCTAATGCCAGGGCGACGACGGCGTCGTCGTCGTCCAGTGTGAAATGCACAAAATCCGGATGATGCGCCCGACGAGACGAGATGCAACACGGAAAGGTAAGGTAAGGTAAGGTATCCACAGTCCACACACGCAAAGGAGATCACCCTTTTTTTTTTTTGGACCCCTACATCGTTAGTCCCCTTTCCGAATTCCCCCCCTTGGAACCTTTCCAGAAAGCAACCCCTTGAACCCCTTCTACGTGTACGCGCAAGGACGGAACGGAAAGTTGGGATGACTGGCGCACGCGAGGTGCGCGCGTGGTAAGGAGTTCAGCGTTCAGATAGGCGCGCTCGAGGGAGGGGTTTGCCTGTCTAGTTGTGTAGAACTTGGTGTTGGAGGCCGCCAAGACAGGGAAGCGAGTGTTGCGTGGGAGTCTGGGACGGGATGAGCTTTTTTGTGTGGATGGAGTCAGGTACTGTGTTTTGGTGTGTAGGGCTCGATAGTGAGGCTGTATTATTAGGAGAGGAGAGCGAGCGCCCAGGAAGATTCCTCTATCCTCCGCCGTTCCAAACCCAGGGCAGTCTTCTCTCAGGTTTCCAAGGATCCACGGTGGAGCTTGGCACGGGAGAATTGGAGGAGGAAAGTCAGGGACTCCCTTGGAGACAGAGGATGGCATGGGTATGGCAGGGCTAACTTGGCAAGACTAAAAAAGAAGTCTTGGTTTGGAACGAGGACGAGGCCACGGGAACGGGGAGGGCGAGTGGAGGGAGAGAGCCGGTCGGGCGTGGCACGTAAGAGTATTAGTTGTCATAGTTGACGGGATGGTGTTACGGTGCTTTGCTGTCCCCGTATGCGACAGGTGGCCTAGGCTTGGTGTGTTTCTGGATGTCCCTTGCGTGTTGCATCTCGTGGGAACCCGGCGCTGTCTTTATCTTGTCCACTTCCTGAGTAGGTAAGTAGGCATTAGGTTTTGTGCGATGTGGCCCTTTTCTCGTGCTTGTTTTTCTTCGGACGTGTCAATGTTGACATTCAGGTGGCAAGGCATGGGGGGTCAAGGAAGAGATCAACAAACGAGGCGCTGCCGTCAAGGTTCAAGGCAAAAAAAAAAAAAAAAAAAAAAAAAAAAAAGGATTTGAATATCGCGACCTGATGCCCCGAGATGTGCATGTATCCGTATGGATGTACTACGTAAGGCATTGATGGGTTAGGAGGATGTTCTCCTTCCGCGACAAGGGCTCATTTTGTGGATTTGCAGCGGGCTGCAGGTGAAGAGGCCTGCGGTGAGGTAATCGCGGCCGACGCACCTCAGAGGCATGTCATCGGGTCGGGTAGTAGGTACGTGGCAGGAGGTATCGTCGCCACGCTAAGACGGGTGAAATTGGTGGTAATTTGAGCCGGAGCTTGTACTCGTACCTGAGGCGGATGGAATCTTGATGGAAGCTGCGGACCCAAGTCCCCTTATTATCCACTGTAAGGTAGCCACTAGCCACTAGCTGCTCGCAGTGCTCGCCTAGGTATGTATGTACCTACAAAGACAGGCTACGACGGATACAGGGCAGAGTCACAGCGAAGCACCCCAGACATGCTGGGTGATCATCCCCCCCCCGGTTCGCCTTCCACCCCTGGTCCACGTCAGGCAAAGCCGCAAATGTGCTGCATTGCTGGGCTTGGGAGAGGAGAGGAGCGTCGGATTGCATAATGATATCGTCCCGCCCACACACACACACACACAACACACATTGACTACACTTCCCCATTTCTGACCTCGACAGTACCGCTATTCTTTGGCTCTCCGCTCTAGCGTCTGCGCTACAATCCACCAAACATTTCCTACCTACTCACCTAGGTCGCGCACCTCACCCTTTTCTCTATCCTCCCTTCCTACTTCCCACGAAGCTCGCGATACACCCCGATAGAACACTCAACCCGTCAGTCCTCTCGCCAGGACGCAGGCTTACAGCAGTAGCGGGCGCATCCTGCAACATCCTGCTGCCGTTTGCTTTTTTGAAACCATGACGTTTGGCGACATCATCGCCCGCCAACCAACATGGACCCCGAGCCTACTCTCCCTCTCGAGCGCTCCGTCTCGCAGCATAGCGCAACGTCCATGAGAAGCGGACGCTCACATACCGTACGAGCCAAACGATCAAAACTCAACTCCCAGCCTTCGAGCTCCGCAAGCTCCATTGCCGCCTCCGAAGACAAGTCGCTGACGAGCTTCCCCTCCTTCTCGCCCGACTCACCAAGGGGCGAACACGCCTTTCCTCCTCCGCCACTGACCCCGGAACCCGAAGCGCCTCCTACCGTACGCAAGATCTCCGATACCAGGCCCGGTCCCATCTCTCTGCTGGGCAATCTGACTGGTTCTTCCGCCGAGCAAGCAGCTCGTGATGCCCTGTTCGAGGACTCGCCTATTTCAACCCACAAGATACCAGGTGCCCTTCACCACTCCGACGACGAGCACATTGGCCGTCTAATTGCCAGACATGGAGCCGTTGCGCTCGTCAGGCAGGTCGCGACCGACCTGGCACAGCGCGATGCCCAAATCGCCCAGCTGAGGAGGAAGGCCGACGAAAGGGAGAGGGCTTTGCGCAAGATTATACTGGAATGCGGCTTATCTAACCTAGATCTCGAAAAGAGACTAAGAACTATCGAAATCGAGGTCAAGACCGAACGCCCTGGCAATCGCCGCAACGAGAGCGGGCTTTCTGACCTCATGAGCGATGCCATGCAGGATACCGTCAACGTAAACGTCTTTGGACAGACTGATGGCAACGACGCCACGATCCGCGCCAGCAACCTAGGTATGCCCTCCGTTCCCGACGGAAGAGGGACCGCGAGAGGGTGGAAGGATTATCTTTGGGGCGGAACCAGCAGAAAGGGCAGCATGCCCAGCAGCGTCAACGGCGACGACATCGCGAGACCTTCAACTGTTGTGAGGGCGCAGTCCACCGCTGATAGGCGGCCTGGTCTTCAAGACGATCTCTTCAGCCCACCCAGCGAGGGTGTGCCGCCTGAGAGTGTGCCGCCAAGAACCCCCAGTCGAGCGTCTAGCATCCAGTCTGGACCCCCGGGTTCGCGCAAAGCCTCAACATCCGTCGCAGCTAGCCTCATGAGACTGGTGGCCGGAGGCGCAATCAACACGCGCGAGGGTGGTCCCAATCGCGGAAGGTCTAATAGTGCTACCCAACCGCAGTCGCAGTCGACCCCGCGAGCATCTTCAACCTCCAGCGCCAAAACCACACAGTCCAGCCGAGCGGTCTCGACGGCAGGCGGACCCAAGGCTCTCATGGCTATGCGCAGAACCACGGGCACCGCGAATGCTCCTCCGGTCAATACCAGCGCTAGGACTCAGCCGCAAGAAAGATGGGACACCATGGTGAACAGCCCGACGAATATGACCTCGAACCGCCAGGAAAGTTACGGCCCCGTCGAGATGGATGCAATCCTCCCACCCGAGACCCAGCCGCCAACCTTGACGCACATCTACAACAACTATATCGGAAGCGAGTATCTTACTGATCGCTTCGGCTTCATTTACGACCAACGAAGGAAGAAGAGGCAACGCGAATCTGCGCAGATGGCTCGTCACTTTAAGCAAGGCGGGCGTGCCGAGATGCTGTCAAACGGCCGGTCAGACTTGACCTCGCCAATGATCGAGGAGGAAGAGGAAGTGCTCGCAAGCCCCGGCAGCGACGAAAGACCTGGCAGCCCGTCGTCCACGGAGGAACGCGCGGGTGAGGGGAAGCCCAAAAAGTGGCAAGATTACCTCAAGCTGGCCACATTCCCAACGGAGCTTTTGTCTCATACCCCCTCACTCGGCGCGCCATCTCTCGAGGTATTGGAGGGTGGAGAATTGGGCCTCAAGTCACCTGGACTCATTGCGGCTGACGAGCGAGGATTTGTCCCGATTGCGAGCACAACAACATCTGTCATTGACAGCGAGGCGACTCCCCCGGTTGAGACTGATGCCGCTGCAGGAACGGTTGTCAGGGACGACACAGAACCTGTGAAGCTCCTTCTCCAGCACATGGGCGAGTTGCACGACTCTCTGCAGAGAGACAAGGCGGCGCGTTGGAACGAGTTCCTGCGCAAAGTCAGGGCGGAGAGGAAGCGAGATGGCGAGGCTGCGGCCGCAGCAGCAGCTGCACTTGCCGAAGCCCGCTTCGAGCGACCGGCAATGACCATCCCCGAAGCTGCCATAGCCGATGGCGAGCTGATTGGAATCACTGGCCTCGGAAACAAAGGCAAGGTTGGGCGCGCCAAGAGGTCGGAGTTGCGGAATTTGGTTCTCGGTGGCATCCCAGTCAACTTGCGCGCAAAAGTCTGGTCAGAGTGCTCTGGCGCCACCACGCTTCGTGTTCCCGGATATTATCAAGATATAATCGCTCGACCGGACGAAGATGATGATCCGCTGGCAGTGTCCCAGATCGATATGGACATCAACCGTACTCTGACCGACAACATCTTTTTCCGCAAGGGGCCGGGCGTGTCGAAGCTTAAGGAGGTGCTGAAAGCCTACGCCCGCCGAAACCCAGAGGTCGGCTACTGCCAGGGCATGAATCTCATCGCGGCGAATCTGTTGTTGATAATGCCATCAGCAGAGGACGCGTTTTGGATCCTGACCAGCATCATCGAAAACATCCTGCCGTCCGGATACTACGACCACAGTCTCCTCTCGTCTCGCGCAGACCAGCAGGTGCTGCGCCAGTATGTCGTGGACGTGCTCCCCAAACTGTCGCAACACCTGGACGATCTCAGCATCGAACTCGAAGCGCTCACCTTCCAGTGGTTCCTCAGCGTCTTTACCGACTGCCTTTGCGCCGAGGCTTTGTTCCGGGTCTGGGATGTGGTGCTTTGCATGAACGACGGAAGCACTTTTCTGTTCCAGGTGGCGTTGGCGCTGCTCAAGCTGAACGAGACGCAGCTTCTGCAGTGCGACACGCCGGCAAGCGTGTACACTTACATTAACCGCCAGATGACCAACCACGCCATCAGTATCGATAACATGATCAAGGCATCTGATGCTCTGAGGAAGCTGGTGAAGCGCGAGGACGTGGAGGCGCGTCGCGACAAGGCGATCCAGGCGGAGAAAGATGCTGTAAGGCTGAGAAACGAGATGAACGCGGCTAAGAAGGCGAACAAGGCGAACGGGAATGGGAACGGCGTCGGCGCTGGACAAGAGGAGAATGAGGCAGCTGAGCCGGATTTGGATGTCCGTGAGCCCATGCCGATTGAGCAAGACGTGCAGACATGAGAGATGGAGAGCAGCGGTGATGCATTTCAGGTGTTTGAATGGACGTCCATGATACCCCCTCTGTCCGATTGGGAAGACACACAAAAATAGCGTCTTTTTTTTTTTTTTTGACCACACAATACACGATCTCTTGAGCAATGCAGGCTGGATATTAGTGATATACAGTGATGTATGCGTTTCATTTTCATGCAGTATTCGTGACTATTGTACTCGCCTTCTACAACTACTCGTCTCCTACAACTTGGCCTTACCAGCCTTCCACTCCTGCACAAACCTCTTCCCCTCCGCAACCCTCGCCTTCTCCAACTCCTCCCTCTGATCCCAAATCTTCTCCTCGCTCTCATAATTCTCTTTGCTGAGCACGTACGCGCTCTCCTTCCACATCTCCATCTTGAGCACGGCGTACACCCCGCTCTTGCCCCTCTCCGTCAACTTCCTCTCCGCGATCAACTTCAGCGCCTCGTCGAGCCCGCCCAGCGCGTCGACGAGACCCGCCTCGAGGGCCGCGGGGCCGGGGAACCGTTTTGCTTCGAGGACGATGTCCTGGTAGATCTTGGGGGAAGCGCATTTGATCCGGAAGATGGCGGACATGGGCGGCTTCAGCGGTGCCCCGAACTCGAGCTCGTTCATGCAGAGGAAACCCTTTTGCGGGTTCATGACGCGGTAGTCGTGGTGCATCGCCGTCATGAAGCCGCCCGCGAAGGCGTGGCCTGGGATCAGGGCGACGGTGGGCATCGGGTAGGTTAGCAGGCGTTTGAAGAGGGCATACAAGGTGTCTGGGAAGAAGCGCGGGGTTGCGAAGGCGTGTTCGAGGTCGAGACCGTTGGAGTAGAATTTGGGTATGGCGGAGGTCGTGACGAGGACGCCGGGCGGGTGGGCGAATTCGATTATGTCGAGGGCGGCGAGGAGGGCTTTGCAGAAGGGGGTTGTGAGGCGGTTGTCGGGGGGCGAGGACCAGGTTAGGAGGTAGACTAGGGGTGCTGGGGTTGTGCAGACTATGGTACCGCCTTCGTGGGAGTCGAGTTTGGGGATGGGGATTGTGAAGAGGGGGGTTTGGGAGGTCATGATTGTGAGGGTTGTGATGGTGATGTTGAGAGTTGTTGATGATATGAGACGAGGTTGAGGTTCGGTGACGGGGGGTTATGTTGTTTCGATACGAGGGAGCTTGAGGACAGATCGGGCAGGCGATGACCGAAAAGACTTTCAAACTTGTATGAGAATTATATGCAAGTATTGTAGTCTTGATGATCAAGCTATAATATGAGAATGGATGAGAGAGTAGCGATGGCTCAAGGTTACAAAGGCTTGAAGTTGAAGGGATCGACGGATAGTCTAAGTAAGCGCTGCTGACCTCGGTTCGGCAAATGGCACTAAGGAAGAGCATGCCTCAGATTGCAGACATGATTAGAAAATCCAACGTGCGGCGCGCAGTTCGGCTGACACCCTTCCCCGAATCCCCAAATCTACAACCTTGACCCAAAGTACCTACCTCATGGCAAGCTGGCTATTATTCCGATGCACCAGTAGCGGTCATCCAATCACATAGCTTGTCATCTTGTCTCTTTCCCTGCATTTGAGATGGATGGAATTTTTTTTCCGAGTTCCCTTATGTTCATGGGGAAATTTATGAGGCTACGTACCTTGGAAAGGTTAATGGGCTTTCACATGTGAAGTAAGAGCGGCCCCAAAAGGAAGACCGCCAAGCTCCTGCGGCTTCTGATGCACCCCAGAAATCGTCCTGGCCATCCACAACTCGCTTACCTTAGCCAAGTGGATCTTTTGATACCCCTGCAAGACTACTCCTTACGTAAGGCCGCATCCCACTTTACAACACCCAATCAACACCCGCCATTGACAGAGCTACCCCAATTCCAACTGCCCTGCTGGCCGCTGTCGCGTCGTAACTCCCACTGAGTGGTCCCCGCTGGCTCCAGTGTCAGGTCAGGTCGTCCACGTCTCACAAGTCGCACTTCTGTCCTCTTGCAGGAAAGAAAGCCAGAGACAACAAAAAAGATTGGGAATTTCTCCCCTTATTCACACCCCCGAATACCTGCCAAAGACGATTTACGGCCATGGCGGAGAAAGACGACGATCAGAGGACCGTCGTCTTCTTTCACCCGGACCTTGGCATCGGTGGTGCTGAGCGTCTCGTTGTCGATGCCGCTGTCGGCTTGCAGAATCGAGGCCACAAGGTGGTCATCTTTACCAGCCATTGCGACAAGAGCCACTGCTTTGAAGAAGCTCGAGATGGTACGCCTGCAGTCCTTTTTCTCCTTTGATACATGACCTCGTATTGGAATGAGCATACCCTAACTTGTCTCTCTACCAGGAACCCTCGACGTCCGCGTCCGCGGCAACTGGATCGTCCCTCCCTCCATCCTCGGGCGCCTCACGATCCTCTGCGCCATCCTGCGCCAGCTCCACCTCCTCGTCCAGATCTACGCCACTCGCGAACTCCAGTCCCTGAACCCAGACACCTTCTTCGTCGACCAGCTCAGCGCGGGCCTGCCGCTGCTGCAGTACCTCGCCCCCAAGGCGCCCATCCTCTTCTACTGCCACTTCCCCGACATGTACCTCGCCCTCGGCCGCGAAAAGTGGTGGAAGCGCCTCTACCGCGTGCCCTTTGACTGGGTCGAGGAGTGGAGCATGGGCTTCGCCGACGAGATCGCCGTCAACTCGGGCTTCACAAAGGGCATGGCCACGGGCGCGTGGCCGAAGCTCGCCAAGCGCAAGAACTTCAAGGTCGTGTACCCCTGCGTCGACATTGCGCCCAAAAAGGAGAGCGAGAAGAAGGCGATAGGAAACGGCAACAACGAGGAAGAGGCCATTTGGACGGACAGGAACATCATACTGAGCATCAACCGCTTCGAGAGGAAGAAGGACATTGCGCTCGCCGTCAAGGCTTTCGCCGCGCTGCCTGCGGACAAGAGAAAGGGCGTCCGGCTGGTCCTCGCTGGCGGATACGACCCGCGTAGCATCGAGAATTGCCAGTACCACAAGGAGCTTGAGAAGCTCGCCGCGTCGCTCGAGTTGGAGACGTTCACGGCCAAGAACATCATCACCGCGCTGTCTGCGCCCGAGCACATCCCGGTGCTGTTCCTCCTCTCCATTCCGTCGAGCCTCAAAGACTCGCTCCTCCGATCGGCCAAGCTCCTCGTTTATACGCCCTCCAACGAGCATTTCGGTATCGTGCCCCTCGAGGCCATGTTGGCGGGCGTGCCCGTCCTCGCGGCAAACACGGGTGGGCCCAAGGAGACGGTCATGGACGGTGTGACGGGTTGGCTGCGGGCGCCGGACGAGGTGCTGGAGTGGACCGTGGTCATGGATAAGGTGCTCAACAGCCTCAGCCGGGGCGATTTGGAAAAGATGGGCAAGGCGGGCGTGCAGAGGGTGCGCACTGGGTTCGGGCAGGAGAAGATGGCGGAGCGGATCGAGAGGCTGCAGGACGAGATGTTGGCGGAGCCCAAGATGCCGCCCCTGCTGAACGCCGTGCTCAACTTTTTGGGCATTGTCGTGTTTTTCGGCTTGGGACTGGTCACGTCGCAGATGTTTGTCAATGCGAAGCAGAGGAGAGCTTGAGGGTAACGAGTGATCACGACGAGCTATGGCTGTTGTTTTTGTTATGAAAGGGACCTTGGCTGTACGATACTCGAGTTGTCGAATACTGATAGATTTTGTTCTCCTGGCAAAAACAATACCCCTTCGAATCTGGCTCCATGTTTCCATCTATTCGTGCTACATCTATCTACTCGCGCTACTGTGCAGACCTGAGTACTTCATCTTCCCCACATGGTGCATGGTGCGAGTGAGTTTGGAATGTGATGCTAGACACTCGAATTGACCCCCACGTAGCGGGGTAAACACTGATGGCACCTAGCGGAGCGTAAGGTAACTTCCTCTCCGAGACTGGAATCGGATGTCTTACCTCACCTTGATTCACTTCATACTAGCTACAAATACACCAGCACACTTCCACACCCTCGCAAATGTCACTCGACACGGATTCGGCGCCAGAACTAGACGCGGCCATGACGGGCCGAAAAGCCCTCGTTGACTTCTTTTGCCGGAGCCTGACGGCGTTCCAATCTTCAAAGGATGCGTTTCGCGTTATTTGCACGCTTCCTCACCGAAAAACCCCCCAGGACGCCAGCGGAGAGGTTAGCATAACGACACTGGCGCCGGCGCCGCGGAGGCCGGATTTCAACGCGAAGAAGACAAGGCCGCCGGTGAAGAGTCTTGTCGTGCTGGATTCCTCGTTTAACCCGCCTACGCTTGCGCATTTACGGATGGCGGCGTCTGCGGCGAGAGACTTGCAGAAGAGGAAGGCTACGGCGACGAGGGGCGATGGAGCTGGAGAATCGTCATCAGGTGCGGTTGGGGGTTCGGGTCAGGGAGGAGCGGTGAGGTTGTTGCTTCTCTTGGCTGTGAATAACGCAGACAAGAAGCCTAAGCCTGCGGCGTTCGAGGTGAGGTTGGGGATGATGTATGCGTTTGCCGAGGATTTGAGAGACGAGGTGCGGCGCAGGGGGGTAGATGAGGCCGAGGAGGAGGAGGAGGAGGATGTTGAGGTCGACTTGGGACTGACGACGATGCCATATTTTCACGATAAGAGCCAGGCTATCTCGGACACGGGGTTTTATGCGCAAGGGGACGGAGGAGGGGAGCCGGAGCAGGTGTATTTGGCGGGATATGATACGCTCATCCGGATCTTTAACCCAAAGTACTATAATGCTTCTTCTTCTTCTTCGTCATCGGGAGAAACAGCAGCGGCGGAGGCAGAGGCGCCGATTCGAAGGGCACTGGATCCGTTCTTGAACAGGTCTAGGTTGCGCATTACGATGAGAACAGACGATGAATGGGGTGGTGAGGGGGAGCAGGTTGCCTACCTCGAGAGTTTGAGGGACGGAGGGCTGGAGGATGTTGGAGGGCGAGGGACGTGGGCGGAGAGGGTTGAGATGGTTAGGGGTAGGTATGAGGGGGATGAGGTTGTTAGTAGTACCAAGGTGCGGGAGGCTGCTTCTAAGAAAGATGAGGAGATTTTGGGGCGGTTGCTTAGTAGGAGGGTGAAGGAGTGGGTGCTTGGCGAGGGGTTGTATCGTGAGTGAGTGCGATGGTGAAGTTTGATATCAGGGGGATGTTGAGTTTCTGAGATCAGGAATCGGGTGGTGAGGGCTTCGTTTGCTGCTTGATATATACAGGCTTCTAAGGAAGAGATTGTTGGCCTCTGACAAAATCGAGGATATGCGGCAAGTTCGCTGAGACGTCGTTTTGACCGGCGAATGGGTATACAGGCTCAACAAGATCCTCATAGAAATCAAGGGACCGAAGAACCTCATCAGCTTTCAAACGTCAGAAGGCAGTCTAGGAGCGCAGCTTCTCGGGATGGCTGTTATGACTGCCATTGAATGCCTCGACCAAACTATGCAAGCTTTACTTCTCAACTTGATAGCTGGGAGTGTTTGCCTCCTTCATCCCAGATGAGTGGCCGATCGCGATACATCTTGACACTCTGCCTCAGAGGTATATCCAGATTTTCACAATATGGTTTATCCGGGAGCTTTTGACGCAAAAAAGGGCATCTCCTACCCCAAAGCTGCCCTCATTGAGCCCTTTCCCCCCTCGCATTTGGCGCTACCCTCAACCGCCAGACAGCTTCTCGCTACATCAAATCGGTATGTGAAGAAGAGAAGTTTTCCAACGCCTTGATGCCTGATCCACCAATATCTTTCCAGGCATCTTTTGCTCTTTCGAACCCGCTCTTTCCATCTTCACGATGCAGATTTTTACATTTCCAGCCTCGGTACGTACTCGCCCATGTCCATTTTTCTCCAGCCCGAATTTTCATTGGCCGGCCCCTTACTGATTTGTCCCCCACCAAAGACCCACTATTGGGCCTCTCCAACATCTATAAAACGTCGCCTCCCGACCGCAGCTCTTAGGATTTTCTCTCCTCCTTTTTTCTTCATGTCGACAATACTTCAGAGAATCATTTCTATAGTATTCGACCTACTCTTGGTTCCCTAAAGGAGCTACAGATCCCACCCTGGTTGATGATTGATATCCTCGACGCCCTAGAGTGAAGAACTCTGGTTGCCCTCGCACTTTCCGCAAGGAAAGCGGCACTTATCCTTTTGGATGGCGCTGTATAGAGGGCGGTGATGATCTCGTCCCCTTTCGCGGTCTTGCCTTCGGGCGCGTGGAAGGGGTGGGTGTCGATGGACGTCTGACAGGCTCTGACTCTTTTTTCGTTGCGCGCTGGAGCTCGTTTCTCTGGGCGCGAGGAAGAAAACGCTTCATAGAATGGCAGTGATGCACACCTTGACTACACTCCGAGATACACCAATGCTCTCCCATGGTCTTTCTCTATTTTGGTTCAAGGAAGATTGATTTTTTTAGTCCAATACTCACCGCGGCATCCATTACACCGTGGACGTCGAGGTCCACAAACGTGGCTAACATTTTTCTGCCAAATGTGATTTTTCCTCTACAATTGTATCCGAGTTTGCCTTTTCCATTTCTTCCATCGTTGCAGATTATGAGCCGTTGGACTTCAATGCGTTGAAGCTCGGCTAACCAATGGTTAGCCACACAGCTTCAAGTTGACTCTACGACGACCTGGGGAAAAATGTCTTGGGCGAGTTTTGATTGGTCAATTCGATCTTCAGTCGATGCTGTAACTGGGCACTTGGAACTGGGAGCATTCTTGTAATGTCGTGGAATACGGACATGGAATGCCTGGGACCGTGTACCAGTGATGTGCTATTTTTATCTATCAGATCTAAAGCTTGAATATCACTTCACATCTGCTCTTTTATGACGATCCTAGAGCTACGTGAGTCCTGTTTAATACGACCTGCCAGATGCATAATTCTGAGGCCGAGCAGACTCGTAATACCCATACGCCAAATCTCCGGCATCGTGCTCCTCCCTTCGGGGACCGGGAGCATATGCCTCAAACGATCGCGGCGTCCGCGGCATCTCGGCGTACGTCTCTGGCGTCGGGGGCCCAGTGATCCCCTCGCCCGCGTACCATCCATTCCCGCTCGGGTACGGCGGTGCGCCGCCGCCGAGGTTCCCCTCGCTGGCGGACCTGAGCTGGCCCTCGCTCGCAGATCTAAGCTGTGCCACGTTTGCCCCCTCCCTCGAGACCAGGCCCCAGCCCGCGGGTGCCGCAGGTGGTCTCAGGAACCCTTGGGCTGGCACGGGTGAAGGTGCTGAAGCAGCAGCAGCAGCAGCAGCAGCTCCCGTCGGTCGACCACCACCGCCTGCCGCTGATACGTCAAAGCAAGCGGCGTGCACGAGGACGAGACCGGCGACCTTGACGAGGGTGAAGACGACGCCGAACAGCGAGGAAAAGGCCCAGAGGCCGACAATGGCGGCCAGGGCGGCGAAGCCGGACATGATGCTCTGGGTGGAGGCGTACTTCCTCACGCCGAGGTCGCGGGCGAGGTCGCGGCCGTTGTAGGACTGGATGAAGAAGCCGAATTTGACGACGCCGAAGAGGGCGGCGAGCACGAGCCAGTGGGTCGCCAGGAGGGTGCCGACGAGGAGGATGAGGTAGACGTTACTGTGGCGGGGCAGATTCGTGGCGAGGCGGTCGTGGAGGACGGCCTGGGAGGGGGGCGGGTGGAGGTTCTTTGGGTTGATGAGGTTCGTCACGGGGGTGTCGGGGAGGGGGCCTAGTTCAAAGGTTGACGTGGAGAGGTTCGGGATGGATTGGAAGGCGTGGAAGGCGTTTTGGAGGTTGCTGAACATGGCTGCTGGTGTGAAGGAGGCCGCGTTGCTGTTTGAGCTCACGACGGCGCCTTTGGTAGTTGGCGGGGGTTCGTTTGACGATGAGGAGCTGCCGCTTCCGCTTCCGCCGCCGCTGCGGCGCTTCTTGCGGTGCTTTGTGTCGCGGGGAGGTCTGGTGTCACGGGAGCGGGATCGTGAGCGCTGTCTGGCGGAGGAGGAAGAGTCGTGACCTCTGGCGGTCGGTCTGAGAGAATACTCAGCGACGTCCCATCTCGAGTCCCGGGCGGATGAGGTTGGGTAGCCATAGGGCTCGCGATATCCAGAGTCCCTTGTGGGAGCATCTGAGTAGGAGGATCTCGCCATGGTCAGGAGGCAAAACTGAGTGAGAAGCTTGTGGGTTGAGGCGTAAGTAAGGCGTGGAGGGCTGAGGAATGAAGGCAGGGTCTGAGAAATGAAGAACTGCCGGACGATCAAATTCCAACGCAAAAATACAGGTTGCGGACAGGAACTCACTCGGTCGAGTATGAACGAGGGAAGAAAAAGCTGGGAGAGACAAAGACGGTGTTCAGTCGGTCAGCGAATTCCTGTGTCTTTTTTGCCCGTCGGATGGATGCAGCTGCAGTTGTACCCGACCCTGGCGGCGATTGGCGGGGGATGTTGCGGTGGAGCCGCTTCCGGATAGCCGCTCCCAAGAACCAAAGACTTGGCGATCTACAACTTCAACTTGTCACCTTTTTACCGGTACTACTAATATCTGGAATTGCAGTTGCAAGAGCAGAGATTTCCCTTGGGGACCTCGGCGCTGCGTCGAAAACCCCTCAAGCTTCAGCTCTCGTGTCAAACCTGGGACGGCCCGTTAGCTCCAAGGGGGCAAGAGGGGCAGCTCCTCCAGGTGCGTCATCACGGTCTCCCCAGCCACTTTTGGAAGAATTCCAGAAACATTCCAAAACATACGAAACTTTGCTCCTAGAACCATGGGGGCCATTCCAACAACGTCCAATTAATTGATGTGTATTCCATGCTGGCAGCGGCCAGCCATGCTCCGGTACGGAGCCCTCTGAGGGAGTATCGGATTCTAACCTTCAACGGCTATGGACAGGGACGCCCCGTTTATCACCCTCGGCCCTGGTCAACTCGCCCTACTTGAGCTTTAGGGATAAACACCTTTGCCTGGCTCGTTCTGGAAAAATGAAGGCGACAAAGCAAACGATGGCTCGACCTTTTGCATCTGTTGGACGCTATCCCTGATGATGTCGTACCCAAAGTTATACGCAAAGAACTCTTCCGGGTTTTCTGCAACATGTTCTGTCAGCGGCTCCTCCACATAAGCACCCTTACTACTAAAAGATTTCACGGAGCTTGCACTTACTGGGCACCTTGTCCGCGGGAATGAACTTGGCAGCCTCTTCTCGGATCAACTCGGGCTCTTCCTGGCCAGCGTTGCTGAAAATCTGCATTACGCTGGCACGGTTCCTCCGAATGCTCTCGTACACTCGCAGACGAGTCTCGACGTCTTTGACCTCGGCGCCAGCCAGCGCGATGCCGAGAGCCACGCCGTCTTCGATACCCTGCGCACCGCCTTGGCCTTGGTCTAATATGGTTTATCTATCAGCAATTGGCAGACTAGCAAGAGGGTTTGACCGGATGTGCTGTTGTTGGAACTCACGGGGTAACATGGGATGCGCGGCATCACCAGCCAGCGTCAACTTCCCCTTGGTCCAGGTAGGGATTGGGGCTCTGTAGAGGAGTGCCCATTGCTTCACCTCGGTAGCCTTGCTATGGGCGGTGTGAGTCTTGGTCGTGTTCCCACAGAGTGAGGGCACTTACTCGAGAATGGCCAAGACGCTTGGGTGGAAGTCGGAGTATCTTTCAAGCAGCTTCTCTTTGCTTACTGAGGCGTGCCAGTCCTCCTTCTTGGTACTCTCAATGTCGTCGTTGTTGAAGATGGCCACAAAGTTGTGGATCTCATTGCTGCTTGAGTTAGCACACAGGCGCGCAACATATGCTTGCTACTCATGTCACAACTGTTATAGAGATTGCACTTACTTTCGACAAGGATACGAGACTAGACGCTTCTTGTCTCCAACCAGGAACTTCATCCGCCCGTCGTCGCCTTCGTTCCAGAAGCGCGTGACCGGATCCGCCTCAACATCGGCAGCCGGTATGAGGAAACGGAAGCAAAAATTGTAGTGTCCTTGAGGCACCGCCGGGTTGGAGCGGCCGAGAATCGCTTTGACTCCTATGGTGTGGACGCCATCTGCCGCAATCACCACGTCGCCTGTGACTTTTTCGCCCGAAGCCAATGTTATTGAAGCCTCCTCGGGATCCTAAAGATGTGTTAGCCAAACTCTATGAAGGCAATGTGGACAGTTGACACTCACATATGCCACAATCTCGCTCTTCAAATGGACAGTAGCAGGCCGACCTAATCCAGTCCTCGAATTTTCATGTCCATTGACACCATTCGTCTCGGTCCCATTAGACTCCTCAACGCCGTTGCCATTAGCATGACCATTCACACCACCCTCAGGTTCCGTCGCCAACCTCTTGAGCTCCTCATGCAAATCGACGCGGTGCGCAAAGTACCACGGCGCGCCGTACCGCTCCTCAATGTAATCCTCCGTGCCGACGTGGAACTTCTCCAGCGTGTCACCCTTTGCGCGGAAGCTGCACTTGACGAGGACGAACTTGGCCTTGACGGGGTCGAGGCCCCAGGCGAGCAGAGCGCGCGCGGCGTTGGGACACACGTGGATCGCGGCGCCGATCTCGTTGTTGAGCGCGGACCGCTCGTAGACGTGGACCTCGTGGCCGGCGCGGCGGAGACCTACGGCTGCGGAGAGGCCTGCGATGCCGCCGCCTGCGATGAGGATCTTGAGGGGTGCCATTGGCGTGAGAGGGAAAGCAACTTTTGGAGCACTCTGTGGCTGGTTTCCGAGTAAGCAGGAACACTGGGTTACCGCTCACCGGGTAAGAGATGGTCACACAGACGTTTGGTGACTTAGCAAAGATTGTCTCTAGATGATGGGTGAATGTAAAACGAAACGGTTCGTCCGAGCAGGAGAGGGGAGTGAGTTGCCTACGGCGCGTCTACGTCTCGACCGCAGGCGAGAAATGCTGAGGTTGGATAATGGACCTTGGCTTTGGCCCCTTGGGTCCACGCACTAGATGATGCGGGCCGGAGTTAGCTTCGCAGAGAACATGACCCTACGGATACTCGGTTCTGATTCTCCAGAGTCCGAAGTGTCTGTTGTGGTAGTTTGGACTCCGTTCGGATCACGTTTCCATTTACAGATGACGATGCATCTCTTGACGGGGGCAGCGGTCCAACGTACCCATTCTCTCCCAACGGAGCTCGGTCAAAAACACCAGATCCATGGTCCAGAGACGTCTCGATCGTGCCAGATGAAGGGTAACCCATGAAGTTCTTGACTGGGAATTTGGGAATAGGTCGGACGATGGGCCAGGGCAAAGGGACCGGTCGAACAGGCCCCAGTGAACAAGCAGCTGGTCCGAGTCTGTGCCGCAATCGGCGGGGCAAGAGTTACATTAGCAATGGAACGTCGACACGTACGCTCCTGGCATGGTACATATGGACTTGGGAAATGGTGGGTGGGTGATATTCTCAATGGTCATATGCGTACATAGAACAGTATCTTTGGAGCCATTGACTGCGTAGAAACTAGTGTGGAGCGGTACTTTTGGCACAGTTGGTTGGAAGTCTCGCAGACAAGGAGGTTGTCTCCCAGGGGTCTTAATCGACAGGGAATGATCCGGGAACAGGGACCATCTGCTCCGCTGAAGAGGGCGGCCAGGGTTCATGGGTTACAGCACCGGGTATCGTTTTGGTAGCTTCCGGGTTTTGTGAGAACTGAAACCCTTGCGATTTATAGCTGGGTTGGAGGACGGTGTCATTGGGTCCCCTGTTCTGGGCTACCGCATGAGCTCTAACCTCCGATGTAGAGCAAAATGTAACAACGGACGAGATGAGAGAAGACTTGAAGATTTCGCCAGTCATCGTACGGGGTCGAGAAACCCTTGTTCTTCGAAGACTCTAGTTGGTCAAGGGTGTTGAGGATGGACGGGACGTGGGAGAGGAATGTCTTTGATAATGAAGGACACTCACGGAGAGTACATCCTGTGTCTTTTGGGAAGACTTTCCGCTTTGATATTCGCGTTCTTCCGCAGCTTCTTTTCTGTTTCCAGCCATCCATTCATTCATGAGTGTGTAAGTCGCTGCCAGCATCATAGCCCGCCACGATGTCAATCGCGAAGGATGTCATCTCGGACAATGTCCAGGAAACCGGATCGATGAGCGAAGCAAAGGGCCTGGCAGCTCCTCCGAGCAGTCGTGATGAACCCAAAGAGAGTATCGAAGGCCCCGATGAGCCGGTCCCTCACTTGCACGCAAAGACGTTCCTCACAGTCTTTGCCGTTTGCTTCATCTATTTTGCTCAACTCATCAACGTTGTCGGCGCCGGAGCTGTAAGTAGTCCACCATGATTCTGCCAAGGCTACCTACTAGAGTCGACTGTGTCTAACCCGCAGTCTTTCAATTAGCAAACCCAAAACATCGCAGCCGTGCTGGGGGAGAGCGACAAGAGCGTCTGGCTAACCTCCACAATCGCCATCATGACAGTCGTTCTATCCCCCATCGTCTCCCAAGCCGCAGATTACTGGGGCCGCCGCTGGTTCCTCATCGGCCTCACGGGCTGCGGCGTCGTGGGCTCTATCGTTGTCGCTCGGGCCTCCACGATGGGCATGGCCATCGCCGGCTTCACCATCACGGGCTGCTCCTACGGCGCCCAGCCTCTCCTTCACGCCGTCGCCTCCGAGGTCCTGCCCCGACGCTACCGCCCTTGGGCGCAGGCGGCCGATAACCTCTCAGCCGCGATGGGAGGCCTGGTGGCGCTCCTGGCCGGCGGCGCGCTCACGCGCAACGGCAACGCCGCGGGCGTGAGGAATTACTGGTACATGGCGACGGCCATCTACTTTGTCGCCACGGCCCTCGTTCTGGCGCTGTATAACCCGCCAAAGACGACGAACGAGACGCGCTTCAGTGTCTCTGAGAAGCTCGCGAAGCTCGACTGGGTTGGATACGCCCTCCTGTCCTCGGGCCTGGTGCTCTTCTGCATGGGCCTGTCGTGGTCTCAGAACCCTTATCCCTGGACCGACGCCCACACTGTCGCGCCGTTCGTTGTCGGTTGCGCTCTCTGCATCGCGTTGGCTGTGTACGAGATGCGCTTCAAGAAGGACGGCATGCTCCACCATGGACTCTTCAGGAACGGACGCAACTTCCCCATCGCGCTGGTCTGCGTCTTTGTTGAGGGTCTCGTCTTCTTCGCGGCAAACAACTACTTTGCTTTCCAGGTCGGCGTGCTCTACGAGACGGACTCGTTGCGCACAGGACTCCGTTATGGTGTTACTATGATCGTCTACGGCGTCTCAGCTGTCTTGGCTGGGTTGTGGTGCTCGACGACTCGCAACGTCCGCTGGCCTACCGTCGTGGCGTTTGTGTCCATGATTATCTTCTTCGTATGCATGGCTACCACGACACCGAGCACCTCTGACCCTGTCTGGGGCTATCCTGTATTCTTGGGTATTGGGTTGGGTATCTGTTTGTGCACACTTGTCACAATTGCACAGTTGTCCACTCCTCCGGAACTCATTGCCATCACCAGTGGTCTGATGATTGGCGTGAGATCTTTGGGCGGATCCATCGGTCTCGCAATCTGTAAGTTCCAGACCTCCTGAACTGGAGCAAATACGATGCAAAGTACTTGCTAACAAGAGCCTTAATAGACAACGCTATCATCACCGATCAGCTCTCGAGGATGCCCACCAACATTGCTGCGGCTGTTCTGCCCCTCGGGCTTCCTCAAACCTCTCTTGGCCAATTCATTGGCCTCCTGGTTGCTCACGATAACGCTGCATTGAGTCAAGTTGAGGGAGTCACGCTGGACGTCATCCAGGCAGGTGCTGGTGCACTTCTGCAGACGTACAGCCTTGGCTTCCGTTATGTTTGGATTGCTGCTGGCTCTATTACCGTTGCTGCTGCCATTGGTGAGTTTCTTTTTACTTACACGCCTTGTTTCTCTCTAGCTAACCAATGGCTGTAGGTGCTTTCTTCCTCGTTGAGCTTGAAAATGAGTTCAACATGCACATCGACGCCCCGGCCGAGAAGGAGGATGATTTGTATTCGAAGTAAACCCAGCATGCTAATATTCAAGCTGATGGCCTGCTCTCAATCCGCATAAAATGAAACTCAAACTTAGCCAGCAACTAGTACCTAGAGAAAATTGTAATAAGAAACTTGCTCTATGAACATAATTAATTCACGTTTGCTGTCGAACATGCTGCCTCAAGAGGTGCGGAGCAAACTCCGGACATTCAGTCACACACCATGTTGAATCAGACTCGAGGAAGCAACTAATAAAATGGTGCATGAGTCTTATGGCGTGCTTCCCGTAAGGGAAGGTACTCCGTTGAGCTATATTGGTGTATGGCCTACGCCATCTCTCGTGCAATATCGGTTACGACTTTCCATAATACCTTGTCGATATCCTGCATCAAATTCTGCAGCGTATTGTTGAAGAGTTGTATTTCCCAGTTCCAACAGCTCAACTCCTGCAAATATCGTACGAGGTCGCATATCCAATGTCAGAGATGTGGATCATACTTGTTTTTCCTGTTGGTAGCAGTTTGAAAACACAGGGACCAGGGCTTCGTTGGTCGTAAACGGACTTTACATCGGGAAGTGGCCCCTCATAGCCGTAGCATTGTGGCTCCTTGTTCACTTCTTGGTGCAAGGGTGGCATGAATCATTGACACAGCCCTTTACGACTACGGATACCTATTCGTACCCAAGCCTCAAGGGGCCAGGCTGTTGGGGTCGTCCGAACAGACATTACCACACAGACGTGAGATCTTGGACTTGCCGACTGATTGGAAATCACATCTGGGTTCGATCACACGGCCGGTGCTCTCAGAGACAAGCGATCAGTGGACGGGCAAGCCCGGGCCAAGTGATGCCGAAGGCAGGGGTTCCTCGCTAGTTGATTTCTAATTTCTGGGGAAGCCCAGAGCTTAAACTCTTGTTTTTCTGCCCAGGCTTGGCCGATCAATAAAGCTGCTTCGACTTCAAGTCTTCAAGTGATGACTATCGCACGTTGGATATCCGTCGAATCATGACTTTGAAGCAAAATCATGTTTGACGGGTACGAAAATGTGTATGTAGAAGGTGTGGCATTCGTGATTCGGGAAATGAATCTCTTTCTGGCCAAAGAAGTAGGTGGAGGGCGCTGCAGATTCAGACTGGGGTTACATTCCAGCCAGTGGGTATTTTGGTCGACCCTGGTTGGGATCTTATGAAGTTCGCGAAGACACCAACCGAGTTGCGAAATTCACCCCCTGCTTCTCTTGACCGTGCTCACACTCGCTTGTACAACCTGTCATGAACAACAAACGCTCAAATTAGTACAATAGGTGTACTCCGTATACAGTATATTCTGAAGGGATCGTTAAGCCAACCAGCCCCAGGACGAGAAACTTTTTGGACTCATCAGCGTTATCTGTGTTGACTTCTGCGGTCTGGAGCATTGATCTAAACACCGACACAACAAATCTCAATCGGACTTATACCAGGATTCCACATATGATATGGCAAGTAAAGGTCGCACTCACAGAACACGCATGGTTCCATCATGTGTCAGGGTGGCTTCGAGGGATTTTAATTGCTCACTAGAACGGAATCAGCTCCGACACGATATGTAAAGTAGCCTCCACAATGGACGATATGCCCTGAGGGAATTTGAAGGTGAGCCCAACTACTGCCGCCACATGGAGCACTGTGGCGTATCGTCAATATCGACGCCTGGAGGATGCAGTTGATAGGTAAAGTTGGACCTCCATAAAAAGAGTACAAACTCCCTGGATTGAAAGGACGATATATACTAAGGTGTACAAGCTTCTGGGGAACATGAATCCTCTAATTCACATTAAATGGCTCTCTTGGAACAACTTTTTCGTTAAATCTCGGGATGCATGCGCTGAGGTTGGAGGCTCTGAAGGGAAATCAAGTCACTTTACATGGTACTTCCGCCGAAATGTGGCCACTTTCGGCGCCCTCGGGCGACGGTAGATCCGAAGATGCGAGCCCCGGCTGAAGACACCCTCAATAATGGTCGAATGCAAGCATCTACGGATACGCGCAGTTCATAAGGATGGCGGAACTACCACATCAAGATCGAGATGTTCCTGATAGGGTCCGTGTAATACGACTGGCAAGAGTCGGAGGGCAAACCTCGACTGAGAAATTCTTATACACAGGGATGAAGCCGTGAAAGTTGAATAGGGACTGCTGGCACGAAATTCCGATTTCCCAGTATGAGATCGGTAAGTCGGCGGTTACAAGATTTACATCTGGCGGAGGCTGCTAGAGCTTATACAGCGGCATTATAGCCCCTGAATGGTCCAGTTCTGATACTCCAGGTCTCCAATGCCTTCCAGAAGTCCCAGATATCCGGATTTAGAAACCTGATTTTCCTCCTTCCTTCACAAGCTGTCGCACCATCAAAGTCTCTGCTGGTGCCGAACCTATGTATTGGGAAACGGCTGGCCAACTTCCTGGATGCCAAGGTAGGATACGCAGCGGGGGTTTAGGAGTACACCGTGGCTGTACCATCGTTGTACTGCATATACACAGTAGCCATAAGAAGGAATGCTATCCCTTGAGGACCTCGGCACGACTTGTCCTTGATGTAGCATGGGGCAGGCTCATCCTGGCTTCAACCGGAGGACGATCCGGGCCCACATCCCGAACGACTTTCCTCAGGAACGAGACCCCCTTCGAGTGTTGGAATGCCCCCGTTCATGCAGACATCTCAGCCTGGAACAGGACAAGGTAATGGTAATATGACCGTACTGTAATTGCGCAAATAATCGCGTAAAGATGGCTGTATTCAATATGATATCCTTCCCGAATGTCCTTCGCCGGGCGGGCCACCGAAAACTCACAGATTCTTCATACTTCACATCCAAAGTTTCCTTTTTCTCATGTTTCTAACTTTTTACGATCTCTCTGGTATTAATCTATTGCTCCTCTTGGCGCCGTGCGCGTAAGTTCACAACATGGTTGCGGGACCCAATGTCTCTGTCTTCGTCACAAGCATAATTTTCACAACTCTTTCTTTTGTTCTTGTTGGGCTGCGGTTATACACGCGCATCGTGGTGGTGCAGAATGTTGGCATCGATGACTGGTTAATGCCTGCCGCACTGGTAAGCTGAGTGAACCCACTATCAGATGGGAAAAGGAATAAGAAAGCTGAGATCTTTGACTAGGCGGCCTCAATCGGCTTTTGCGTCGTTGTCATGCATCGTGAGTATATTACCCAGATGCATGTTAACGTCGAAGAAATTTTGCTCAAATTAGCGCAGAAATCAAGTATGGCTTGGGCATGCCAATGTCTACCATCGCAGAAGATGACCTGGTCCGATTCTTCCAGGTAAGTTGCGAATGACAGATGAATGTCCTTGGAGAACGACTCTAATCTTCCACATCGGCAGTGTCTCTGGGCGACGATTCCGACCTACAATTTAGCGTTGTTGCTTTGCAAGCTGTCGATTGTCTTTTCATACTTGCGCGTATTCAAGATTCCGACGACACAAAAGATTTGCAAGACTATGCTGGCTGTGCTTGCGGTATACGGTGCCTGGACTGTCTTCGGCTCGATTTTCATGTGCGTTCCCGTGCAAGCCTTCTGGGGCGACGGCACGGGCAAGTGCATGAATCGCTTGGCCTTCTGGTTTTCCAATGCAGCTTTAAACATTCTCTCGGACATTATAATTTGTTGTATTCCCATACCACTCATCAAATCTCTTCAAATATCGAAGAAGCAGAAGATTGCGCTCATCATGGTGTTCGCTGTAGGAGGGTTGTAAGTGTTTTCCCCATCGCAGATTGTCTTGGTCCAAACTAGCATGTGACTGACGAAATTCACATCAGTGTTTGTGTTACTTCTATGATCCGGCTTTACTCTCTTTACGAGATCTCCGTATCTACCGATACATCACGTAAGGCTTCACCTGGAGACGAATCTACAAGTGACAAATAGCAAAGTGGCCTATACTAACAGAACAAAAATAGGAGATGGTGTACATATTGCGACCTGGTCAGGCATAGAGATCAATGTCGCCATAGCCTGCGCCTCTGTTCCTGCTCTGAAGCCTCTCATCGTGAAGGCCTTCCCAAAACTATTGGCGAGTACCCAGCGCAGCGGGTATCGATCTGGCAATGCCTATAGTGGGATGAATGCCGGGGACTCGCATCACATGCAATCAATGCGGAGTCGGAAGGCTACCAAGGCAAATACAGACATCGCCATTGAGACCAAAATCGAGATAGTCAGCCGCAATGGTAGCCAGGCTGACTTGGTACGGCAAGGAGGTGGAAACGGCACCATGGTGGCTGAGTGTTACTCAACAGAAGAGAGACCGCCAGCTCAGGGTCGCGATATGGTTTGACGGGAGTGAATCTGTAGGAACATGTCATCTTAGCGTTAGAGAAAAGCAATGTTGTAGGAGATGCGACGGGACACTGTGGTCATGATGCTAGTGTGAGTTCGAGAGTAGATCCGGCCCCTAACGAGTTGCTATGGATGATGTAACGGAGTAGCAGTCAATTTTCAACGTCTCATGCAATCATCACAGGGTCTGGAAAGTGTGGAATACTTGGAGCGCAACTCGATCTTATGTGGTAGGCCCGATAATAGGGACTTCCCGGAACAAGACTATAAGTAATTTAGCTTCAACTTGACATGCTTACAATATCGACCAGATTGCTTTGATTTTCGGTAACGTCAACAACTTTTCCTCAGAATAAGAATCTCTCCCAATGCCTTTGACAATCTTTCTTGAACAATCTTTCTTAGAAAGTCTCCTGTGCCGGCCTCATATCCAACTCGTGCGTCCAGAGAGAGCTCGGCTGTTGTGACAACCAGAGATACAACTCTCCAACATCTTCCGCGCGCATCCGCTTACCAGTTTTGGTATTTTCATTCTCTTCATCAATAATTCCACCATTGGCGATTGCATGGACCACATGCACACCAAACTTGCTGTGTTCCTTCGCAATAGCCTGCGCCACCATCCTCGCTGCTGCTCTAGAAGCGCCATAAGCGGCGTACTGCTGATTCGTGCGCATGGCTCCCAAGGTTCCCGTGAAGATGATGGTGCCCTTTTTCGCACCCTCGGTGTCGGAGAGTAGAGTCTGCCCTCCGTTCTGTGTGTACATGAGCTTCAACGCTTCTTGCGCAAAGACGACGCCTCCGGTTGCGAAGGTGCTCATGCTGTCGTTGAAATCCTCTGGCGTCTCTTCGAGGAACGGCTTCCTGCTAGAGTTCTTGACGTGGTATATGGCGAGCTTTAGTTTAAGGTCTTTGAAGTCTGCATGATCTGCGATCTGCTGGAAGGTCCGTCGGAGGTTTCCAGGCTCAGTGTCTGTAGGAAAAGGATGGAGAATGCCATTGGAAGACTTGCGTAGATCGGCCGCAAGATTCTGGAGGTTGTCGGGGTTTCTGGCGAGTAGAGCAACTGCCAGGTTGCCATGTTGAGGGCTGGCTAGAATGCGAGCGATCCCTGCACCGGAAGTTGGCCCTGCACCGATAATGATTGCGAGTCCTTTGGGCGCCATCTTGTAGTGAGTCTCAACTTTGTGATGGTGTTTTGAAGTACAGGTTAATGTTCTAATATCTGATTGTGTTCACATGATTATGATTTAGAGCCTCAGTGTGCCTCCCATATATATACTTACATGCACATCTCTTTAGATTGATTCTCGTGGTGTTAGCTGGGCATCCCATGGCAATGGACGTCATTGATCGTCCGATCCGTGCCCCGGCCGTGCCCCGCGCCGACTTACAGTGGAAGGAAAGGACAGAAATTCGGGGATAAGACGTCACGATTTGCTCAAGGAGCCTATGTCCGATTTAGTGGCTGCAAGCTGCTGACCATGCTGACGGAGCATCTCTGGCTGACTAAGTCATGTTTGATGTCTAACATTACCTTAGCTAACAGCCAACTGAATAAGCTGGGTGTGGATTTCTCTATATGTCGATGGCAGGCGATCCAGCCTGGTGGATGCCACTTCGCTACTTTGACCATGAACATACATGTTCTTGTCACTGCAACGTGATGCTAATATGTTTGCGATCTTTAGTTGTTTTTCTGGCGGGCCCTACTCTATCAATACATCTTGAAGATTCAAAAAGCTACAGTGAATATCACTGGTGAGAGCCAACAAAAGAATTACGGCCAGGGGAATCTAGGTATAAGCTAGCTGGAGTATCTTGCAAACTCGAACTTGCATCGCCTCGACCGGAAGACTTACTGAGACGATTTCTGACATTGGCGACGTGAGACTGAGCGCCTTTGGAGGTCAGGTAAGTACTCTGAGGGAAATAGAGTCTTGAAAGAGGCATGAAGCTGTGAGACCAAGTCCGGTTAATTTGCTCGAATTAAGGCGGCCATTCACATCTTTAAGCAGCCGTTGAACGTGGGACAGTCCCCGCGGCGTTGTCGAAGACCTCAAAGTTCGTCATCCAGCCGGGCAATGGCGTCATCTTCACCAATGTAATCGAGAATTGGAGATTTGACGTGATTACGTTCTTTCTCCCATGATTGGGTGTTTTCTTTAGAAAATCGGTACGCAGAATTCCTTCCAGCTCATACATCCCCATACATCTTTGCAATCAAGGCTACGCTCAAGCAAGGTTCACGGAGCTCGGGTGATCTGAACCTCTCTTGGCGCATGTAGCAGCACACGGAGCCAATCAAAAAACTCTTGATCAAGCCTCACGGCATGGGTGCAGAAGACCTCTGAGATTTGAATATTGCGACATCGCGGGGTCGATGATTGATGTTTGTTTGTTGTAGACTAGAGAAGGGTCCTCAGGTGTCGTCCTTTAAATGACTTTGATAGCTTACATTCGTTCACCTCAAATCTGAAACAAAGCTCATATTTTGCATGATTCCCTACGTTAGATGTTGGAACATTCAAGCACAATGACCGCAACAAACCCTTTCTCCCAATTAAATTCCGCAATGCTTTTAGGACAAGCTATAAGTCTATCTGTTTTTATTCTTGCGGGCTATTTACTACAAAACGAAATAAAGAGGTATCGAGGTAGAATCAAACATCTTCCTGGTCCTGTTGGCTGGCCTGTGGTCGGCAACCTTTTCCAGGTAACTGAGCATTTGTATACTACGAGTGTTCGTTGTTGGAGAAAGCGACTAATACGACCCAGAACCAAGACCAAGTACCAGCCGAAACATACCGAGTCTGGGCAAAGGAGTATGGGCCTGCGTTCCAGATACAGCTAGGAAATACAACGGTTGTCGTCGTCAACACTGTAGAGTCTGCCAAACAGCTATTCCTCGGACAACGCCATGCGATGAACTCTCGACCAACATTCTATGTCTTCCATGGAAAGGTCAGCAAAGCCGTTCCAAGTATCGGCACCAGCCCATGGGACGACTCCTGTAAACGTCGCCGCAAGCTCGCAGCTGGGGCATTGAATCGTCCGCGCGTAGAAAGCTACGCATCAATTTTAAACTTGGAGGCACGAGAGTTCCTCAAAGACCTGTACGAAGAATGCCGTGGAGGCCTAGTGGATCTCGACTTCCGTCTAGCTGTCAGGCGCTTCTCCCTCAATCTTAGTCTGACGCTCAACTATGGGACAAGAGCCTCCAATGTCAAGTCTCTAGAGGACGATCCCCTATTTTCTGAGATCATTTATGTCGAATCAGAAATTTCGAAACTTCGCGACACAGGAAAGAACTACACCAACTACATACCCTTGCTGCGATACTGGGAGCCGATTGCGAGTGTGTTAGGTTTGCAGTCCACGCCGAAGAATCACGCAAGGGACATTGGTCGTCGAAGACTGGAATATAACGATGTTCTCCTCAGCCGGCTCAAGGACGAGATTTCTCGGGGCAAAGACAAGCCCTGCATTCAAGGTGCTGTTCTGAAAGACCCCGAGTCGGCCACTCTTACACGAGAGGAGCTGATCAGTGTCAGCCTCAGCATGATGGCAGTAATTTCACCCTATAATGCAACAAGAAACTTATACTGGACTACTACTAACATGTGCCAGGGTGCCGACTCAAACCAGCCTACGTTGGCTTGGGCTATTCTCTTACTTGCACACCGCCCTGATATTCAAGACAAGGCATATGGCGCCATCCAAGATGCTGGCGTTCTACAGCAACCATCCAATACATATGCTTCTACGAAGATTGATTACATAGATGCACTGACAAAAGAGATCTCGAGGTACTTTGTCGTCCTGAAGCTCGCTCTACCAAAGGCAACATACACCGATGTCACTTGGGGATCCGCCACGATTCCGGCCAACACTCTGGTCTTCCTGAATAGCTGGTCCTGCAATAGAGGTGACTTAGTACCGCAACTCAGAGGAAGCGCCAAATTTGACTGACCGCCAAGCCAGATCCTGATCTCTTCAAAGACCCCGAAGTATTCGCCCCTGAGCGTTGGCTTCCAGATGCAACGGACCAATACGCGCATCAATTTGCCTTCGGTATTGGTGGCAGGATGTGTGTAGCGTCTCACCTCGCACACAGCGCCTTGTACACAGCCTTTTTGCACTTGATCGCTCAATTCAAGATCTTGCCTGCAGATGGCAAGGATTCTGTGGAGATTGATCCGATCAAAGGACTTGATGGCCTCTCGTTTGTCGCCAAACCGAAAGGTTTTCAGGCGAAGTTTGTGCCAAGAGATGGAGAACGATTAGACGGTTGGTTGAAGAGCCCCGACGAGTGCTTGTAAAAGTCTCGATGAACTCTTCATTATTGCAAAGAAATAGATCTGGTCAGGGGCGAGGTTGTTTGTGTCCAACCAATTAATACTGCGAGGATATGTTGATTCGCTTTGGGCTTGGAGACTTCAAGTAAATCGTGAGTGGAGGTATCACTTACGGACGTCCGTGTTCCATGAAGTGAAGTAGAATCATAGAGATCAGCGCTGTAGAGGTGGTCTGAAGCAGTTTGTGCGACTTGCCAGCGTGTACTGCCATCCATTCTATCGGCGGGACGCCTGTATACCTGCCTTAACATCTTGTAAAACCAGCGTGAATGGTCCGATGCCTTGAGATGAATAAGGTGTGCCGGGGAATGCACCAAAAAGGACTAGAAGCAAAGCTTGCCGTTTTCCCGACATGCAAAAGCCTAATGTAAGCCCAGCGAGTAGCTGTCCACTAATCAGGGCCGCGCAACATCCGAACATCGGGGATCAGACTGCATGCAGTCAGCAGCCACTCGCAACTGATCTTTATGAAGGATAACGGACTTGATGCAGTATGTCGCCATAGGTCGTGCGGGTCATTCCACCGAACCCCGCCGGACATTACTTAAACCACCGGGATACACTATTCAGATCTTCATGGTCTTCAACCACACAACTCCATGCCTAGTCGCTAACTCACATCAATTCAACGGGAAACGTCTGCCTATCTTTGTTTCTCAAGATGGCTTCTCCAAACCTCAACGCTGCCGACCTTTTCGGTGTCAAGGGCCTCATCGTCGTAGTCACGGGTGGGGGAACTGGTACGTCATTAATCAATCATAGCAGCAACCCTCAACACTCGCTCAAGATTCAAACTAGGCATCGGCCTCATGATTTCACAGGGCCTCGAGGCGAATGGGGCTATCGTGTACATCATCGGTCGACGGAAAGAGGCCTTGGACCAGGCGGCAAAGACAGCTGTGAGTTTCTATGAGAGCGTTGAGCCTAGCTATCATAGGTTCTTGGAGCGCCCAGCCAAAGCTATCACTCAAGCCCAGTTGTGTACGGCATCCACCTTCAAGAATTATCAAGACTGATGTTGGCGCCCCAAATGTGAATAGAAAAACGGCAACATTCGCACCATCCAAGGTGACATCACTTCAAAGAGCGACCTTGAGCGAGCGGTCGCAGAGATCAAAGAGGCCCACGGGTACGTCAACGTCGTCATCGCCAATTCAGGAATCGGCGGACCAGCTCTCAAAGGCTTGCCTCCCAACCCGACGATTGCTCAGTATCGCGACTTCGTCTTCGGCTGGGAACAGAAGGACTTCACGGAGACCTTTGCTGTGAATGCCACCGGCGTGTTCTTCACGGTCGCAGCATTCCTGGAACTTCTCGACGAGGGTAACAAGCGCAACAACTTCAAGCAAAGGAGCCAAGTCATTGCGACTAGTAGCATTGGCGCGTACAACCGTAACCCGATGGGCTTCGCCTACGGAGCCTCGAAGGCAGCTGTGGTCCATATGTTCAAGCAACTGTAGGCAGTTACGAACGAGTTTTAAGAGCCAGCGTCTTTACTAACATCTACCCAGGAGCACCACACTGGTTCCATTCAACATCCGTGCCAACGTCATTGCGCCTGGATGTAAGTTTACTTCCTTTCGAGAACACTCAGAATTTTCATTTTGGATTCAAATTTCCTGAGTTAAGCTCTCAAAATATCTAATGATTTCAACCTCTAGTCTACCCGAGTGAGATGACAACAGCAACAGTCGAGGCGCACAAGGAGGGTTGGCCCAAGACTACCATTCCGGAAGAGAGGGCGGGAGATGTAGAAGATATGGCGGGCGCAGTATTGTTCTTGGTCAGCAGGGCAGGCGCATACACAAACGGCAATGTGCTCGTCACAGATGGTGGAAGGCTTGGAATCGTGCCGTCTAGCTACTGAGCAACTTCAAGTCATAGGTATGAATAATCGAGAGATGGTAATCAAGAGTTATAACCTGACCTCGACTCTTCATCATTTCGGCGAGACACCTGAGGTCGAAACTTGTATTGTATAAACCAGATTGAAGCTTGTTGACGATTAAGTTGTGGTACTATTGCCTCGGCAGTGGATAAGCGGTAGCAGAGCTTTAGGAAAACTTCAAAAACACATATACTTCGAGCTCAGGGATGCGGGAAAGTTTATTCTATCGTCCGTGAGACAGGTCTACGCTATGAAGGGACACTCATCACTCTATCTTCTCTGCTCTTCAAGATACCATGGACGACAGGGATCGTGAATCATTGAAAAAGAAGTCTTGGATGTAACAGTTGACCAGCCTAATAAGTCTCATGTTTTCGACGGTTCGTATTCGTGACACTCGGAAAAGCTTTCACAAGCGAAACCCAGAGAAAACGGCACTGAGAAATGCGGAGATCATAGCGGGCTCCCCCACTACTCCTGTACATCTGAACCGGGGTGATGTCACCCTAAAGTGCCGCAAACACATGGGTACAAGGGATGTAGCCAACCAGAACTGAGTAGTTTTGCGATCAACGCCTCCAAGTACCGGGAAGGAGCAATTATCCATCCGGCATCTTCCCGCTATTCTAGGTTCTGACTGGAGTTCTTGGCTTCGGCTGGACAACCTTCCCACAATGTGCCAATCTACGCGAGCCACTAAGACATGAGATTGGCTACATTCTTCACCCATTTGGGGCGGACAACCTCGAACTCACAGTGACAAACCAATGAAAGACCAACAAAGAAGTAGGCATCATGAGGGAGCTGAACATCGGTTGTGGACCACCTCTCCCCAATGTTTGTGTCTTACCCTAGCCAAGTACGTGCTGGAGGCAAGCGAGCAAACGAATCGGCGCGCTCCTACAGGCTACTGGTAAGTCGAGGCATCATAGCGCTGGTCGCGCTGGCGGCCACTGGGTTCCAGACTGAAAGGGTGGACTGCTCATCCATGCTCCTGCTGAAACGGAATCTACACATCCGATGCAGGCTGGTATGAGAACCACCGCCCTTTATATCCATGACCACACCCAGTTGCCAATTTTCAGCCGCCTCTGGGGGTCTGCATCCGAACTTACTTTGACTTTCTGGCACAGATTCGCTTGGGAATAGAGAGTGATATCTCATCATGTTAAGTCCTTTGTCTGTGGCGCTTTTGGCGCTACCGGCGCTTCTCTTGTACCTATACTATGCACTCAGCTATCGCCGGCTGAAGCAGTACGCTCACTTCCCTCAGCTGAAGCCTTCGGTGGTATGGGGTCATCTCAAGGCCATAAACGAACATCATGTGAAGCGCAACGAGAAGGACTCTCAACTCGGTACGATTTAGCGAGGGCGACACGTGGTGTTGTGTAGGCTGATCTAGGTTTTGCAGATCCCACCATGGGAGATATGCTCGAGGAAATCGGTAATCCTCCCATCATGCTTCTCGACCTTCGTCCAGTCAGCCGGCCTCTGCTGGTCATCCGAAGCCATGAGATCGCGGAGCAGGTATCAAGACAATCAAAGATGTGGCCCTACAGCGCACCGAAGTCCGACACCATGATGTATCTCACACCGCTGCTAGGTGAGAAGTCAATCGTAATGTCTCAGGTAAGGGATTTCTTTGCATTTTCCCAATCTGTTACCTTTTCGCAGATTGTGGATGCGAAAACAGTTCGTTAGAACGTGGCTTTAACGTGTAAACTTCCTGCAGGGCTCCGGATGGAAAGACATGAGAAAACACTTCAACCCTGGCTTCGCTCCCCAGCACCTCATGAGTCTCATGCCAGTGATCTTAGAAAAGACACAGACTTTCCTCGCAAAACTTGACGAACTGGTTGTTACGGGTGAGGAGTTTGAGCTGGAGCCGTTGTGCACTAATCTTACGTTCGATATCATTGGTAAGTCTCATCAAGTTCCTGTTTTTACAGCAACCTCATCAAGAACTGACCAACAGGCGCCGTGACGATGGATGTTGATCTCAATGCACAACTTCCAGAAGATCAACAGGGAGACTTCATTAAGGGGTACAAGGAGTTCTTGACCTCGTATAGGGAGGGCAGTGGTATACTCAAGTGGTGGGAGAATCCGCAGCTGGGCAGGAAACGAAGGCGACTTGCCAAGTCTTGCAATGTCTTCCTCGAGGATGTCATTCGTCGCAAATTCAATGATGTGAAGCAGGACAAGCGGTCATCTAGCCGCAGTATTCTAGCTCTCAGCTTGAAAGACACGCAAGTCTTGACACAGGATATCATCGACGGGACAAAGGATCAACTGAAGACTTTCATGTTCGCAGGGCATGATACCACCAGCATCCTCTTGCAATGGGCCTTTTACGAGTTATCGCGGACGCCCCGAGCAAGGAAGAGCCTTCGAGCCGAACTAGAGAGCCTCTTTGGTCAGGACTTGAGCCCCGAAGTTGTCCGAGAAGCTCTACTCGCTAGGGGCGAGGAGATCACACAGAAGATGATCTACACCTCGGCAGTCATCAAGGAGATTCTGCGCCTGTACCCACCAGCCGGAACTGCGCGCCTCTGTCCGCCGGGCGCAAACTTCCACCTGCAGTTGCCAGACAACAGCAGCCTCTGCGTCGATGGGATGGTCCTGTACAACTGCGCCACTCTCATCCAGCGAGACCCTGACGTTTACGGAAGTACCAAAGATGATTTTGTACCCGAGCGATGGCTCGGAAACACGGACACGTCGATGGCGACGAACGACGATGAGAAGATGGGCATCGGTAAAGCTGGCGAGAACGAAATTCCTGCCGCGGCATGGAGACCCTTTGAGAGGGGTCCTAGGAACTGCATCGGACAGGAACTTGCCAACATCGAGGCCAGAGTGATTTTGGCTAGTGTCGTTGGCAAATATGTGTTTGAAAAGGTCGGTCTAGGAGAGGCTACGCTGGACGAGAAGAACCGCCCCATCATCAATGAAAAGGGGCAATACAGGTCCAATACACAGCTTTACAACGTAAGTCTTCCGTTTGGAGAATTGTCCAACGGTACGCCTCACTAATACCTTACAGACGAGACAAATTACGGCCCGACCGGTTGACAACATGAGGGTCCGAGTGAAGCATCAGGACCCAACGAGAGCCTGAGATGTTACGGAATCGTTGACGAGGTCTAGAAACAGCTAGTCTGCCGTGTAAGCAGATACTGAACTATCGAGGCGTCAGCTTGGTGTTAGTCTGGTGTTTTGACAATGCCAGAAATTATATACATACATGAGTTCAAGTTTGTTTGGTTAGAGATATGTTCATAAACTGTATCACGATTCCTCGACTTATGATTTCAGCGTCTAGGCGCCAGGAACTTCATCTCGTTTTACAGAGCGTTGAATGGTGAACTCTACTATTGGACATTTGACATTGAATTTGGAATACAAACTGGCCCTGGATCTCACTCATAACGTAACATGAACTTAGGTGTAAATTGTACTTGAGAGATAAACTGAACTGAACGCTCTAAGCTTGGATATATGATTTGAAATCTCACTCAAAATATCCAACATGCTTCATTGACACGAGCAAGACCTGATTGGTGGAAGGGTCAGAAGTGTGGCTGGTACATGCAAGAACGGCTCATTTTCTGTGGCGCATGGCATAGGTTGGTCCTGCAGGTTGACCTAGGTTGCCACAGGGCAGGTGGGTCACGCTTGGAGACCAGCGGCAGCGACAGCGACAGCTACCAAAGCTCCCCACAGCAGCGTCATTGGAGCGCGAGGCACCGACGTAAATCAACAACCACCGTTGCGCTCACGCTTGCCGACCTTGCCTTTCTCACAATTTGCTGTCGCTAGGAAATGTAGCCATGGCCTTTCAGGTTTGTTTGCAAGCCCCCATCAAGCTGCTCTCTGCGAGCCGACGTACACTAACGATCTCTGCTGAAGTGGAAGGCATTCGACTTCTTCGACGTCAGCCAGGTCCGGCTCGCCGATGAGGAGACCCGAGTCTTCTTCGAGAGCAACGAGATCGCTAGTGTCTGCTCCGGTTCCGACAGCCTATTTCTCGGTAGCTACGATGGATACGTTCGAATTGTCGGGTCGAGTTGGAAGGTGGTGAAGAGCTTCCAGGCTCACGAGCTCGGGACGATCACACACATGCGCCAGATCGAGGGAACAAGCCTGCTTGTTACAGTTGCCGTAGGTGGACGCAGCAATCGCGAGATATCGAAAATACGAACTGACACAAGAGCAGGAGGACCTCAGTAGCGAGCCGGTGTTGAAGATCTGGGCTCTGGACAAGCTGGTGAAGAAGACCAACATGCCGACTTGTTTAAGCACTTTGCAGATCAACAATGGCAGGAAGCAATTCCCGGTAAGGGACGACTCGAGCGCATATCCACAAAGCAATCACTAACCACTTGTTATCCAGATCTCGGCTATCGACGTGCTCGACAACCTTACCCAAGTAGCAGTCGGCTTCGCGAATGGCACGGTGACCCTGATCCGAGGCGATTTGATCAACGATCTGGGGGCGAAACAAAGGACGGTACACGACTCAGAAGAACCTATCACAGGCGTGGAGCTTATGACGGATTCCCAAGATGTCACAACTCTGTTTATCTCTACAACAGCCCGAATTCTGAAGCTTGGAATCTCGAGGAGGGGTCACAGCTCTCCGCCCAAGACTGTTGAAGATATGGGGTGTCACGTTGACTGTATGACGGTTGACAAGAAGACAGGAGACGTGGTAGTTGCCCGAGAGGATGCCATCTACACCTACACCTTGGAAGGTAGGGGAGCGCCGCGTGCGTACGAATCGCCGAAAAGACTAGTTTCGATCTACCAGGATTACGTTGCCCTGGTATGCCCACCATCGGCCTCCACTACCGACAAAGGCAACGACACTATGCGCCGCCGCTTTGGAGGAGGTGGTGGAGCAGCGGATGCGCTCTTCAACGCATCGACGTTCGTTCTCCTAGAGCCAGACCTCAGAGTGCTCGGCCACACGCAGTCTCTGATCTCGCCATTCAAAGCCATCTTTCAAATCTGGGGCGATCTGTTTGTTCTCACACAAGACGGCAAGGTCAACCGATACCACGAAAAGTCACTGCAACAGCGCCTAGAAATGCTGTACCAGCGCAACATGTACCCCTTGGCCATTGAACTCGCACAGAAGTCACGGCTGGATGCGACACAGCAGAGCGGCATCTTCCGACGCTTTGGCGATCATCTCTATCAAAAAGCTGATTACGACGGTGCCATGGTCCAATACATCAAAGCGATCGATACTACCGAGCCATCGCAGGTCATCAGAAAGGTAGGCTTCCGCACCCGGAAGGAATGAAGCGCAGGAAGACTAAGAATCGCAGTTTCTCGATACCCAAAGGATACACAACCTGATCCAGTACCTCGAGCAATTACACGAGCATCGCAAGGCAACGTCCGATCATACTACACTACTCTTGAACTGTTATGCCAAGCTCAAGGATATCGATAAGCTGGAGGCATTCATCAAGTCACCCGGTGATTTGAAGTTTGACCTCGAGACTGCTATCACCATGTGTAGGCAAGGAGGCTACTACGAACAAGCTGCATACCTGGCCAAGAAGCACGGCGAAATCGAACTGGTCGTGGACATCCTGATAGAAGACTCCAAGCTGTATAACGAGGCTCTTGATTTCATATGGCATCAAGACCCAGAAGTGGTGAGTGCCATGCTTCTCCACCATTTTGACTGATTCTGACAATGAAATAGGCATTTCCTTGCCTCAAGAAGTACGCCAGAGTTCTGATAGAGAACTGTCCAAAAGATGCGACCACAGTTTTCGTGGACTACTACACTGGCAAGTATCGTCCGAGGCTACACTTTGTGCCGATTGAAGACAATGGAGAGGCTGTTGTATCCGGCGGCATGGTGGCCGGTGCAGCAAGTGCCGTCCAAAATCTTTCCAACTTTTTACCTCTGCCATACATGAACACATCTTCCCTCCAAAGCCCATCCACACCGGGCAATGGAACAGCCATCAACGGCGATGCTCAAATCATATTGAACCCTGACGACATTCCTGCGCCGAAATATACTCCACCACCTCCAAGGACGGCTTTCTCATCCTTCATCGACCACCCAGACGAGTTCATTGTCTTCCTGGAGGCATGCCTGGAAGACACAGGTATCAAAGAAAGCGATAGGACAGACCTGTACACCACACTTTTTGAGATGTACCTACACAAGTCAAATGAGAAGAAGGGGGAGCAGCATCGGGAAGAGTGGGAGGGCAAGGCGAAGAAGCTCATTGAAGGGGAAGACATTCCGATGGAGAGTTCCAACGTCCTGCTGCTTTCGCACCTTTCTGATTTCAAAGACGGCACAACCCTAGTCAAGGAGCAATCCGGCTTACTCTTTGACATTTTCCGGTCGTACACCTCAGCCAAAGATACCCGCGGAGCCATCAAAGCCCTTCGAAAGTATGGACCCGAAGAACCGCAACTGTACCCGGCAGCCCTGGCATATCTGACTTCCGACCCCCGAATTCTCCGGGAAGCCGGGTCAGAAGAGCTCTCTGCTGTCCTTAACAAGATTGACAAGGATGGTCTCATGGCGCCGTTGCAGGTCGTCCAGACCCTAGTCGGCCAGTCCGGTTCCTCAGGCGGCGTCGCGACAATGGGCATGATCAAGCCTTACCTCCACGAGACGATTGAGCGCGAGCGCAAGGAGATTGCGGCCAACCGGCGCCGCATATCGGCCTTCCGCAGCGAGACGGAACAGAAGCGGGCCGAGCTTGCCGACCTCGGCTCCAAGCCGGCCGTGTTCCAGTCGACGCGCTGCGCCGTCTGCACGGCGCCCCTCGACCTGCCCGCGGTACACTTCCTTTGCAAGCACAGCTTCCACCAGCGGTGCCTCCGCACCGAGGGCGAATGTCCACAGTGCGCTAACGATAACGCGACGATCCGCGCGCTGCGCAAGACGCAGATTGAGACGGCGGGGAAGCATGAGCTGTTCAAGGCCGAGCTGGAGCGCAGCGAGGATCGGTTCGCGACGGTGGCTGAGTGGTTTGGTCGCGGCGTCATGGGAGCGCCTAATGCCGACACTGCGTAGGTGGCCGTTTCCTTCCTAAGGGTTGGGTCGCCGCGAAAGGAGAGTTACTCGGGGTTTGGAGCGTAGGCGTGTTTCTAAATGTGGACTTTGAAGGACTGACTACTCGCGGTTCGTCTCAAGTTTGATGTCTTGGAAGTTAGCCTTGGGCTGTAGTGGCTATGATTGTGGTGGTGAGGTGTTGATGGAGAGGGATCGATGAACACATTGAGGGGAAAAAGATCGAGCTACTCTGTTTGTATCGCGTAATTACTGCCATCATCATAAGGTCATGCCCTTTTCTCTTCATGGGGTAGACTCGCTAGACAAATATCAGATTCCCCATTAGTATGAAGGATTTTGGGGCGGGTTGTTCGTTTAGTGACGTGGATTGCAGTAGCATGCGTGGCGACTAGGAAGCTACGGTAAGGTAGTCTCTGGTGGAGGATTTTGATGGTCAGTTTTTTCTGGCCACCATAACAAGACTTTTTTTCATGCTGGTTTGATTTGATTTTTGTTTGATTCCCGAACTGTCTTGTATCCCGGCACAATAAACTGATCTAAATGGACTGCTTCAACCAATGATGATGTTATAACGCAGTCAGTTATGAACAAGACTACCAAGGTACGACAAACGCAGCGCAGACATAACAGATCACAAGTACAACATCAATAACAAAGCACTCATCTTTCATGATGTTAAGAAGTTTGTTCATCGCTTCTATTCATTCACAGACGAATCTTCCCGTCACCTCTCTTTCGCTATCTGTGGTTGTATTTGGGGTGTGTACATGCAAGATTTCCTCCACAAAAAGGGCGCCAAGAAACAATAAGCGCCGTCCCGTCTGGGCGATAGTCCCAGATGATCAACCTCCCCCCTCTGGTATTACAAACACAACCCCCTCCCGAAACCTCGCTGCCGATGCTAGATATAAAAAAAATGTCTTCAAGCTTCTTGGGGTGTGGAAATGATGAACAGGCATGACTATAGACCCCTGTTCAAGTCTGACTTGCCCCGCTGCCCTCACCTCCCGCTGCAGACAAATGAAAAAGCATAGAGGAAGAGTCTAATCGTCGATGCATCCTCCTCTGTCCCATAACCCCAAAAGTCTCCCCTATTGGCTGATTGCCCCCATCCTATCTCCCTCCCGTAGTCCCCTCCGTCATTTCTCCTGCATTCATAGCCACGTGTCGTCGTCGTCCCAGTCTGCTCTGATGATTCATCCGCCAACCACAGTGGCAAGTGAAAGAGAGAGAAGCGTCAAAGCGAAAGACTGCCACCATTGCAGTTCTTCTCTATATGTAAAGGAAGCGCGCTCGAATCGAAACTGACAGCACAAACGTGCTAGCAGGAAATGTGCAATCTGATTGCATGCTGTTCTTGGGATATGCTTTAAGCAAGAAAATGGATGGTGTTCAAGCATTTAACCCGCAGGCGGAAAGCTCAAAAAGTCCACCGACTGTGTATGAATATTGTACCAGAAATGCCATCCCAAAATCCAGTGTACAGGTTGGAAAATGTGTGAGTCGAGTTGGGTGTTTGTAGTAATGTACCGCGACCTGGGCAGGTTGTCGCATGCTGAGCATACTGAAGTCAGTCGGCGCAGGTGATGACCTCTTCGCCAATGGCGACTTTCTTGGCTGTCTCTGTACTGGCAATGCTCGCGTTTGTGTCACGTCGCCTTGCACCGAAAGGGATCCGCTCGACGTGAGTGTTGGTTGAAGGTTTCTTCTTCGTCTTCGCCATCAAAAGACCTTCATCACTATCACTGTCGTCATCATCGTCCTCTTGTGGACGCATGTCGGGACTGTGGTGAATAGGCGGCGGGCTTCTGTAGACTGGGCTGCGCGTGATGCGAAGCGGGATCGGCCCGGCATTGAATGACGCATTGTGCGTCTCAAATCGTCCTTGTTGCTCGAATTGTTCCAACGGAAATCCAGCGATGGGCTCCTTAAGGTATGCTGGAGGTGTCAGGGAATCTGTTGTTTCGAGCAAACCAGGCTTGGTGACAACAGCAGGCTCCACGGGCTCAGCGTCGGAAACCGAGCTGGCACCGCTGAGAAGGGCGGGAAGCGAAGGATCAGATTGGAAGGCGAGCATCTCTTCTTTCGTGTGGTGGTTGACAGACGAGACGGGACTGGCTACTTCGCTGGGATTCGTAATAGGAGAAGCCAGGCCACCAATGGATGTCGAGCGTGAGGACTTTTCGGTATCCATGGTACCCTCACGAGAACAAGGTGGTGGCGTGCCAAACCGCTCGTCGTCGGGCGACAGAGGGCAAGGTACTTCGGTTGGATCGATCACGGCAATATCTGACCTAACGTCGTCCGGAGCTTGTTGAATAAGACTTTCTGCGATTTGCTTGCGCTGCATCTCGCTTTTTGCGCGGGCGAACGACTCAGGAGTTGACGTGTTGTATGTGCGCGGTGGCGGCGTCCTTGCCTCTGGTATATCCCGCACATTTTCGATCCTGTGTGCTGTCTGTGGTCTCTCCTCTAGATCGGCCGTGAGGCGCTGGTTCTCGTAGATGTTTGAGTCTGACTGTGGCTGGCCGTGCTGGTAGCCAGTAACAGACCGCGGCGAGAAGAACAATGGTGAAGCGAGGGCGCTGGTAGCCTGCTTCGCCTTACCCAAGTCCACCGATCGCATAGCTCGGGGCTTGCCAGGAAGACTAGGCATCCTATGAAGGGTACCGGGTACACTCGCCGTAGTGACGCTCACTTGTGCTGGAGCGCGCTTATCTTGGTCTCTGAACACGCCACGCTCGGCTGAGCGTGCACGGAGAGCTTCCTCTGTCAAGGCATCATATCCACGTGTTTGCCGCATTTCTTTAGACGGATCGTCCAGTGTGGAATCGCCGGTAAAAGGTGTAGGCGGTTGTGTCCTGAACTCGGGTAGTCCAGCTGTCAGCGTCAAAAAGCTATTGCCATTCGATGGGCTTTGCGAGTATCTCTGGAAAGGCTTGTAAAATGATGCAGTTCCAGGAATTGTTGACTGATCTGAAGGCGATGCCGTGCCACTGTTCGTCCTAGAGTCGCTGTAGCTGTTCTGGATGGCGTGTAAAAGGGCAGCCCCTTGGCCCTTGACGGGTTGAGCGATAGCCGTAGCGAGAGGGTCGTAGGGAGACTCATAGGGAGAAACAGTCTCGCTGTGGACAAGCGGATGATCGGAGCCGCCAAAAGCAAAGTCTTTGACGTTGGAGAAATAGTCTTCGCTCTTGAGACTCTTTCTACGTGCTTCTCTCGAGTGTGGCGTAGGCGGAACGTTAAACATGCTGTCTCCAGCCGAGCTTGCAGCACTGCTGGCAGCCCTCCGCCTTGACCGGCTATCGCTTCGATCCCCTAAAGGGTGCATCAGCTTTCCAACTGCCTTTTTCACAGTAGATCGTGCGCGCTCCAGGAAGGCAATAGGCACGACAGCGCGGGCTGCTTCCTTGTCGTTGACCTGGACTCGCCTGCCCGAGTTCTTGGCTGGGTCAGTTTCAGCCAACCACGCTTCCACATCTGGAATCCCTTTCGCAACCCAGGCATGGGTCTTGATATCCTTCAGACGAATTCGCTTGTCCGGGTTTTTAGTAAACATGTTTCGCAAAAGGTCCTGCAAAATGGGGTCGATGTTTTCGTAGGCAAGTTCGTTGTCGTCTCTGTAAGGAGGCCCATTATGCCGCTTGAAGAGAGATTCAGAGTTGGGAGGGGTAGAAGGATCCACTGCCCTGAGGCGTTTTTGGGGGATGAAGACATCTTCAGTAGCAATTTTCCGAAACATCTGCCATTCATCTTCGGCCTGGAAAGGAATACGTCCGTAGATGAGGCAGTAGAGAGTTACGCCCAGTGACCAAATATCGATCATTTCGGAGATTTTCGGTTGTTCCATGCGGTCCGCGTCAGTGTAGCACAGTTCAGGTGCGAAAAATGCCGGGGTGCCAACTGTCTTGGCCAACTCAAGATCATCGTCAAAATCTTGCGCTTCGGATTCTGAGACCGTCTCATCGTCAGCCTCGCCTTCTCGGATGGGACGGCCAAAGTACGAAACACCAAAGTCAGAGATCTTGACGCGGTGATCTTTGGTCCACAGCAGATTGGCAGGCTTGATATCCCGGTGTACGACACCTTGGTAATGCAGGTACTCCAAGCCTAAGACAGTGTCTCGGAAAGTTGTCCTTGCCTGGTCGATGGTAAAGCAAGGCACGTAAGAAAAGTCTTCAGCGAAAGGGTCGTGCATCCTAGTGTTCCAGTCGACCGAGGACATGTGCGAAATGATGGAGTCAGCCATGCTAGGTGAACGACCTCGAAAGGCCGCGTCTTCCATGTAGGCGCCATACATGGTGCCATCAAGTGCGGTAGCTGAGCCTGGGTTGCTTGTCTGTAGCGGGCCTGGCGTCTCAATGTCCTCGGTGTCGTCGATGGCTTCCTGGTCAAAAACGGCGTCGCGAATTGACTTGACAGACTGAGATCGCGATGGCGCTCGGGATGTAGCCCGGGATGCCTGCAGCGAATTGGGTTGTGATCCTTCGCCTCCGAAAAAGTCCAAGGCTCCTAGGTCGTCCTTCGAGGGGACGCGGGATTGCGATCCACAACTCGCGTCGTCAGAAAGACCGTGCTCGAAGCTCCAGTGTTCATGTGTGTTCATGTTGGCTCGAGACATCTTTTCCCGCTTTTGCTCCCGGATCTTGTATCTCTCCTCCATTATCCTTTCATAATGCTCCTCCTCTGGGGTCAGCGGCTGGCCTCTGGATTCTCTCTCAATGCGACGACGCTCGTGGTGGCAGATGTGTGGTAATCCCTTCTTTCTCCAGACAACCTCGCCTAGCTCCACGTGTTCGAGAATCAGGTAGATCTTTTTCAATTCCGGGTCGTCAATAATCTCCAGCAGCGAGACGACGTTGGGATGCCTCATCTTCTTGAGGATGGCGATCTCTCTCATCGTCTTTTCCTGCGGGGACATGGCCATGACTTTGCCGAGTCGGCGTCTCTTAGAGTACCGCGGAATGATCTTGATAGCCACATTTTCGCCCGTCTCGAGATTTCGGGCAAGCTTGACCTTTCCGTGCACACCTCTGCCAATTTCTTCGATGACTTCATACTGGTTGATAAGCTTGCGGCCGGTAATGCTGTCGGAGTCAATCAAGGCTTTGTGTGTCCTAGTCACCGACATGGTTAGCTTATCAGATAGTCATCCCCTTGTCGCGGGGCCCGCGGCTGGCCCCCGCTGTCAATTACGTAGTCACGATACCGCCTCGAGTGGTAGAGAGTCGTCGATTCACGCAAAGGCTCTGTCCAAGGAAAGGCGCGACCACAAAAGAGCATAGCGAATGGAAAAAGAGGTGCACTTACTCTCTGACTTTGTGGTTCTGGAGAGGGTGAAGGTAGGGGCTGCTTGTCTCGACGTTCGGAGTGTTTGAATCGGACGATGCATGGATCGGAAAGTTCATCTTCGGACGTGGGTTCGAGGGACTGAAAAGTCCCGGAGAGGTCATTGGCGTGCTAGCGGAAGACCTCAAAGGTAGGGTATTGGAAGTGGGCGGCACAAGGGCCAGCAGATGAGGGTTGTGAGAATTCCTCTGGTGAGGAAGAGACTGTTGTGGGTCCATAATATGTGTGGAAGCGCTCAGGTTCGACTGGTCGTGAAAGTCTCAATCGGCGAATCGACATAATGAGGGGCGTGTGAGAACGAAGAACGAGGCTCGCACGGCGGCCGAGGAAGAAATCGCAACGACAAATTCGGGCTTTAGATTGCCATCATGGTAGAAGCGGTTCGATTGTGTAGTGTAGGCGTAGATTTGGGTTGGGTGAGTGGGAAAGAGGTCGAGGAAGGATGTCTGGATCGTGATGAGCCCGCAGTGACAGAGCGAAGGTTTGGACGAGCAGTCGAGTCGTTGTGGTGCGAGGGAGAAAGTTGGTTCGCAGATTTCGTTGTCGGGAAGTCGAAATAGTCGTCGGAAGAGTCGCTGGCAGAAAGGCAAAGTGCTGGGGCAAGACGCAGGCGGGACGCAAGATGAAGTATTGTGAGGCGATGTGAAGTCAAAAAGGGTTGGATGGACAGACGGTCGAGAGACAAGACCGGAGAAGTTCGAAAGGTTGGCAAGGTCAGGTACTTCCGGGGGGTGGACGGGACTAAAAGACGAGGGGAGGAACAAGACGAGGGATCTCAGTCTTTTTTTGGTGTGGTGGGTGTGGGTGGGTGTGGATTTGAAAAGCCAAGCAAGGCAAAGCCAGGCAAGGTTGGGAGTGAGGGGAGGCAATAGTGCACAGTACGAGAGTACCTAGCGCGCGAGCCAGAAAACCCGCGGAGTGTGAGGTCGGGATGTGTGAGTGTGTAAGGTAGTGTACGTAGTACGTAGGTATGTGTGATTTGGTGGGTGTGTGGTGTGTGAGAGTGAGGGAAAAGTGAGAGGGTGAGAGAGAGTGAGAGAGGGGGAGGAGTCCGGGGTCGGGATCGGGAGTCTGACTGTGTGAGACTCGAGAGTAAGTGTTCCCGCTGCCGGTGCTTGCTCGTTGGTGTTGCGTTGGTGACTGAATGGGGTTATTGGTGATAATGATGGTGTGTGGGTGAGCGAATTGGGAAATGGATGGGGACCAAGAAGTTTGGTTTCTCTCTGTTCTTCCCTTATTTTGCGTCTATTTTTTATTGGGGAGAGGGAAGGAAGTGGTGGTGGGCGCCGCAAAGAGTGGGACATTCACACACCTCACGTTCAGCGGCGCCTTTGGTTTCGGGTCGCAGTGGATGGTGGAGAGCAGATGGAAGGCACGACTGATTCCCAGACAAATTGACACTGGCCGACACTTTCTGCTGTTGCTGCCGCTGCTGCTGCTGCCGCCGTCGCTCCTGCTCTTTCTCAATCTATGTTCTACCCCGTGTGTATCTGCCAGAGTTACCCTGTGTGGGTGTGTGCGTTTTTGATAGAGACGATTGGAAGGGGGGGGGGGCGGAACCTGGAAAGGTCGGGAAGATGAAATAGCGACGGGACACAACCCGAGGAAAAGAAAAGACAGGCCGCAGGCCATGCTGCGCAGGCGCGGCGCCCGCAGTGGAGTCCATTCTATGTTGGACTACGGATGGAGCTGGGAATTATTCTCCTACGAGACTCGAGTAACGAAAGTGAGTAGAGAATGAGTCCGAGGCGCTCCGGCTGCTCAGACCGGGCTCGCTCTTAACTCCCGTCTGCCTTCTTCCCTTCCAGGTTCTTTCCTCCCTTCTGTCTTCTTCCTGACGTGCCCTCGCTCTCACGCCTTTGCGATTCGAGAGATCCGTCCTCGTTCGCTATTAGCCTCGCGCTTTTGCACAGGCCATCGTGCAGCATTAAGACGGGATGGCGGGAGGAAGAGGGATGCTGCGAAAAAGAAGAGGGCCGGGAAGGAGGGGCGCCTACACCTTGCGAGTTGCGACCAAGGTACCGTGCACTGAGGGCCAAAAGACACGGTATGCGCGTCTGTGCTTTTGGGCGCGGCCAACATCCTCCTGATTGGCCCCGATTGCAGAGAAGGACCTTATCTTGAGTGGGTCTTCTACATTGGGACTGGCGTTGCGTTGGGGTGATGCTGGTGGATATCCGCACAGGTCACCGCCTGGAATTCCCCTTCTTTTTGCACAGATTGCTGCAGAGATAAGGAGCATCCGCACCTGGTCGTACAACGAGGCGCAAGCACGGCCCAAGGTACGTTCGAAGCCATGATCCTGCGGTGCCTTCCTGACTTTACCCAGTACGTACCTACCTTACTCCATGGTAGGTATTCCCCTCAGGTACGTCCTCACTGCCGCACATTTGACGTCCAGATATCCTCAACACTTACAGAGTATCGCTGCTCATATTACGCATGTTGCGTATCAATTCCAGTGCAAAGTCCATTCGTCCGACTCTTCAAGGCAACATCGTACTCAAACGGGCTATCTGAGCACTGTGGCACGACATGGTCGGAGAGCCTATGAACAGCACGCGCAGCTCACTTTTGCGTCCCAGTAATTAACACCTCACAGTGACCCAACAGAGCAAACTCACCCTGCAGGCGCCACCTCATGCAGCAAAGGCCAAAGGCTACGATGGATACGCATCACACAAGGCTTGGCTCTCTCTCATCTCGTCCCATCATCACGAGCAACCAAACGTCGTTAGCAGCTTGTATCATCTCACAGACCTGTGGCTTCTCGTCTAGGCCCTCCCAGGTGCGGCCTGGCCGTCGTCGTAGCTGAGTAGTGTACGCCTCTCCCATCTATCGGAAGTTCAGCTACGATGACATGCCATTATCTCCAAAGTCTAGGGAAGTCGGCCGAAGACTGACAGGTCGAGGCATGTAAGCTAGCTCAGCTCAACTGGGACGTGCAATGCAGAGCCAGCAAAGGGTGTGGCAGCCGCCTACGATTGACACAAACCCATCCACAGCCCGTGTTTCGACTCGTCCAACTTTTCTAGCTACCTCGCCGGACGTAGCATGGCGTCCACTAGAAAGTATGGGCAGCTCTTGGGTTGGGTTCCCAGCATCTATCCATCTGCGACGTTATGCTGCACTCTACTTGCCGACATCGAGCTCCGTCGAATCCGCCCTAGGAGCGTTTCGATTCTATTCTCTGTCACCTTCCTCCACCATGCCCGTTTCTTGCAGTTCCTTGCCTCACCCTCACAGGAGCAATCAGTGTCAGTGACATCCCATCCTCGAATCTCGATGACGGATCATTCTTCAGAGAATCAAGAAAATCCCATACAGTCCAAGACTCCAGTCAGGTACGAATGGATCATCATACGACCCGATAGCCGCACATGCCTCGCACCACGTCGCTTGCTCCATCTAATTGACCTTCTGCATGCTTGCATAGTTATGGATACCGTGCCCCAGTTCGGAGCGGTGTTCCTTGCAAGAAAGAGACAACTCGCACACCTGAGAAGTGAGAACAGGTTGTGTGCTGTCTTGGCCAAGCCAGGAGAGGCAGCGAGCTGTGGGCGATGGGCATTGGCAAAACCGCAAAAGCCAAAAGGCCTGGCGAGCACAGGGGTCCAAGACGGATGGATGTGCGTGCATTGGCAAGGATGGCCGATGTTTGGCCCGTGCTGCGGCAGCGAGTTCAAGATTCGAAAAAAGATAGTGTCAGACAAAATTTTGGTGGCAGTCCAAGGCTTGGCTGCTTGGGGGCCTGCAAAGACAGGATCGCGATAAAAAAAAAGATTTTAAAAAAAAAAAAACCCCCTCGAAAAAAAGAGAAGCGAGCGGTCCAAATCCTCACCATCCCGACAAAGATACGTACCGCTCCAGTTTCTGAGGGCCAAAGCGGGGACAACGGGACCGCGACCGGGGCCGGGGCAGGGGCAGATGGAAGCAAGACTGCAAGACTGCAGGAGCAAGGGCAAGGGCAGCAGCTACGGAGAAAGGGAACGAGGGACTTCCGACCAGGTACCTTGCCTTATCGCGCCATGATCTGCATCTCGTCATTGGTCCGCTGGAGCCTCTCACCTTTTTTCGCGAAATGCGCCGACGACAAGGCACGTACCGTTTTCTCCCCGCCGTTGACCTGGACAGTGGAAGGTACGAAGCACGGCAATGTAATCTCTACCTAAGGTAGGTACGCAGTAAGCTCTTGCCGTTTGCTACGAATACAGATACGTACTGCGATACACCACCGGCACCACAACCCTGAGCATCCGGGAGAAAGACGACGACAACCAAAAAAGAAAGAAGCCAACAACTCCTTATCCTCACCTCACTAGTCCATAAGGTGTGTTGGAAGACTGCACAAGCCATTCCCAACTCCAAAATCCTTCGGCATCAAAAGGTTGGGACACACTCCAACGACGCCTTTGGCTAAAGTGCCTCGCGAGGAATGCACCCATGCAAGACATGTTCCGCTACGCAGTGACACACACGCGTGATGCGGATGTCATTGACGAGAAGAGTCAACTCAGTCGAGTCTCCGACCTGCGGCAAAGTCTGCAAGACAAGCACGAAGATGGCCGAGACTGCACGACACCAAGACATTCAAATGCCAGCACTGGCAGTGCCGCAGTGACAGCGCCAATTCGAACAAAGGAACCGCCATTCGACCTACGCTACGCCTCCTCGCGTGCTGTGCGTGTCTCGCGCCTCTTCTTCCGCTTGTCTTTCCCCGAATCTTAACGAATACCTTAATACACTATCTAGTTGCCTAGGTACTTTACCGATACCGATGCCTTTCTTTTCATCCGACTCTCCAACCCGGCGGTTAGCATGTCTATGACTAACACGGCACACATTGGGGGACGAATTTCACCTCTCCGGTCCCAATCATTCAACAATTTTCAGGTGGCCGATACAAACACAAAGGACCAGCGGCCCAACCCGAACGGAGCCTGATCCGTCTTCAGGCAGTTGGCATGTCTTCGTCATTGCCCGTTGCCGTTGTTAGTGTCACTGTTCGGTGGCAACGGCATGGACTCCGATCCAGACTCTAGCTACCTTACAGGCTTCCCTGACGTTAGGCCTTTCCCTGGTCCGATGTCTCCCTAGCTCCCGGGGCTGTCGCCAATTTTCACGGCGGTCCTCGATCCTCGTTCACTGAGCCCAACTCCCGCCGTGCCGCCCTATCAACAAACATGCGTTTCCACAACCGACCGATCTTCTCCACCTGCATCAATGATCATGGTGCTACACACAATTACACAGTACCCTTTCGGTCATCCATTGCGTGTGTTGGACAATCTATACAGTACGGAGTACGGGCAGATATTTTAGCGGTGGCCGGCGCCGGCAGCGGCGACTACCTACTTATTCGCGGCGTAGCGACCGAGGAGCCAGCTGCGTAGTTATGACGAGACACGCTACAGCCTACAGCCACAAACAAACTGCTGGTCATGGAGAGCATGGCTTAGTCTTGTTAGAGTTGGCGTGGAGAGATCATCGACCATCCGGCAGATGAGAATCTAGATTTCTTGACGTCTTCCTTCCAGGGCTGTTGCGCCCGCAAACCTGACGTTTCCTCAGATCACCCTGCTGCACACAAAGAACGCGCGCATGGAGGTGGCTCATCCCGTCTGTCTTTGACAAGGTCCGACACCGACGGGCGGAAACAAAACCTTGATAATACCACGAACAGACGACTATGAGCAGCGAACTTAGGTCCTCTTTTTCGGCATTGAATGAAATTCAGCATCTGGAACTGGCTTCTCCAGTCACCTCTGAATGACTGCAGAGTCAGCTCCACAACCAGAAGTCATGCACACGCAAGTGTCCTTCTCCTGGCTCACTGTGCGACATGGTCATTGGATGCCGGACGCCCTATGTCGCGCTCATTTGTCGCCTGGTTTCGGAGCAGCATCTCTCCTGCCTCTGCATGCTTCCTTCTTGGACGCCACGAACGAGACCCTAATGCGACAACCGCATCATCCTGGAATTGACTTGGACGACAGAGAAAGCCATTACCCGGCAGTCAATCTAGTCGTAATAGCAGTCTGATCTTGTACTCAATGTACATATCGAACTTTTCTTGGCGGAGATGTCGGGCCATCAAGGAGCATTCGGTGGCAGCAACTACAGCGACGGGGACGTCGCACCACATCCCCAACTGTACTAAATCATCAACATGACTGTCCAAGACGCAGTCGAGGCTTGGCATTGGCTTGACAAGACACTGATGCCGTGCAATGGCCTGATGTCCTGTAATTTCTGCTCCCAAGCTCGTGAGCCACGTTTCATTGGACACATAAACTTCACTGGGCACGTTGGCATTTGGTCGTTGGCTTCGACCGTGGAATGAGCAATATGAGGCACAGACGTTGTCAGTCGAAGGGATACTCACCTCAGCAAGCATCCTTCGCCATTGGTGCTTTAAACTGTTCAGCCCTTTAACGCCGGCGAGCATCGCTCGATAGTCCCGGGTCAACAACTGATAACTCGCAACATGGCGTCTGGCGATCAGGACAATGAGTACGATTTCCTCCGTTGGCATGGATGAGGGGACTAGCTCACTTCGCACACCAGATGAGCCAGCCACTCAGAGTCGAGGAAACTACCAATCGATCGATCAGGGGCGGCCGCTCGCACCAAGCCAAAATGAAGCAGGATAGACCCTGGCTCAGCCATCGACGAACGACTCGACTTTTGCTTCGTCGCCGGTATTGCCGCTGTCGTTGATTTCATTGAGTTTGCTCGACTTCGTTGCCTTTAATCCTTGGAAGAAGTGCTCCTCTATTGCAACCCGACTTGCAAGGACTCCCGGACCCAGCCCTCGGAAGACTCCAGATCAAGCACGATCGTCAACTCGGCGGCCTTGGAACTACCCTCATCCATGCAGCAAGCGATTCTAGCATCACGGTTCCATCGCCAAAGTTGGAGCGGGAGATGTGTGGAGTCGCTGATGGAGCCTCCATCACCGTCAACTGTCTCGGGTGGAGACGCGGCGCGGACGATGATTCCCAACCATCCAAGTTCCTTCACTTGTCCTAGGCCACGGCTATTCTGCTGGTTTCGTCGAGGCTTACTGGTCTCCACCTACCGCGCAGCTTGCATCATTGTCTTCATCCGCAATTTCAAGGACGAAACCAACTGTGCACAATGCTTTAAGAGTGAACGTGGAGGCGGGGCCAGAAGCTGGATGAATCTTGAACACTCAAAGACGAACCGCGGAATATGACGAGTTCACAGCAAGTCACCAGGTTCTCCTTAGCTCCCCTTCAGAGTCGGAAAAGCGCAATATCACCCACTCGTCTGTGATGCCACTACTGGAAGATCTCTCAATGCCAGAGATTCTACGAGGGCGTTATTTGTCACAACCATCGCATTTGAACGGCCGACTAAGTCACACGACAAAATCACTCCTCCTTTCAAATTGTGACGGTCCAGTTGCCCACCATCCAGACAATGGCCTGAATAACAGAGGTGATGAGAGTGCAGGAACCGCAAGCCTGGGTCGTCGACGGCATTAGCTTGATCAATAATACCACTGGAGTTGCCGTGCGATTGGACAATGCGTTGGCAATCAACAAAAGCCGCCGAGCCAGCTCTGCTTCTTACGAGAAGCGATCGGACTTGAGGTCAACTCGTTCCGTGAGGTTACCCGATCCGGATTAGTACCGCTAGCCGGCTGGCAATGTCAGTCTCGGGAAGAGACGGCACCAAGGAAAGCCACATACGGCTGGCATAGTGGTACGTTGACTTCTCGTCTGTGGTCTGCGCATTGTCTTTCCGGAACCAACGCTCGTAGAGATCGAAGATGCCACGGCGCACCGGACCATGATCCCCCACAACCAGCCCGATGCCCATCAATCTCACTTGTGCACTTGTGAGCCGGTCGTTGTCGAGACTCGAGACCGGATCGGCCTTATTCAATGCAAACCTCCGTCCATCGCATGCTCACAGTCAAGTGTGAATTTCTCCGAGACCTCTTGCTCTCCCTGTCTAGTGCCTCTGGGATTTGTACTTCTGCTCGAATGTATCGACGATCACGGACTATCCCTGGTCAACTCGGACACAGCGCCGCAGTAGTGAGGCCCACTACGCCGAGAAAGATTTCCACGAGTTGACGGCGTTGGATTCACGAATGATGCTTGAAATGCAAAACGTGGAACAATTATCAATCAACTTGCACCACCAAGTTGCCGTATGGTTTTTTGTGCCTCTAGCCCGGCACTTTGGGCAGATATTCGCAGTGAAGTCGGAGCATACACTGTCCAACTCTTATTTTCAATATCAGCCATTGAGGCACGCGGATCTCGTCTCTGACTGAGATTTCCACGATCCCAGGCCAGAGAATCGTTCCACGACATTCGCGCGTTGCTGACAGGCCAGATGTTCTAGGCTCAAGTGCCCTGCTCGTCTTACCCCAACCTAACAAAACAACGGTAACCACGCCGCTGGGTGGGTGTACGAATACTCTGTACTCGGAGAACTGGATCATGTATGAAAATCACCACTCGTCAAGCCCAGCCATGGGTTAGCCTCCAATAGATGACTCCACTGCCGGTCGGTGAAAGAAGCATTGGCTCAGTTCAGCAATATGTGAGGTAAGGAATGGATGCATCGTGGGCCTCGAAGAATCTGGGCCGTCACGAACTCGGAACCACTGACCGAAAAAGGACATAAGGGTCCAAGTTCCAGAACGGTCCGCGATGTGGTTCTTCCTCTCTGCCAGGCAGAGCCTGTCAGAGTGGAATGAGATGGTACCTTCGGTGCTGTGTCTCCATAGAAGGTTCGCGAGACCCACTGAAACAAGTGAAGCTCACGATACTTCTACTTCCGCACGCCTCCAGGGACGGCTGGGTGGTCTCACCGGTGAGCCTGCCCTCCCTGCAACGAACCCAAAAGAAACGCCGACGTGGCAGGAGAGCAGGGGCTTGGGACCAATCATCAAACAAGTCTGAGGGGCCGAAAAATCTCACGATGGCTTCGCTTTGGCGTTTCCTTCCGATGCCCGGGGACAACCCCTCCTTGGCCACGGGGTGCAAACCTACTCCAAATAGCCCGGTCCAGACTAGGGCGGCCAGCCGCGAACTGCGGAGAAGAGGCCCAGAGGGAGGCAAGGCCGCAAGGGCATGGGCTGCGATTGTCGGCGGCTTGTCCGTCAAGAAACCCCCCAATCGCTGGGCTGGTCCAGCTTTGCACAGGGTCCCTGACTCCGTTGACAAACGCGGGCATCTGCTGCTTGCGGCGTAGCTTGCAGCGAGACGAACTACGGATACATGTCGCAGGCCCAAAGTGCATCTGCATCACCATCCATTTAATTACCCGACTGCTCATCAGGTTGCAGATAAGAGCTACGGACAACAACAACAAGTCCCAAAGAAGAGAGGCTGGGGAAAGACGGGATTGGTGTACTGTTGTGTTGTTCGACTAGGTATGAAGCAGCTGCGCAATCAGCTGCCCAAGCACGAGTCCGTCGTCGTCAACCTCACCCGAGCAGCCCGAGTCTGAGTCGTGGCTTGTCTGTCTCGCACACAGACCAATGTCGGTCTCTGCTGTCCAGGGTAATTTGGTATTGGGGGTTTTTATTTTATTTTATTTTCTTCGTCCCGCCCTAAGCGACAGTGCCATTGATGCGCGGCCACCAGAATGGAACGCGCGCACGTCGAGGAGCAACACCATGCATCATTCTATCTGCAAGTCGACGGGAGCTAAGAAATCCAGACCAACACAAGTCGTCGTCCACGATCCATCCCAGCACGCCCAGCTCGCGTTCACACGCGACTAGAAGCGAGTATGGTGGACATGCCTTCTTGGTTCCCCTTCTCTTGATAGAACTCGTCCCATGGAACGTCAATCGCATAGGATCCAAGGACGGCCGTTGGTGGGTTGTGTCGATCACCTCGATGCATGCTCATCAGGTAGCCTCCCCAAACGGCATGACGTTTCGGCGACAACGCTCACTTCTCTGTTAGTAATTCGACTCCCTTCACGAGTTTTGGATGATTGGCATGACGCCACGAAATAGTCATTCTGTGAGCTAAATAGAAATCCTTCTGTGTCGCATTCCCTGACCACTCGGTTACCCCAACTATACCGGTTGTCCTTCATCCCAACAGGGCACCTAGCAGAATATGACTGCTCATATCCGAAGGCTCTCTTGACCTCCGCCGTTTCAAAGAACACCGGCTGGCATCTCTCTGCGTGCGGCGTTGCAGTCAATGGCACTATTTTCCGTTCCCTTTCTTCTTTTTGGACTTGGGTTTCTTGCTCATCGCCCCCTGCTCGCTGCTCGCAGCCATCACACCTCGAGCGTGGTGGAACCTGGGGTTTAGCATGGTCCTCGTCATATCTCTAAATGCCTCCCCCTCCCCCCCCCCCGTACCCCGTACCGTCCGCCATTGTGCTTGCTGCCAGGCTGGCTCCCTTCTCGCCACTAGAGCCAGCGGCATACGCGCCTCCCGTCCGCACACTCTACGAACTGTGTGCACTGGCTTGCTTGGAGAAAAAGTGTCAAAATATCAGACGTCTGGGGAAAAGTGTGGTAGGCCGGAAGCCGCTCGACTAAAGTAGCGGCGGCAGCTGTGGGATCTTCCTCTTCCCCAGACAGCTGAACAGGGAAATACCTCTATTACCCGATCTCTTTTCTCGTTATGGCATCATTATTGCTCGCTGGCTGACGGGCTAGCTTTACCACATGGCGAAAGGCATCCCACCATGTCTAGACCATCAAACACGTACTGTCCAGCAATACCAGCTGTTCCCACCTTCCTCACCCTCGACAAACAAGAGGACCGATCTCTTCCTTCGGACCAAGGCTCCGTTGGCAGGGACTTGACTCGGTATTACGATCGCGCCGAAGGCAGAGGTCGCTGGCAGTTCTTTGGGGAGGGAAAGTCCATGAAGGATTGATGCCAGACACATGAGGTTGTTGTCGTCCGTCGTGCACAGCTCCAGCACCATCCCCGCTGCCCTGCCTGCCCCCGGGTGCCCAGCAAAAAAGCAACATGTGAATCTGGGGTACGGAAAGGGGGTGGTGGTGGTGGCGGGAGGAGTCGCTGTCTGAGGACCAAAAATGCGGGATGTGCGGAGGGCCGTACGGTCGCGATTATTCGTCGAGACGGCATTCCGGACAAGTGCGAGGGAATCACACCGATTTGGCGCTGACCTAAGATGTGATTGAATTTCCCTCCCAACCGACTCCATCTTTGCTCATTCTCGGTGTTAATTTTCTATCGGCATTCAAGATCTGGGCAAGGGGACAAGTTGATTGGCTTTTCACACCGGGCGACCACTTTTTTCATCACCCACCAGGGCCACCCTCCCGGGCCGGTGTGCAATCTTGGTGCTCGTCGACAGTTCGACAGTCAACCACATGCGGTGACTTACATGATGGGCTACGGATACATACCTCGAGGCGAGAGGCCTAGCCCCGTGCAAGCCGTGCTAGCATACGGCTCCCTAATCCTCCGCAGTCTGGCCTGCCTTTGCCTGCCCACACATCCATTCGTTGGACCCGATGCAACCCGCATCTCCGGGTTCTCCAAATTGTCTCGGTTTCGCAGGTTTGGATTGGTTTGTCTAGCACATCACTTATCGCAGGTGGCCAGGACGAGAACAGGAATACTGCAATACCGGTGCGTAAAGGAAAACAAGAAGGCAACGGCGTCGACGGTGATCGGCGGAAATCAGGGTCATGGTTTCTCGTTAGGGTGACGTGCGCTGGGGGGGAAAGGCCCGGTTTGCTAAACTGATGTGCAGTGCACATCAGTATTGGGATGAGGGGAAGAGGGTCGTGATCTCTGGACAGAAGGTTAGATCCAACGCCTAGCTCGCAGCCGATCCAACTCCTTTTCACCCTCGCATCGCATGCGCGGTCGCGGCGTAGCAACATACCTAGATGCTAGGCATTTTTCTGCTCTGCTTTTTTCCAAGTTTTCTGTGACAATTCGGTGAATCCCTTCCCAAGGAGATTTGATCAAATGGCTGCGTAGGTTGGATGGGTGGTTGCGTGGTTTACAGGCTCAGAGCCGCCCGGTGGATGGGTGGGTGTGGGCGACGGCGGTTCTCCATGCTTTTTGCTGCACGTCATCCCATTTTCGCCGATGGTCTGGTCTGGTCTGGGGTTCTTGGGGTTCTGGTTGAACTGCCTGGACCAAAGAGGTGGGTGCAGTGCTGATCTGGATTGAATGGCAGACAATTTTTGACATCGATCTGATCGACAGAGAGAGGTACGTTTTGTCCTCTTTTCATGTTTCTAACGGACTAGATGGCCGAGACATGGAGATTACTTCAGCTGGTGTGCATCAAACGATGGAGATGACTTTTTCTCCTTGGTCCTGTGTGTTCTTAGACCCTGCATGTCCTTCCTCCCTTTCGGAGCGGATTTAATCGTGGTGGATCATGGTTGAGAAGATGGAGGGGATGATGGAATGTTCAGATTGTCACTGCAGAAATTCCAGAGCTGGTGTGGTTGTGTCCTACCCGTCCCCCATTCCTACTTCCCCTCTGCCCTCTAGTCCAAGTTACACAAGAAAGGGAAGTAGGACGAGCGAAACTGATTTCTGAAAAACAAAGTGATGAAAAGGAGAATATGACGATGATGAAAAGGGACGAGACGAGGCTGGAGCCTGGAGGAGGAAACATGTGTATACACAGAGTATAGGTATACATGTGATGGTGTGACGGACACGGGAGCCACCTTCACCATTTCGGTCACACAGTGAGACCGCGAGCGACCGAGACATCCGCAGCGACAAGCACTGTTCAGTCATTCTTTTGGCCGGAGGATGGAGAGAGACACAGTCACATGTCGAAACAAACACCCGCCCCATATTCGCTTCTTTTCCTTATCTCTGTACTGCGTACTAGCTGACTGATGCCCATTTGACGTACTTGCGCAACAAACGTCTACGCAGCCATGGCAGTGCCACAAAAGATGGGCGATAACGAAAGAGAGCCCGAGTGAGTGGTTGACGTACGCCGACCCCGAGTCTAGTCGTCGCAGTCCTGCAGCCACACCTTTTTTTTTCTTGTTCCATCTACGCTACGTTTGCTCAACCTCATGCCACAAGACGTACCGTAGATTGGTCTTCCCCGCCATGTCAAGTTGATCTTGCCAGACCTTTTTGGGGTCGCATGAAGTTGGTGGCTCACTAGGTAAGGTAGATAGGTAGGTAGGTACGTTCCAATCTCTAATCTGTCTCTCTTTCGTTTGTTTCCTTTGTGTGTTTTCGGTGGCCTCTGAAGGCCGGGCCGCCGGGTTGGTGGTGACACTTACATCAGCGTGTGACGAAACGTTCCCTCACCCTTTTGATTCATGGTGCGTGTGTGCTACCTTGGGGTAGCTAGATCCGGATCGGAGGGGGGGCGTCACACAAGGAATTCCAGGTTTTGGAGAGGATGGATACATGTGAGGGAGGTGGCTTATTTCAGGGTCTTGTTCTTCAGTCATGACAGATAACGTAGGGTATGTCATCGCGTGTGGCTGGTCGTCCTCTTGGAGAACGAACACGAAAACCTTTTCCTACTTTGCTCTATGTGACTGTGAGCTTTAGGTGTGGCGAATGAGACCTATGTGTACGGAACCCTGAAGTTTTTGGACTGCCAACCCTCTTTTTGGGGTGGGAGGCGTGACTTGATTGGAGATGTCTCATTCACCAGCCCCCTCTTCCCCCCCTGACTTCCCGCCTCGTGAGCCCCTTCTTGTCGCCGGTTTATAAACTCGTGATGCTTGATAAGGACCCTGGGAGGAAAGTGTAGTGAATATCGGGAATGGGGGTGGGTGTTGATGAGGGTTGGGATTGTGGCACTGTGGTACTATGGCACACCCACTGAGTCGTTGCGTTTTCCCTTCTTTCTTCAAGTTGTTTTTGTAACACCGTCGGAAACCGCTTCGGTAGTGAGGCGGGAAGAACGTGAATAAGGTGATGCTGATGTCTCACTTGAAGGCTACTTCGTGTATGGTTTCTGGTTATCTTTGTCTCATTGGGGGTCTACATTCGAGAAGTGGAGGGTCTTTTTTGGGATGTGAACTCTTGAAGTCTTTAAGATTTGAGACCCGCCTCTGACTTTATTGGCCGTTGACGAGTATCTGGAAAAGGAGAAGAGTTGGGGGTGAGAATCTTGATTGTTGTCTCATTACTTTGCTGTCGATCACATTTGATATTGATGCGGTAACAGAGGATGAGAGCTGATGTCGTAAGTAGTGGGATTATTGATGAGACGTTGCAGATGGGAGAGGTGCTGAATACAGAATCAACGGTCCATGATTGGAATGTTTGATGTGTCTCATGGTTGGCTTAAAGTTATTGGGGGACGTCGTCGATGTGATTCTTCGCAATGTATCGATGATATGCGGAAGGGAAAATAGGTGCTTCGTCTCTTCCCTCTCCCTCCTCTCAGTCTTGTTTACAGGCTCTCATCTTGGGCCCAAGGTTGACGATATCACCACAAGCTCTATCGAACATTCATTCAATTAACTCTTGTTACTTCGTAAATAGCCCAAACATAGTGTCATCCATAAGCGAGGTATTGTCAGCCATCAACTCCTGCCAAACGTCGGGCCACCCAGTGGTATCAGCCACTTCAAGTGTCTCAAAATCGTATGTCGAGTCAGTCAAATCTACTGGAAACTTTAAGTCACCTATCTCGAGCAGTAATAACTTGCTAGGTAGAATAGACCAACTCACCCGTAGGCTGTTGATCGTTGGAGTTGCTCGACTCATCCAGACCGATATGTCGGGATGCCTCCTTCATCTGCTGCATCAAAGACTTGAGCACCTTGAAAGGCTTTCGCAATCCTCGGCCAAACTTTCTTTGATACTCGGACAGAATCATCCAGAAAAACTTGATGCAGCTAATGTAGTGTTCTTGATCTTGATGAGCATGCTGAAGTATGACCAACACAGCGCTATACGCAGCATAAAGCAGCCCGTAATGCGCATGCCTGAGCGTGAAGCACGTGTTGTAGGATTCCAACAGACGCCAAATCTTGAATGCGGCGTCGATGCACCTCCGACGTCCATCATCTCTAGAGACAGGCTCGATGGAAAAGTTGAAGTGACCTCGGTTCAAGAACGCCTGCTCAAGCAAGATGACCAAGGTCCAGTATGAAACTCTGGCATTGTTTTGTTAATCAAATTTGAGCAACATCAAGAAGGAGAGGGTTCAACTGACTGCAGTGAAACCAGATTGGGCGGAGGAGTGTCATCTTTGCCTGGCTCGAATAGGAGGTGAGTTGGTAGACTTTCCATCCATTGACTGAGGCTCTCCCTCATATGAGACCGAAAGCGTAGTAGATCCGGCATCGGCGTCTGAGAACTTCTGACGGAATAAAAGTGTTGTATAATCTCTTCTGCTATTGTAGCAAGCTGCAGCATGCCTTGGAAGCAGCTGATTGCATAGGCCGGACGTCCCTTGTAGCTCACTGTCGGGCTGATACTCGCACTGCCAGGATTCCACTGCTCCATTTCCTCGTACGAGTCAAGAAGCTCTTTGGAAATGTTGGCGTCCTTTAAGAGAAGGCCCGGAGGACGGCCTGAGTAGAGTGACTGGAATTTGTCGCTTAGGTAGGCGCCCCAGTAGATTCTCCGTCTCGTCTCCATCTCTGTGACGGACACTCCATTCTTTGAGTCAGAGTCAATACCGCTCGGAATGTCTAGATGGGAGCCTAGATCAACCATCATTCTGTACGCCATGCCACAGTACACCCACCTGGCGCTCTATTTGCCGTACGGAACTAGACAAACCCCACATACGACGAGTGCCACCACAGTAGGCATAGTCGGATTGTCGATATGTTGAGGGAGCAGCTCCTTGAAGCGATCGTAGAAGCCCATACCGGTTGTCGAAGGATCTTCGGGACATGTGCGTACAATGCTGAGGTCAGTGAATAGACTACTCTGTAGAAAGATCGCGTTCAGCAGTGGTTTGTTGACATAGGGTCCGTTGTTGAAAATGCTATCCATGATTGCGGGACGATATGTCCAGAGATATGTGTAGTGTAGTCGGTTCCAGTGCGGTTCCAGCAGATGCATCGCAATATCCGCAGAGGCACCGTCAAAGTCCGCGTTAGCTAAGACGCTCGGCGTGGAGTAGAAGACGGCTTCTCTTTGATACGACGTGGCAGCCTGTGCTATGAGTCGATCCTGCGCGACTCTCTTCAAGAAGACATTGATCTCGTTTTTGCTTGACGTTGGACTCTTCCAGAAATGACCGCTGGCATCATCATGAAGAAGACTGGTGGCACCATACACGGTCGTGTTGCCCTCAAGGGAAGGGCACTCGTGTAGCTGAGGCAAGGGAAAATCGGCGTTTGTCGGATGCCGGCTAGACGGAGATCTCGAAGAACGTACATCCCCGAGCTGTGCAGGAACAGAAGAAGTGGACGAGTTTGGAGACACGAATCTCACGGGTCTGTCAGGAGCAAAAATGCAATTGTTTCCTAAGAACTCACCGATACCAGTTGAAGGACTACCCACGTCAGTCGGATTTTGGACGATGAAGGAAACCATGTATCTAACCTTCTCTCGGAAACTTGCGGCTTCAGCTGTTCAATCTGGCTTTGTAGTGATTGAATTTCTGACTCCTTTGACCGGACGGCGGCCTTTCGACCATCTTCTGGATACTCGCACCGATGACTTCTCATACGGCAGCCACTGCATTCAGGGCGTTGGCCATCACATTTTACCTACAAAATTGTGATTGTTTGGTTGCAAGAAGGATTCACCGCCCGCCTGTTACGATATTTCCAACGTACTTTTCTTGATCGGCAGACTTTGCAAGTCCTACAGATGACAAGCTGCTGAGCAATCTTCGCCGGCATCGTTGTGAACCGTCAATGCGAGCCATTGAAGAATGAAAATCCGGACTATTTAGTCATTGATCGGGTCAGGGTCTGGGCGTGGCCAAGTGCCATTTAATATACGTAAGTACAAGCGTGTTAATCCAAGCCACATGTGGCGCCCGCGCAAATTGGAGGCTTCTTGTCGTGTCCAACTTCACTCATTGCAACCATCTCACCAGGGTATATTCAAAACACACCTGCTCTGCCATCGAATTTCAAGTCATCCTGGTACTTCGATTCTTCTGAGAGACATCTCACTCCTGATGGCATCTTTGAACCACGAATCTCAAGATCACAAGCCGACCAGTTCTCGTCCCAGCAAATAGAAACCATACTGGAGGCAATAACCTTTATTTAGGTAGTCTAGAGAGGTAGCGGAACGTGCAAGAGGGGTTTCACATCCAACCTGACTGATGATACGGTATTCAAGGTTCTCCCACCAGGCAGTGGCTGAGAGTGGCGAGCCTAGATCAGTGGATGTTAATGTCTGGGACGACGCTTGACTGAAGTTTTCATAAGGAGTTTAGTGATCAAGTAGGCGTGCTGTTGAGGTGATGAATTTGGAGAAAAATGCGTGACAAGACCGATTGCTCACTCCGTTTGAATATGATATCGTCAGCGTTTGTGCCTCCATGGCGGCACCTGAGGATGCTGAACTCGGAGCAACACAGCTCCGTATGGGATGAATCGACGGTTCACTCGCTGTTTATAAGTTCATTTCATTGCATGAAATCCCGCACTCAATTCGGCCTTTGCCTTGTCTGTCTGATACCTCGAGTCGAGACTCTTCGGACATCTCACATACGAATGTCCGTGTTCATTAATAGTGAAATTGGACTAGCGCTACCCATGGCCCACTTTCGGACATCAATGTCCGAAGCGCCACCGGGTATCCCAAGAGACTTTGCTCCATGGTACCCAGTGGACTTTGAGGTGACAGAGTGGCATTGGTATAGATAAGGGAAACTCACTCTTTTCACTGATTTACGTTGGGTAATCGTACATGTACAATGTGCTCCGATGCTTGCAGTGCTGCCGATTGTAAAACTACTGTAAGTCTTACGTCTGAATGCTTCTCTATGTCTAAGGTAATTGTGGAATCCTGTTTCGTCTCTTCGACTTCAAGGCTTGCGTAACTTGAAAGAGAAGGATACCTTTCCAGTAATGACTCCGGCTGTGTTTACGCGTTCAATGTGGTGAAACGCCTCCATGCCGGCACGGCTTTCCGCAGAACCGATGCCAAGTTGTTCCAAAATCTCCATCACTACTGCGTACAAAATCTCCTCGTTTCCATTTTCACCCTTGACGGAGATTCCCAGACCCGAGTTAGCCCCCAGATGCCGCGTCTCTTCGGAGTCTCGGATGGCAACACCATAGCATCCATTGGCACCCAGCTTTCCAACGAGATTACCACCGTGCTTGAGCATCAATTCAGTGCAGAATCTAGCATCCCCAGCAACCATTCCAGGGAATCGCCACATGGAATGGTAAATCCTAGCCAAGTGCCTCGTTCTGAGGTCCGTTGTAGGACCCTGAGCCTCAGCGTCTGCAGCGTGGGCGAGGAGAGCATAAAGGTAACTAATGTCACGGAGAGGAGGGCGGGAGCTGGCAGATTGCACCCGTCTATGCCCCATTTGATCTCGTCGGCCCCCAGGCCGGTCAACTCCTCAAAGGCATGTCTGACACGAATTTGGACTTGGTGATCCGGCAAGTGATACTCTTCATCTTGTCCAAGTGCTTTGGCCCCCGCGAGCATGCCCATATGCTTCGCAGAGCAATTGTTGCAGAGAGCACCAGGCGTAAAACCTCTCCTGATCCATTCGTTGTTGACGCTCTCGGACATTGATGGGTGGCCTCCACACCGCAAGTCTTGCTCTTTGGCCGCAATCTTGGCCAGCATCGTGACCCCTGACTGGACGTGACGCTCCTCGCTACTATGTGAAGAGCACATGAGAGCAATTTCCATGTCGTCGAAAGCAAATTGCTCAAATCCTTCTATCTCGAGAAGGGCGAGAATCTGAGCTGGGTTGGCCGCTGATCGGGCGAGTGTCAGGCGTGATGGGTCGCCAACGGCGTACAAGAGACTGCCACAAGCATCTGTGACTGCAGCGTGAATTCGATGGACATTCTCGATGATACCTCCACGATCGGAGAAAACACAATCCTCTAGAACTGCAAATTGAGACATCTTTATTGGATGTCAGAGCTACCAGGGGCAGAACGTTGGCGAGAATGAAATAAGAGGGCAGATGAGAAGTTGGTGTTTTGATTTGTTCTGCTCGTTATTGGCAGGAGAACAATTCCGGAACGCCACGCGGCCGGCAAGCTTCATATCATCACTTCCAGGACCAAAATGGTTCAGTCTTGTAAAGATTGAAATCTTCACTTGCACGTGAATCTTGCAGAGCCATCCATCATGAATGGAAGCCGTGGCGGGGTGACTCACGTTTATCGTCGGACATAATGTCCGAACCGGAGAGGGGCACTAGATGCACGCTTCGACATTTTGGCCAGCTCGAGTAATCCATTTAATTACGTTATGTCACTATAACCCAGTAAAATACTACTGAAAGGGCGTGAAACATTCGCCTATTCCGTGGCAAATCTTTGAGGGCGATCGTGTCGTAGGTAGCGGCAGATGCTGGCCCAAGCCAAGTGATATCAGTTTCTCCGCGGAGAGCTTTCGATGGAATGACCAGATCTGAACAACACATCCAATGGGATGACGGGCATTACGTTTTGGTCAAGTCAAACTTGAGGATCTGGCCGATATCAGGGTGGAACCTTCCTCGGCGACCCTCGGATTCTACAATCCAGGTGGCATCAAAGAAACTCTATGCAAATTCACGCCGGAGAAAAAGTGTGACTACTCAACTTTCACTTGAAAACGAACCACGCGTTTCATTTTGAGGCCGCCCATTTTCATAGAGAGTATTTAATGATTGAGGGAGCGCTTACGATCTCTTAAGCACCTTGACTGGGATGACACACTTTCAACACCTTTAAGAAGCACTCGTATTATCCTATATCATGTTTATCCCAGCACCACACGCGGAAACTCGTATCAGCGCCTTGCGCCAACTGATCCGAGACTACCCCCTCGGTGTTCTCACTACTGCCATTCCATCAGGTGCCCACCCTCTCATCCTTGCTAGCCACATCCCCTTTGTCTTGGATGTTGATGACGAAACGAGTGATGAGGAACTCGGCCGATTGAGGGGCCACCTAGCCCGCCAAAATCCACAGAGCAAGGCAATGATCGAGGCTGTTCAATCTACCGGTACTGAATCAACAACACTCGACCAGGAGGTTCTCGTGCTGTTCACGGCCGCACCTCACCATTACGTTACACCCAAGTTCTACACGGAGACGAAGCCTACGACTGCCAAGGTTGTTCCCACTTGGAACTATGCCGCTGTCCAGGCTTACGGTCGAGCAACTATTTACTTCGATAGCAAGTCAAAATCTGCATCTGACTTCCTGTCGAAGCAGATTGATGACTTATCCAGGCACACTGAGACGTCTATCATGGATTACACCGGGAAGGGAGACAGACCTGGCCCTTGGAAGGTTGCGGACGCCCCTGAGCGCTACATTGAATTGATGAAAAAGAACATCATCGGTATCGAGATCAGCATCGACCGTTTGGAGGGGAAGTTCAAGATGAGTCAGGAAATGCGAAAGGGTGACAGAGAAGGGGTGATTCGTGGCTTCCAGAGCCTGGGCTCTGACGGCGGTCAAACCATTGCTGCCTTGGTCCAGGAACGAAGCGACATGAAGGAGTTGGCAAAGACAACGTGAGCGCTTTACAAGGAAACAAAATGGGAAGACTGGTAAAAAATTGTTTTGTTGCAGAAGTTTTTTTGTTAGGCCGTGGTCCGAACTTGCCAGAACCTCGGAGATAGAAGCCAGATGTGCACATCTAGAGAACCAGCAAAAAGGTCTGAACATGACTTAAGGGTTTCTGTAGAGTGCCTTGATAGAGGAGGTGTCTCGCACGAGACCTTTGCAATGATCTAGAGATGAATAAAAGTGATGAGAGATGCTGTTAATTACGGCTTGCTAGGCACGATAAGTTGCTGCAGGCTCGTCGTCTTAGATGTAGTATCATACACTGTTCTGCCTACCCTGCTTCACAACTTTTTTATCATACAGGAATGTGTTTTGTTACGGATCCATACTTGCGATTGGTTTACTTTCCATTTGCCAGCACAGAGTTCAACCACTCTCCCACGGTCGACGCTTTGCTGTTGTCTAAGCCCTCCGCGCGGAGACGCTCTTCCCAGTCTGCGACCTCCCAGATCTGGGTGTTGATCATGGAGTCCGAGAGCTTGGTCAATCCTTGACTAGAGGACGGCCCGGACAGAGAGAAGCTTTGGATGAGGCCGTGGCGGGCTTCAAATGTGAGGTTGAACTAAACGGGGTCAGCTGGCTGTGCTGGGTAGATTGGCTACATGTCTGAGCATTGAAGGGGTCAAGGGGAGTTGAATGGAACGAAACAGCGAAAGACTACAAAAATGAAGATGTTGACTCACGTTGCCTGGAAGCTGAGGACGTTCCCGCGTGTCTTCTTCAGAGGGGTGTGTAGAGAAGGTGAATAGAGGGGTCTGGCCGTACGTCCATTCCCGAGACTGTTTTTTGCCCGTTAGTTTCTGACCATCACTATCGCCAAACGAGGAGAAAAGAAATGCCAGCTTACCCGTAATTCCCTGAGTCCCTTCTTAACCTTATCCTCTCCGAGCGCATCCTTCTCGCCCAGTTCTGCCCGGACAGTGAAGTCACCGTACATCTTTCCAAATTCACCAATCACCGCATCCTCGAACGTCGATGTGTCGGTGATGCCCACGTTGCGGATGCGTGAGCGCACGCTCTCGACGCCGCGAGCCTTGATGAAGGGCTCCGCGGGAGACCGCAGGAAGCTGCCGATGCGCGGCAGGTTCGGGGACGAGAGTAGACACGTTCCGTGGTGCAGGGAGCGGAGACGGGTGAGCTTGTACGCCGAGCCGGAGATCTTGAACGTGTTTTCCGCGTTCACCTTTGGCTTGCTGCATGATGCCGCTTCTGCGGAGGCGGTGGTATCCGGTGCTTTGTCGGAGGTTCCTGAAGAGGAAGGCGGAGGGGGAAGAGTCATGACAATGTCGTGGCGGCAGTTGACGGCGGCGCCCTCGACACCGAGGGAGCGGAGGGCGCGGACAACCATCTCTGCATGGGTGTCGCGGTCAAAGTTTGCGGGCGGGCAGATGACGGAGTAGTTCACATTGCCCTCATCGTGGAAAACCGTTCCGCCTCCGCTACGGCGGCGGACGAGGTCGATGGCATCAGACTGGGGTAGGGACTTGAGGAGGGGAAGGTTGACCTCAAGCCACGGGTTCTGGTTGCGGCCGATGACGATGCTGGGGCGGTTTGTGTATAGAAAGAGGACAGTCGAGTCAGACGGGGTCGTTTGGAGGAGGTGATGCTCGATGGAGAGGTTCACGTAGGGGTCGCGCGAGTTTGAGGTGTAGACTTGGGTCTTTGAGGTTGGTGAGGCAGCGAGGGCGGAGAAGAGGCGGTTGTGGCGGTGAGTCTGGTGTATTGAGGGTCTGATGCGGAACAGAGTTCCCGGAATGCTGCGTAGTGGCAGCATTGTGATGTTTTGCGATGTATACTGAATGAGACGGGTTCCGATGCTACTTTCAGGTTGACATTTTCACAAGCCCCTGTGAAAAGTCCTGTGAGTTTAGACTGTGATCCGAACGATAAGAGGGTGTTTAGTGATGACTCGAGAACAATTAAATGAATATGAGTCAATTCAATGAGTTTATGAGTAAGAGACGTTACGTTAAGGATGCATATACTGCCGTCTAATGGCGGAATGACTGAGTGAGCAACGCGTTGAGATGAGGTTCTCAGTAAATTGCATCTAACAGAGTCCACTTTCTGATTAGGCCACCCACCCCTGTATGAACAAGACCCACCCGATTAACGGGGCAATTCAACTACATCATAGAAAACCCCTCCACCCCGCAGACGGCCGATTTCTTTCTGTGGTTGACTCACCGAACATCGGCCCAGATAATTTTCCAAACTTACATACCGCCCTCCCCTCCTCTCGTTTTCCACACTGCAACTTTACCCCCTTATAGCGGTAGCAAAAATGTCAACGTTCGGCAATTACTTCAAGGTCACGACGTGCGTCGCCTCTTCCGACCCAATTCCTTCTGTTCGTCTCTCGTGGCCAATTGTGGACTAACATAAGATGCCCCTCTGCGCAGCTACGGCGAGTCCCACGGCAAGTCCGTCGGCGTCATTGTCGATGGCGTCCCGCCCGGCATGGCTCTGACAGAGTCCGATATCCAGCCTCAGCTGAACCGCCGTCGCCCCGGCCAGAGCTCAATTACGACGCCTAGAAACGAGAAGGACCGCGTCGTCATCCAGAGCGGTACCGAGTTCGGTGTCACCCTCGGCACCCCGATTGGCATGCTCGTCCAGAACGAGGACCAACGTCCCAAGGACTACGGCAACTCTACGATGGACATGTTCCCCCGCCCGTCCCACGCCGATTGGACCTACCTCGAGAAATACGGCGTTAAGGCCTCCTCCGGTGGTGGCCGCTCCTCAGCCCGCGAGACAATTGCCCGCGTCGCCGCCGGCGCCCTTGCCGAGAAGTACCTCCGCGAAGCCTATGGTACCGAGATCACCGCCTTCACCACGAGTGTCGGCAACTGCCACCTCTTCCCCCCGACCCCCGAGCACCCGAGCCCCTCGACGAACCCTGCCTTCCTCTCGCTCCTGAACACCGTCGACCGCAAGACCGTCGATCAGTTCCTCCCCGTCCGCTGCCCGCACGAGGAGACCAACGAGAAGATGATTGACCTCATCAGCGATTACAAGGCGCGCGACGACAGCATTGGCGGAACCGTCACCTGCGTCATCCGCAACCCGCCCTCGGCGCTCGGCGAGCCCTGCTTCGACAAGCTCGAGGCCTCGCTTGCACACGCTATGCTCAGCATCCCCGCCACAAAGGGCTTTGAGATCGGCTCCGGCTTTGGCGGCTGCGAGATCCCGGGCTCCCAGCACAATGACGCCTTCATCAAGGCGCCCGAGTCGGAGCTCCAGGCCGACGCCCAGCGCATGGGTATCCCCCGGTCTAAGTTGACCACCAAGACCAACTACTCTGGCGGTATCCAGGGTGGTATCTCCAACGGCGCGCCCATCTACTTCCGCATCGCCTTCAAGCCCCCCGCGACCATTGGCGTAGACCAGACGACGGCGACCTACGACGGTTCAGAGGAAGGCGTGCTGGCCGCCAAGGGCCGTCACGACCCTTGCGTCGTCCCCCGTGCCATCCCTATCGTTGAGGGTATGGCGGCGATCGTCCTCCTGGACGCGCTCATGGCGCAGCACGCAAGACAGATGACGAAGAGCCTGCTGCCTCCCATTAAGAGGGAGAATGGTAAGGCGTAAGCTGGTTGGAAACTGGGATGTGTTGTAAATAACGGGCATTAAAAGCAAATTCATGATGAGATTCCCCTTTTTCGGTTTGTCAGCGAACAGTCTTCTTTTTCTGTGCATTTATTTTACGAAGTGAAGTGAATAAGTGACTCATCTCACAACTCTTCCGACGCCTGTTGCTGCTTGGCCGCCCTCACCAGGTGGAACTCTTCCTGTCGGCCGTAGACCCATTGCCATCCCTCTTCCTCGCCAGCCCAGTACACATCCTCCTCCAGGGCAAACCAGAGGGTCGTGTTTCTTGAAGGTACATAATGCTCAACGAGGAGTTCCACGCTGAACCACATGCTGCGGATAGCAGCCAGCTCGCCAGCCGCCGAAACGTACTCTTGCATGTTGGTCATTCCTATGCAAAGTCAGCATCGTACCAGATCAATGGTTTTGCAATGGAAGCGTCTCGTCTTCTTACCGATAAGAGGACCAGCAGAATGCCCCCAGTCCCCGATAGGGTGCGAGTAGACCCGTCCCTCGATACCCTCGGCGTGCATCTCTCCTAGCGACGCCTTAAGCATCTCATTGCCCGTCTTGCCAACAGCAATGTTCCGCCTCACGATATCCTGAAGCTTGTTACCCTTCTTCAAGCCGTCCCTCAGATCTTGAGGCACATCGGTCTCGTCAGGGCGAAGCACGTATCCGAGATGCTGTGTATCCGTGTTCAGCCCCATGGCAGTCAACCCAAAATCAACATGAAGCATGTCCCCATACTGAATGATCCTCCCTCCCGCACCCTCGTCAATAGTCGTCTCCAGCCTCATAGTCCAAGGCAGCGCCTCATCGACAACGCTCACGCTCGGCTGAAACCACGTCGAGAAGTTGTGCGCCAGAATCTCCTCCCGGAACCACCACTCCAGATCCCCCGTCGTCGTCTTCCCCGGCACGACGACCGCCTCGCTGAAACCCTTGGCAATCATTGCCCACGCCGTCTCCATGATCTCCCTGTACCGCGGCATCTTGGAAGCGGGCTGGGCCGAGATGAACTCGACGGCGATCTCGGGCTTGACGACCATGCGCGAGGTCCACTCGCCGCCGAGCCCGGAGGCCATGGCCTGGTACTCGCCCGCGTGCAGGCCGCTGGCGAAGGCGATTTCCGGGTGCGCGTTGACGGCGATGGTGGCTGGGCCCGCGGCCTCGAGCTGGGATTTGAGCGTAGCCCAAACGTCTGCGGTCCAGCCTATGATGCACCCGGGTTGCTGTGGTAGGATGGTGCTATCAGAGGAGTTGGTGGAGGCGGGGGGTTCGGCGAGGAAGAGGCACGTTGTGCGGCGGCGGGCGGAGAAGGTTGATGCCGGTTTGAGAGACCAGAAGACTGTCTCTTCGGCGTACTCGCGTTGGCTTATCTGTAGCTTGTGTCATTTTCGTTGTCTTGCGGTATGGAGTATGAGTGGGCGAGGGCGAACCAGCCAGGCGTCGACGCCGTGTTTCTTGAGGAGAGCGGGGATGCCCGCCTTGCGCTCGTCGGTCCAGGCATCCTGGGTGCGGGCTTGCTCGCGGAGAGGCGGGAGAGGATTATATTTTGGCATTGGATCGCTGGCCGCCTGTTGCCAGAAGATTGCGGCGGCCGGGAGTAGTGGTATGAGCCAATGCATTGCGGATCTGCGGATTTGTTGATCTCATAAAAAAGGGTGAGTTGAGGATGAGTGAGGTTGAAGGGAGGAGTGATGAGGTCAAAGATAGGATGGAGGATGTGAGATCGGATGACGTTCCGGCTACCCCGTTTCAAGAATGCAAGCTCTGAAGTTGAATTACTTCAGCGCAATGCGTTACGTCGTCTAGTCCCGGAAAGGCAGCTCGATAATCGCAACCTTGGATCTCACGCTGCATGGATGCTGATCCCCGCCCTCGGTGAGTGTGTTCACCGAGATCGGGCACTACATCGCGCGAGTGAAGGTAGAGGTTACCGTAACCGAACCCCCAAATTAATTCCATCCGTCCTGGGATTTGAGCACAATATTTCATTTTATTGCCAAACGTGAACAGCATAGTAGAAGCGCAAAATCGTGCGTTTTGATAGGGGTTTGCTCCAGGGCTCTCGTGAAAGCCCGGAAAGCCCGTGAAGCCCGTGAAGCCCGTGGGAATTGAGATGTGTTCTATCTAGTTCTATATAGAGGGGTATTGTTATTGTACATGAAGTTTGCCAGAGTAAAATCATAAGGCTTCATAACGCTGTTGTACCTAAATTCGTACATTAAAATTGTGGATGCGGCAAAGTATGCCTATCGAAGTAAACAAGAACTGGAGAAGTGAAGATTCGACGCCAAACTCAGACGCTCTAGTGAAACACGTGTCAGCCGTTTACATGATGAACGAAGGCTGAGAAGGCTACACTTACAACGATATGCCCATGTTTGAGATTAGGTAAGTTTGATGCCTCATTATGCCTCAAAGCTTCGATTGAGCTTAAGGAGATGCCCTGCAGTCGTAGTCGCAGTCTCTTTGCGAGATAGAGATGATCGGATACTGGCGCGATTGTGTGTGTCCCAACGTTTCGCGGTCTCTGACCTGTTCACACTGCGCCAGCAATAGCCAAGCTGGCGAGAGTGAAGACAATGTAAACCAAACCGTTCTGGGAGAGGTTGGATGCCCCAGAGTCATTGTCACTGGCTGTGGACTGGGGGCCACCTCCAGTCTGTGTGGGTGACGGGCTCGGGTCGTCGACATGGAGAGCATTCGTGCTGCCTGTCCACGCATTCCAGTTGGTCAAGCCGCTGGGGCATTCGTTTGCAATCTTGCGCCCATCGATCTTGGCGATCTCGGTCCCGTACTTGGTCATGGTGATGACCACGTCGCCGGTGCCCAGAAAGGGGATGCTTCCATGGTACACGCCCTTGCCGCTGTCAGGGGTCGAGGTCCAGTTGCCCTTCTGCGCCTTGCCTCCAACGGAGACGGTTACCTCTGCCGCGGATGTGAGGAGGGCCGAGTAGAAGATCTTGTCACGGACAACCTGGGCTGCTGTCAAAGTCTTTTGGTCATGTGCGACGGCGTTGGCTGTGGTGCCGCCGTCCTTGCAGGAGAGGGCAGGTGAGCCGCGGTACCATGTCATGAGGGCTTCGTCCTTGATCGAAGGGGCCACGGCGGCTTTGTAGCTGTCAATGAGGTAGGGGAGGAAGTGGCGCCAGCCGTCGTGAGGATGGTCAAGGGCGTAGTTGAATGGGGCTCCACCAACTTCGAAAGCCTCCATGGCGTTGGTGCGGACCGGACCGATGTGGTGTGATTCGCCGTAATCGTTCCAGGAGATGATTTGAACGAAGCTGTCAACTGTCAGTCACTTAAGCGGCAAGAAAGGAGAACAGTGTCCCTGAAAGGTTGACTTACGCAGGCATCACATCCATCACTTGGTTCCAGCGATCGTACCAGAGATCATCGCCGCGCCACACCCAGTTCTTGTTGTAGCCAGGCAGGTTGGTATAAAACCAAGGGGAGACGGGCATCATGTAGGGCTTGCCCTTCAAGGCCCAAGCATACGCAGCGTCACTCTTGTCAGTCATGTCCTTATCACCAACCGGCCAAGCGTTCCAGCTGAACAGTCCATCAGCAACGCCGTCTCCTAGCGCCAGTGCGTCCTCGGGGGATACGGAGGACCAGTCGGGGATGAAGAAGGCGCCTGTATTGTTCTTGATCTCGATCCAATCCTCGGCGTTCTCTGTGCCCTCAAAGGTCGAGGCGAGGGGCTTGTCAGCATACTTGAAGTACTCGTCGAGCTTGAAGTACTTTTCTGCCATGTACAGAATAGTCTCTTTGGGCCAGGGCTTGCCCCCATGGTAGCCGCCGTTGTAGTCAAAGGAGAAGAAGAGCTGGAATCCAACATTCTTGGCGGCGACGAAGGCAGTCTCGAGGGACGAGTTGGTATTGGGGTCCGTCAGGCCCATGTTGAGGGCAAAGGCGTCAATGTGGGCGTCCTTGGCGATCTTAAAGTCATCTTCGAATTCGCTGAGAGTGTAGTTCTTGGTGTTGATGAGCTGGCGAAGTGATGTTAGCAGCTGAGACATGGGAGGATGGAGTCAAAGACCTGGCAGGGATGACAGGATCAGAGGCGAACATACCATGAAGTGAGCAAAGACGGACGCCGCTTGTACTTGTGTGGCCGCGGCCAGGAGGCCGGCGAGACAGGTGGTGAACTTCATCTTCAAAGCGAGCAAGAGCTTCCTCGACACGTAGATCAAGTCGTCGATATCAGTTTTGATCGACACGGAAATCAGAGTTTACAGGTCTTGCAGCAGAGCCACAATACCACATGGGAGAGACCAAAGGCCACGGCCACTGCATTATGTATCGTGGCCTCCTTCACTTAAAAAGGGGGCCATGTCAAGTATGGCTCGCATATCTACCCATCATGTCGGTTTCTGCCTTGCGAACCGACCAGGGCGACCACGGTACCGCCCCTCTGGCGCTGTACGCCATTGTCCATGATGACCCCCTGGCATGGCGACAACCTGACTCCATCGCGAGATAGGCAGGTAGGCCAACGGTAGGCGGTACATGCGGCTGGAACTACACGGCCTCAAACTCCCACCGTCAAACAGACAAGCAAGGGGGCCTGTTCGTCTCGGACAGGGTTACGAAGGGCGCTTGCCTGATAGGGCTACATGAAAAGAGCAGGGGGTGAGTGCTTTGTGAGACGCCGTTGGATGTGTCTTTGAACAAATGGGCTGTGTGGATATTGGTCTCCAATGTCTAGAGTGGTTTCTCTATCTGCTGTGCCATTTTGTGCCTCTTGTGCCTGCTGTGCCGCTGGACAACGGCGCGAAAAGATGCAGCGGGCCAAGCCTGATGATTTGGATGAGGCCGCTTTTGCCGTGGGAAATTGCCTCGCCCGGCTCTGCTTACTCTGCATCAAGAGTGCGATGAGTCCGAAGCGTTCTTGCTGGCGGTGAGGGAAATAGCTTTCACGCGGCGTTTGATGCGAGGACGTGAGTAAGAAGGTGGCTGTAAGAGCTCGTGTACGTTCGTGAACTTGGCGCGATATGTCATCCAAAGTGAAGCCCATCTTCTATTCCTTGCGTTAATCGGATACGAACTCGGGAGGGATCGACGGCAAAACACGACCTGGGAAACATTTCTGGAGACTTGGTGTAGTAGATCTGCTCAGCGGTACGGTGTTTCGGGACCCTCTGGGCCTCTTGTCCTCCTCTTCCGAACACCCATCTTTCCAACTTGGCTTTTTCCCTGAACCCTGTCAGGTTGCTCGCCCGATATCTTAAGCTTGTTGAGCCCGCCTAGGACCCTTTAAGACCAATCATCCGGAGAGTGCCGCGCAGCCGGACGTCATGCCGGATCCTACACTAGCGGCTTTCCGCTCACCCATCGAGACTCTCACGATCCCTGTCGTCTGACGGCCTACACGTGCGGAATCGGCCGAGCGGCCCCTGTCCGTCACATCAAACCTGCTCGCCGACTGAGTGAGTAGACATCCTAGCAACGGTCTGCCTAACCCAACCTGCAGCTGTGCCTCTAGATTTAAGCTCAAATAAGCAAATGCTACGGTTGTTTAGAGGAAAGGTTCCGCTATTGCCCAGGTGATTCTAAAGAACCGTGCATCGTCGGATATCTGACGTTCAGGGCAAGGGTCCATATCGGCAGCAAGGGTTCCGTGATGGATACACGTATCTGCCCACTATTCCCAGGCAGCACCGGGCAATATTGAGGTCTGTGAGTCTTTAAAACCCATGTTGTAGAGAGGGCCGCTGTTGCTTAGCCATCTGTTGCAAAGCTTGGCTCTAGTCCACCTTCGTGTCGTCCGTGGCGCCTCGTAGTCGCAGCCAACCACACCGTTGAGAACCGATCGAAACATCTAAAGAGTAAGGGACGTGCATACTCGAGAGGGAACCAGCCTTGTGGGGGGCTTCCTTCGACGTTGAAAACGAGAAGATGTACGGATACCGGAGCCGGCAACGTCATCGGCAGTGGGTTAGTCGACAGTAAGTGTATCGGAATCCCGCCAAATCGCATACACGGAGGGCTGTTCAGTGGCTCTCATGGCAGCTGTCAGGCTATTTCAGATCAGCAAAGACGGATAACCGGCGGCTTGGATACGGTTTGCACTGGGCTGACGAGACTAAAACCCCATCTGGGCGTCGCGCTGGTCTCAGACAACGTGCGCTGTCGCCGGCCAATCGTCCGGACTCCCTCCGAGCTGCTTGTGACAGGGGTTTCGTGCTGAGCATGTCGCACTTCGCACTTTGAACCAACCACACCAACAGACAGAGGGGGGCAGAAAATCATACCAACACTGGCATGAATGGATTCTCATGACGCAGGGCTATCAGCAAGATATCCGACCGCCTCGGTTATTCATTACCCCGGAGGCAATCACAGACGCCAAGGGAGGAAAAGGACAAGCGACTGCATGGGTCTATGGGTACCACAAGAGACGATTAAGTGAAGAAAAAAGAGGCCAAAAGAGCAAAGCAAAGAGGGGAAAAAAAAGACCATGTTCCAACAGCATGATCGAGAACCTTAAGCCACCCTGGTCCCTGTCCCCTGTCCGAATCCACTGTTCTAGACCCTTTGAGGTCGAGTTGCAGCGAGTTGCAGCGAGGTGCAGTGACTTCAGAGCCACCGATTCGGCCCGCTCTCTTACGTCTCTAACCAGAAAGCGAAAGTCATTCACCAGTCAATTCCCAGCCGCTCCTGTTGGTGCCTGTTGGAGCAAACGCGCAAAAAGGCGGAGTATCGGCTTGCAGATCCGGGTATCCTCACGTTATCACTGCAACGGACATAGTTTTATCCATGGTGCGCCTCAGTCCTTACAACAGACGACTTGTAGAGCCGTGATTTCTGCGCCCTTGGCCTCACTCTGGAAGCATCTCGGAAAGTATGTCATTAAGTGGATCGATTGGATTGTTGATGTTCCAACTGCATTGAGTATTTCCATCACTGACTTAGCTAGTACGACATCGTGATATGATTGTAGTTCCTAGCTATGATCTTTCAGCTCGACAATAGAAAACGTCGGCAACTCATCAAAATCTTGTTCCTTCATATTCCAGTCGTATTTTCTGAATTGACGCCCTAGACTATCTGGTCTTTGGATTAGAAGTTGGTACCATTATAACCAGTTCCATCGCCACGGCCACTTCCCGCACGGTTAGTGGTGACATCTGGTTGGGGGATCACCTCATCGGCGTATCGTGGAAGGTCCGACGGGTTGCTGGGAATGGTCACTTCGTTCGTAACGACACTAACCAAGAGATTGTTGAGGTTGCTCCTGGCCTGAAGATCACCATTGGCCAATGTAACACGCCAATGGAGGTGCTTCTGCAAGTAGGGGGTGACATGCTGCGGCGTAAGACTATCGATTAGGCCAGCAACATAACGCTCGACGAGAGCGAGAGTGAGAGGGACTTGGCCGGTGATTCTCTGTCCTGAAGCACGGCCCTGTTGACAGTTTTTGCACGAGGTAGTCTCGTCTTGGCCGAACGTAGCAAAGGCACCGACGTGAGAGTGGTTGGTCACATACAACAAGGGAACCGTGTCGTCGGGGTTGCCCAGGAACACGTGGACGACGTAGTTGCCTCCGAGTTCGGCCTTTTCGGCCTTGATGTTGACAAGCCATTCAAGGTACTTGTTGTCGGTACCAATCAAGCTCTTCAGGTCGCGATCCTCTGGAAGACTCAAATCCCCGGGCTCATTGGTCTCTCGGAGTGGCTTTTGCTCATCTTGTTCCGTAGCCAGCGAGAAGGTTGAGGCCGAGACTGGAGAGTTTTCGGCCTTCAGATGTGCCTTGGCACGACTCTTGATCTCCTCGGTAGAGGTTTTGAAATCTTCCTCGCCACTCCTCAAGATATTGGCAAAAGAGGCAGTCTTCCCATACACCCGGTCCAGCTCGTTGAGGATGGACTCCTTGGTAGGAAATTTCCAGGACTGAGTCTCCGGGTAGACGTATCCAAACTCAGTGGTGTATCTGACACCCTCGGACGTCCAGAAGACTTGATTGTCCTTCGTACCGGACTGCGCAAATGGCGCCAGCGGGGTTTTGATAGTCTCCGGGTCACCGGCTTTAACGATGAAGTTACCCCAGCTCTCGCCCGCACGTTGGTCAGTCACATAGGTCGATGGGTCGTTAGGGTTGTCGTGGCAAGCTTGCCAGATAGCAAAGAGCCGGTCGACGTTGGTGTGATGGAGCCAGAAGATAGGGTCAAACGCGGCAATTGCTGGGTTTCCCATGTGCCCACTGCCTCCAGAGTAGGTGTGGATAGCATTATGAATATCTTCAATACTACCCCATTCGGCAAAGTTAGGCTGACCCGGTTGCTTCGGAGGGTTGAACCGGTTGTGGGACGCAGACCCAAAGTCACGATACGACTGAAGGATAAAGATGACACGCTCCGTCAGATTCTTGCCTCTTGAAGCCTGTTGAGGGTCAGTTCCAGAAAAGAACTGTGTCAGTCTCTGAATCATCCTGTTGTTGGGCTGGTCAGGGTAGCGAATGGTGCCTCCGACCCTCGGGAACTAAGAGCGCCGATCAGCATTACGCAGACATAAAGATGGGCTAAAGATAAAAGTACCTGATTGATGCTCGTATTCGTGCGCGACTCTCGGAATTTGTAGGTTGCCAGTGGGTTTGGATCGATACGAGAATCCTTCTGGTTATTATGGGGACGCTTGACTTGGACCCTAGCTTGGGATGTAGCCTCTGCTGGAAAGACTCCAAGGTCAGGTCGAGCCCAGTCCCAGTATGGCATTCTGAAGTCTTTGGCCGCCTTCACATAGTCGTTTCGACGTTCATTCTCGTCAAAGTCGTTGGCGACAGCGTTGACATGCTTGTACAGCTCGGCCTGAGCCATGTCAGAAAAATGTCGATCTGACGTTAGGTAGAGCTTACCTCGAAGAGAGCAAGATATGGGCGGTGCCAGGTGAGAAAGAGAATCGAGCTATGGGTACAAAATCCCCCGAAATCATTGTCGACTCTAATCATCTTGTTGTTCCAGGCCCTGTCTGGCCACTTCTTGTACGGGAGTCCATGGATACCTGCTGGTGTCAGAACCTTACAATCCTCTTCTCATACATTATAGTTCCCAGTGCGTTAATCTAATCGAACAGCAACGTCGCAAAATGATAAAAAGCGACACGATGATCAGTAAGAGAGGAATGCTATAGCTGATTTTGCCAAAAAAAAGAGATAACTCCCCGACGGGGTCAAGGAATACTTCTCCAGTGACAGGCGGATATCCTCACCATTAGACTATCGGGGGTAGATAGATATTGACACGATTAAAAAAAATTGTACTTGCCAGCAATCTCAAAGAAGGAGAGAGGCGAGTCTTCCTTCACCGAGTTTTGGAACCTCTCCAAGCCTAAGAGATACAAATTCCACTGATCAGGGTGATCCTTGATCATGTCGCGCACTTCCATGCGCACAGGAGGTTTGGCTTCCAGGCGTGAGCTATGTATTGTAAAGGGGGACTTTGCCAGTTGACAGGAAAACACACCTGGATTGTCTGCCTTGATGCCGCGGACAAGCACGGGTCCCTGAGTTCCATCTGAAGACATGTTGAGAGTGAGTGAATCTGACGATTGGTGCTTTTAGGTATGAGAATATAAAGCAACCCCGGAGTTAATGGCTAGCAGATACTTAGAATATGGCTTATATATGTTTGCCGGCAAGTCCTACATGCTTCTATGTACACAAGATTGCGACACCTTTGCCAAGTTTCAGGCAGAACTGCTGCCTGTAAAATTTTCTTCGAATTCGTAATCGTGGCGCATATCACCATAAGATATCTCTTGTTCGGGAAAGAAGTCGGAATGACAGAGTAAGCACGGGGCGCTCAGCCAGCCATGGCGTCTCAGCTGCTTTCAGTCTTGCGGCAAAGAGCCAATGACAGATTCCCTGGATTACTCACCGAGATGACGGGCAGATACGATAGGCTACTTTCTAAAACATCCAGCCACCGTAGTTCCTGGGCAACAGCTTACCTCGGGCTCACTTTAGGTGATGAATTGTTTGTCAGGTTGTTCCTACTGATGTCTAGGCCAAGACTGAGTGGGTGTAAGCGAAGGCTGCATGTATATTAGAGAACAAGCAAGAGGTCATCGTCTGTGGCTTGAAACTTGTGAACGACAGCAATCACAACATGACTTGGATGATATCCAAGTTTATCTTCAAGCCCATTTTCGTCCCTTTTTCTTCGTCACGTCAAGATTTTGAGGAACCCTGTCATGCGGAAGTGGGTGTGCGAATAAGTATGAAATATGCTCAAAGCTATTCTGGAAGTTAAATTTTCTACTCGCATGGTTTGTACCGTTGTGTTGCGAAGTCATAACTTAGGACTTAGTCGGCTCAGATGACCCTATAGTACTAAATAGATAGGAAGTTTCTGATATCCGCATATCAGGCGAATGAAACAAGAGAAAGATAATACAGGCGCGGGATCAAGAAAAAGAGAGAGAGAGAGAGAGAGACAGAGAGAGACAGAGAGAGAGAGCGAGTTGGTCCACCTAATTACTTCCCCATGCAGCTGCCAGCATTGGGGTCGGAACTATAAGACACTTGTCAGCGAGAATCCTTCTTGGATTACTGTGAAGACAGGGGGCCGAGGACAAACTTACGCGTATTCCCAATTCCAATAGGATGTCTTGCCTCCTCTATAACAATTATAGGCCTCCTTCGACAGCCCAGACATGCATTCGGCTTGTCCTAGAACTCGTTTGCCGCTGTTCAAGTTCTATCAATATATGTTAGAACACCTCCCTTGGAATGATGAGTAGAAAGCGAGATCTAGACTGCAAGACATCGCTGTGTAACCTACCTTGATGGAAAAGTCCCACTTCAAGCCATCCGCCTCCTGCATGCAGAATGTTCGGCTCTCCTCGCCAACAAAAGCCTCTTTAGCTACACCGGCTATTGCCATGCAGGCAAGAGAAAGGCGGTCCGCACCCACGGCTGTAACCTTCTGCTTGAGCCAGCTGCCATAGTGGCCGATCATGCCATTGGGGAAACAATCGGCATTGACCTCGGATCCGGCAATCGCCATAACGGCAAGGAAAGCAGTGGGCTTCATATTGTTGAGAGTGAAGTTATTGGGTCAAAAATGAGGGGCTTTTCTCGATGAGATGAGTGGATGAGAGACACATTGACAAAGAGAGGTGGGAAATGACATAGGATAAGGACTTATATAGATACGTGTACTCGGACTGATTCGAGATAAGACGGTCCAGGGATAGTACTTTTCCAGCTATTCTTGGTTTCTGTGGGATGACTCCGCCATCCGAGAGCGACTATCCCCAAACATCAGAGAAACTAGAAGATGCAGATGAGTTTGCCGCCTCGATCTCGTGGTGCGTGCGGAATTGGCCAAGGCCGATGTCTGTGTTGCCGTACCCAAAGCGGGATATACTTTTGCTGTCTGATAGTCAATCAACTGTGAAGTAAAACCAACGAAACAAATTTGACGCTGAACATCTCCTGGCTCCAAGGGTCTTTGCTATGATGATTGTCGATCTGGTGATAAGCTGGACTGGCAAACATATAATTACGAAGCCCACAGCAAACTATCCTCACCTAATTGAAGACATAGTCTTGACTAAAGCAAACAACAAAGTATTGAATTTTCTTTGTTCACATGTTTCATGGCTTACACGCATGAGCCTGTCGTTCTGCCAGTACTGGTTACGAGTTTTCTTCTCAACTTTTTGCCTCGGCTGCTCGACAGATTGCATTCCATATTGTTTATAATGATGTTGAGTAAAGTCGCATTTGCTCCTCGCTACCTGCGACTCATCTCGGCACACGTATCGCGAGGTTATTGTCCAATCTGCACGCTGAAGCCAGTACGTGGCTCAAGAAGTCGATGGTTACTTCTTCGACTGCAAACTGGTTAAAGTAACCCTACCCGCCGTGCCACAAACTATTCCGGGATGCAGCTTTTCGCTGCATTCCTTTCACTTGGAGCTTCACTGGAAGATAAAGTTTGTGTCACTACATGTGTAACATGACAATCTCAGTGAGGCAAAGACATCGGATGAACAGATCAACACCGGAATTTGCCTGATGCTTTCAACCTAAGACGACATGATGCATATACGCGCAAACAAAGCTGTTTGGGTGTTGACTTCATATCTCACGGCCCTAATTTGTCGTCTGGAAATGCAGTTTTCGGGTGTGTCAACTCCTCGAACGGGAAGAGAATCCGATTCTCAAGGTCAAAAGAACTAGACATTCAAGGACAGGCGTGCGATGGCGCAAATCTGGGGACTGAACACACAGATTGGGAGCTTGAGGAGCCGGTGTCGGTTCGGTCATACCTCGGAAGCTTACCGACTGAAGCATCTCTACATGGGGTGAGGTTATCGAAGCTACGACATCAGCCGTGAAACCTCAACTATATAATAAACCCTAGTTCCCACGAACCTTGAGGTAGTGGCACAACAGAACTACACCATCATCTACCTCATTTCCAACATTGCCTGTATCACCCGACTTCTTCGAGAGAGTACGAGATGCAGTTCTTCAAGATCTTCATTTGCAATGTCTTATGCCTCTACCTGGCACTAGCGGGCGTCATCGACGACGGTAGTACCCGGAGTATCACCAGTGATACCGAGGACCGGGAACTGAAGAGAACCGTTCCTGAACCAGCCGTTACCAAACCAAACAGCGACGAAATGCTGCTGCTCGACTCAATTAACGCCGGAAGGGCCACTTTCGAAAAACTGCTTGTCGAAAGCGGCGAAAGGCAAGAAAGCATCTCAAATTCGCCACGCGATGTTGAATCACAGTAAGTACATCAAGTGACTAAGATAGGCTATTAAGAACTCCAGTCGAACCTTGTTTTCTTAGTACAAATTACTGACTCGCTCTTTTCCTTGGGCTCACTAGAACTACGGACGTCGAGATCCGTGAAGCCACCCTCAACCTCACCGGAAGGGCAAATCTTGCAGCCATGAGTGACTCATTCGCGTACTGCGTGAGTAACTCCATTCTCTTGAAGTGTCAAAAGCACCACATCAGCTATAGCACTTTTCATTGTAATCTGCTCGCCTCTGTCCTCGAGAGAAGTTTTCCATGCATCATGACATGATGTTTCCTCTGACTGACACCACAATTCACAGGTCGCCTGCGTGTGGGCGTGGAAAGCCGCCACCGACAGCATGAATCTAGGCCAAGCAAAACAGTTCCACAAGTAAGCCAAGTTCAACATATATCTACCTTGGACTACATATGGCAATATAGAGCTGACGCAGTTTCAGATGTTTCTGGTTGGAATGTTTTGCTGGATCACATGCCTGTGCGTCGCATCTGATGGAATGGGCTCGAATAATTGGTGGCGGGCCGGATGACTTCCCAACCGACGCGCAGTTCACACAGGCTTGGCAACAGCTTTGGCGTCCAATGTACGAGCCCCTCAATCAGAAGGTGATCGAAGAAGAATAGTAATTCGTACCAGTCACATTCTCAACAGGGCGTCTGTTTGGCTAAGTGAGATCTGTAATGTCACGATGCAGAGAACTGTTGAAGTAGCTCTTGCGATACTTGATGGAAGTTGACGACCCGGTGCGATATGTGATAGGATTGGGAGACACGGAGATCCTTAGCCTTTGAATTTTTCGTTCATACAAGGTTCAGAGCCATGATAGTTCGGTTCCTTGGGAAGAGTAGTAGCAATTGATCCCCGTCCCAATTTGGCATATCTACCGGCCTCGAGGGCCATGATGGCAGTTGCTTCACCTTGGATGTTAGATGATAGGTAACATACCTTACCTTACTGTAGAGATGACCCCATAAGGATACTAAGCTATATCACTACAGTATTCGAAGATGCAGGACCTAGAGTAATGGTAAGGTACGGGCGCTCGAATTGAGATTCAAGACGGACTGAATGAATTTATTTCGAGACTTTTGAAGCCGTCTAAGGCTGCAAAAGAAACGGGACTTTTATTGCTATTTATTCCTTTTCTTGTTCATCTACTATATAAATAGTAAGCCCGTATAAGTACCTTATGTCTATGCAGAGTGGGTGCAGTTACTTAACCGAGGTACCGACGGTGATACAATCCATATTGGAAAACACGAACGCTGTGGAGGCGAAATATACGGGTTGTCACGCTGTAAGATCAGAGAGAAGAGGTCTTCAACATAACCACATATTGTCCCAGCGGGTCTGAACTTCCAATAAGTTCTTTTACCCCAGCCCAATGTTCAGTTTATTCGCTGGATTGGAGGACATTGCCAGAACAACTCAAAGTTGCGCCTTGGATGCGGACCTAACGAGGTGGTCTCAAACAGGATGTGAGGGTTGGCTGTCAGATCTCCAGGTGAGGAGCGATGGTAGTCATCTGTTAGAAGTACGCCGTAGACAAGGGACTGATGCTCCTGAGATTGTCGACGTGCTCAGATCCGCGCCCCGCTCGTCGATGTCGTCAGCTGCCGCCGGGAGCGGACCGGCGGGCGGCGGGCGGCATGTGCGAGTCGCTAGCTGAGACTTTTGATGACGACGCTCGTCTTCTTTGCCACAAGAGGAGAGAGACGTTGTGCTGACCTTTGGAATACTCACTACTTACTCCACGGGACATCGTGGTTGAGTCGACGTTGTCAAGAAATGGTGTAAGCCTATCATCAAGGCTAATTCATTATGCCGACGCACTGATAAGCATGACTTCGGAAGGGGGCGTTTGTAGGCTCATGGGAATGTAGCTTACCGCTTAGGAGCGAAAAAAAGGGCGTCGATCGGGAAGAATATTGCTTGCAGGGCGAGAGGACACTAATGAAGGGGACCAAGGGAGACATCGGTAGGTAGACAGCAAGTGGCGTCGAGGGCGGGACTGAAGAAAGTGAGGGAGATGTCTCGGGTTTTGCAAAGCATGGCGATGGACCACATGCGCGAGTCTGCCGTGCGACGCGCACTTATAACGGGTTGTGGGCGGTAATCGTGAGAAACACTAGTTGGGTGACGAAGCCTTGTTCAGTTGACCCTTGTCGTTGCGTAATCACAGACATTGGGTATGGATTCTGTGAAGTTCATTGCTCTGGGCTCAGGAATCGTAACGCTTGCATCCGACGCGAGGGATGATCTGGACACGGTGGACTCCGACTAATACTATCACCACCATTACCCGGGACCCCTGACGGAAGCCACGCGAGAAAAAGAACCGCAGTTGTGTGGGGTTTACCCGCTGCGGTGGGATATACGTGTTTCGAAACATTTTCTGGGGAATGCTGGGAACGTGTGTGGGTAACCTCGAAACAGAGTTCGGATGGAAAGAAAAGATCGACATTGACAGTGACCCATTCGCGCGGCGTCATGGGATAACTTGCCCCGTCCGGCGAGGGTCATCCGAGGGGGACGGGTATCACGCAATCTGCGGCTCGATTAACATTTGGGGAGTCAAGACTTGCGGCTTAAAGTCACACAAAATCATCACAGATCCATTTAACATGAGAACTGAACCAACAGAAATCGATGAAGAAATGAAGTCATGAGCAAGCCTAGGGATAAGCAATAAATGCTCAGTTGCCCTCTCTTTCCAAGACTCAAGTGTGTAAAACATGGCTTACGAATAAGTAAGTGAGGCTGGAACGAGACATATCTTCCGGGACGGACGAATACCTCTTGTCATTACGGCTGTCTTGTATCATTCAATGAGTGCACCGTCTCAAGCACTGACAGCTGTCGAATTCGACAACACCTCAGCGCTGATCCATCAGTAATTGTTTGTTAAGACATCAGGTAGTCTTTGCGAAGTAAGGACGAATTAGTCTTAATTATTACACATGAATGTGAATATCATAACAGTGACAGACTGATACCAGTCAGAGCTGGTCGTCATGTCTCCCATCAAACCGGTCATAAACATTTTTCCTTCGTAATAAATCACTCCAAACCACTAGCTCCTTGAAGTGTCGTCCGCTTCCTAAGATTCATACGTATCGGAACGGGCAAAAGGGCGATGAAGGCTACAAGCAGGGTCCCGAAGAGATTGAACGAATGAGTGATCAAGTCCATTGAATTCGTAATCGAGGGGATCTCTGCGAGATCCGAAGGAGACGGCGGCGGTGACCGTGCGTTCCTATACAAGCTCGACTGGGGCCCCCTCCCACAGCCTCATGCCTTTTCCCCTCCTCAACATTGAGCCTCGAGAACTAGACGAATGGCCTTTCTCATCCCCTCGGCCTTTCTCATCTCCTCAGCCTTTCCATCTCCACGTCGAACGAGACGTTTACAAGTCTGTCACGAGTTAGCATCTTTTTTGATCCTTTTATTAGTTAGGTTGTGTGGCAAGAACTCACCCTCGCAGTAGTCGACAGTGGTGGTGACAGTGACGGTGGGCTTGGGCGCAGTGGTGGTGACAGCGGTGATACCCCAGCAAGAGCAGGCGGAAGAGTAGGCAGCAGAGTCACCGCATGAGGAGGCGTAGGCGGGAATGAGGGTAGGAAGAGCGGTGACCTGGCGGTTGGCGATCTCGCCGTTGCGGCGGAGACGGGCGGGAGCGGCAGTGACGGTAACGGTGACGGTGCTGGATAAATAGAGTTAGTCTATAACATATCACCAAGCAAGTGTATTGATGGAGAGGTGTCGACATACGTAGGGGAAGGGGTGACGGTGGCCTGCATGAAGGAAGAGCAGTCGGCCTGGCGGGAGGTGATGGGCAGGAGGCCGTCACGGGTACCGGTGACCTGACGGTTGCAGTTGTTGCCGGCGCAGGCGCGCTTCTCGACGACGGAGCCGAGAGCCAAGCTGACGAGGGAGAAGATGACGGCAGCCTTCATTTTGACGGTTGGAGGAGACGATCGACTGAGGTCCTAAGAGATGGATGGGAGTTGATTGGATGGATCTGGTAGGAAGTCGGTGGATGAGGAAAGGGAAAAGGAGGGAGGCAAAGGAAACGGTTACATGGAGACGAAGGCACCGTGATATATATCCGTGAGATGCGGGATGGGACCTCGATTGTGTTGGTGGTGGACGGGTTCGAGTTGGACTGGGGGAACCGGGTCCCATGCTCCTCGCAGACAGGGGACTAACAGAACTGGGACGCAGATGCGAGCAAGTTTGGTACAGCAAACAGCCAGCCAGCCAGCCGGCCGGTTCAATACGAACCGCAGCAGCAGCCACAAGAGTAGCGGAGTTCACCCGCCCATTCTGAGCAGCGCCCAGAAGAGGCGGCGATAGGAAGGGCGGGTCATCGACCGGGACCTGGGATGAACCGACAGGGGTAGGAGGTTGGTTATTCCAAGAGCCACGGGCAGCAAGCATCGTGGGTTTACCAAAGAGACATATTGGGTAGCTAGGCTCCCCCGGTACAGTGACACCCTGTTCCTGAGCACTAGACAGGACCAGGGGTCGAAAGAGGGGGAGCCTGTAGGAAAACATGGAAAAGCGAGGAAGAAGCGAACCGCAGTAGCTCCAGCCCGTTCAGCCCATCTCCTGGCGAAGGTTGCAATTCCCACCTATCAGCAGGCTGGACATCCGCATGAGGCAGGTTGAGAATAAGTGTGGGCAGGCGGCGAACAGCAGGAACATGAAAAGATGCGCATCGTAGGCGTAGCGTGCAAAGTAGCGCAGCGTATCCGCAGCAAAGGTTGGCCCAGGAGGATGGGGCCGAGACTGTAAGAAAAGGTACCTCTTAGCTGACAAGCAAGGTCGAGAGTGACATTTGACCTCAAGGGCTAGTGTTGCGATGAGAAACAAAACGCGTGTGTTCTTCTTCCGCCCTCGTGGGAACCTCGAGATTGATTTTCCACGCCCCCTTGCCCACGCTATCACAGCGGGGGAAGCTGGTCTGATTCGGCCTAGCCCTAGTATTGACGTCGGGAATTCCTGGAGAGCCTATGAAAGATGCCCTGGGACGACGCCGGTTGCTTCGCCGAGAGACAAAGGGCGAGGATCACATTCTAGTTTGACTTCGCGGCCGGATAACAAGGGATGTTACCTGGGGAGGCATGTTGGGCAAACGGCTCGAATCTCGTCGACGCTATCGAAATCTGCACAACGCGCGGCTTAGCTGGTGGGCATCTATGGCCGATTTGCTATTGGTAGTAATGACACAGCGAGAGTTAGCTTGTGGCTGTTGTCTCTGCTATTCTGGTGTCGAAGAAGAATTCATGGCGTCCTCAGCTGTGTCCTGGATTTGAGGCGGTAGCGGGCGACGGAAGCACCAGGTGCGGAGGCGATTGGCAGAGAGACGCCGAGGTGTGACGGTACGAATAGATCATCCGTTCAGGCGCGAGCTTGACTTTGCTGTACGGCTACAAGGTACCATGACTGCAGGCAAACAAAGAGGAAGCCAGTCGGTGGTCGAAGCTGTTTCTCTCTTCGAGCTTCTTGGTCTGCCAGGGGAGCTGACCAGACTCCTGGGATTGCAGAAGCGATGCGCTGTTGGAGGCGGTCTTAATTACCCGTCAATATCTTACCCTAGTATCGTTTTGATAAGTGAACTGTTGGATGGCGCGGCCGGAGACGAAGCATAGATCTGGACGGCTGTGCCTCAGTTCAAGGCCGTCTCGGAACTGGCTGGAGTCTGAACAGGAAGAGTATCCGTAGAGTTTGAACGGCTGTCGGCAGGGTGCAGCATCACGACCCTCAGTAGGGTGCCAGGGTGTGTATCCGTACAGCGCGGGGAAATCCGATATGCAGAAGGGAAATGAGGAGAAGCGAAGCAAAGCAAAGCGAAGGTAAGTCTAGGTATGCAGGCAAGGTCATGGGAGTTACATGGGCTCTATACTCCGTAAGTCCAACGTCAATGACGGGACGGGGAGCGAAAGCAAAGTCAAGAGCGAAGAAAAGTCCAGCGAGAAAGAAAAAAAAGAAAAGAAAAGAAAAGGAAGAGCCCAAGTTTGGATAGGAATCGTTAGTGGGAGGGAACCCGCCAATTGGAACGCGTCGCTAAAGGGCCGCGCCGCCGACCTGCATTGGCGATGATGTTGTCGGTGATGATCCGATGCGACCCTCGGCCACCACCTCGCTCTTTCTCTCTCTTCAAACTGTACATCGGCCTCCATGGGGAACAATGTAAGCTGTGAATAAATCCATTGGCACAAAAACCTCATAACCTGCACTCTTTTAGAAGTCTTTAGACTCTTCAAGGCCTCTTGGCCTCAATCGGTAGTTGATGAAGATGGACTAAGCAACCCGAGGAACGAATGATTTAACCTCACCCGCGCGGTACAAGCTCTTCAGCTCGGAAGATTCGTTCTCGTGTACAAAGTATAATTAGGCGATTACCTAGACCTGTCAACCGCCCTGCCCATCAGCCCACGGAGTGGAGGGGGGATGTTCCCCTTCCGATAGCCGGAGATGGTCATGCAATGGGGGAAGATTGGAAAGGGCACTCCATGAAGCTTTTATGCTTATGAGCTGTGCTTGCGCACAACCCACCTCAGGGGCCCACCGCCCGCTGTCCTGTGGTCCACCGTCCAGTCGGCACAGGACAGAGCTATCGAAAGCATCAGCGTCGCAAGCCGAAACCCATGACAGCAAACACACTGTACCACCCCCGTCCGCCATGCGACGGTTGTCAAGCGTTCACCTGGGAAGAACGCCTGGCAAAGACCCAGAATAGAGGTTGGTAGCACCGTAGCTTTGCCTTGCGCTGTAACCTTGACCCCGTCTCTGTTGGCAGCCTCTGCTGACCGACCAACAGCGCAAATTACAATGTCGCCGTCAGCGTCCGCTGTTGTTGGTTATTCAACGAAACTGGCTCTGGCCTTCAGCTTATCGAAAGACACTACTCGTACGGAGACGATTGACCACAATGTCTGTGCCTAAACACACCAAGAGTGCCCGTCAACCAGGTCGGCGCCATTCCCGAGCCGGAGGCTGGTTATCAGTAACGGATACAGCATAGTCTCCCACTCTTCCCAACGGCCAAAACGGCGCCAGGAACGCGCCGCTCGATCTCATCGGCGCTGGCCGTTGGGTCAAGGTAAATTCAACTTCCCTCTCTGCCTACTATCACCGCCCAATCCTCCTCTATCATCAACAGATAGTCAGATACCAAGCTGGCACACCTCGAGTCATCGGCTGGACCCTTTCAACGATAACAACTCCGTACTCGTAGAAAGCGAGAAGCGGCGAGAGTCAAAAAAGCTAATCAACAGGGGGAATCCCCCCATACGAGCAGCCCGCTTCACCGAAAGAGGCAGCTGGAGCAACTGGGGGGCGTGCCCAGCGAGGTGGGTGGAGGTTGGCTCGTTGGTCCCGCGCCGGCTGGGGCCTTTTGCTCGACTAAGCTTCCCAATTTCCACCGTTCCCGAACTTTTCTTCCTTCTTTACTCTCTTGAGCTTTTAAGCATCATTATCTTTCCATACTTTGCAAGGAAGGCCGTTGATGTTGTTTTGATTTACCTTCCTTCTGGAGTGGCACGTGGCAACGGTGAGGAAGTCTCGTTTAGGAACTTAGCCCTTCATTTACACTCGCTTGGCCGATTACTTGAGTTCGAGTAGTTCAGGGTCGAGTATTTAGTTTCTCGTCCTCCTCTCCAGTCGCCACTCGATCTTCTCTATCCCCTGGCTCAACTCCATCAATAAGGCTAGTCCCCATCGGCGCATCATTCCCGTTTACAGCCTAAGGTCGAGCAAGAAGCCCACCCGCCCCAGCTCCGGCCCGCCGAGCTGCAAAAAAAAAAAAATCGATCATCAAAGAGAAGGAGACAAAGAGGTGGAAAAGCTAAAGCCAACTTTTCGTTCAGGGCACATGTTTACCTCCCAGTCGCAGAGCCAGGCTCTAGCAGCACGTGTAGACCATGGTAATTAACTTCCGCCAGCCCAGGAAGCGAGGTGGGCTCCTCTCGGTGAATGGAATAGTCCAGCACCTTGGCGGACAGAGGCACGTTGTTGGTATTGCGAAGCTCACTGCTCTGTTCACCGTTGGCTGTCATTACCCCTGCCTCTCCCATCCTCCAGGTTTAAATCCTCTGAAAGATACGCGTGCGTCTTGGGAGATTGCTTCAGACACCCACTCACATAGCAGGTCTCGGTTGCCTTATGCTCTCGCTTGCGCTCTTCCAGGCGTCAAGACTCTGAAGAATATTTACTTCTCAGGACGGTTTATACAGACCTTGAGACTTCTCTGCTCTCGAGCCGAGTCATGAAAATGCCTGGGGCAGCCTCGAGGTTTTAGCAGCGCCACGGTCAAGTTGCGATACTTTTCTTTCACTTGAGGTCCTAGGTCATCAACGCCCAGATACCGGTTCCAAGAGACCTGACTTTCGCTCCTGTAGTGCCATAATGTCCGCGTCTAGGTAGCTCATCCATCAACACCGACACCGGCCTCGAGTTCATCTGCCTAGCGCCAGCACATCGTTCCTTCTGGTAAACAAGCTTGCTTTACCCGGCCGTGATAGTTCTTCCAAGTTCTCCTTTTCCCCTCACCAGCTTCCCCAGGATATTTCTTCGGACATCAAATCTCCGCGAAGCAAAATCGTGCCCTCTCTTGCCATCCCCAGCTTCCTTTCCCCGCCCATCACCGCTGTTCCCCAGCCCTCGAACCACAAAGCATGCACCTCCCCCGCACCGCCTCTCCCCATTGACATGTATCTAACCGTCGTGCTATCCCCGGTGCGGACTAACGCCCCGTCTAAGCAACGTGCGTCCTTCTTCCAAGGGGGTTGATCAAGGCCGTATCTGATTGACGGAGGAGTCTGTCCCGAGGTCTAGTCTCCTTGTCGGCCTCTTGCTTCGACTCCAAATCCACAGTCCGCGGAAGAAATCATGTATATTCTCTTGTTTAACAGGGTACTGGTTGACTGGGCTCTGTTCGAGATCCCGAGGAGCCGATATGTTGTTACCCACGGGAGAGCCGCCTCCCCACAAGCCAGACTCAGAAGCGACTCTCAAGCGAGTGCGTTATTGTCCCGACGAGCAGGATGATGGGGCACCATCTCATCCGATATGATCGACAGTATGTATAGTGGGAGGGAACCATGTATCGTCAGCCAAGCCTCGCGTTCGCCTGATCCCGAGCTGTCTACTCTCTGGAACATCCCTCTCCTCTTCCGACGAACCTCCGGTCTCGCGATGATGCTACCCCGAGGGGAGAAGAAGAAAAGCTTGAGAAACTTGGACATCGGTTTTGATGACTATTTACCGTCACACTTCCTCGTACCCCGCAGATAAAGTCGGAGCCGCGGGTCGTACATATCAGTCTGGTATGGCGACTTTGTTCACTTTCTTTGGCATTGGCGCTATCAAGGTACTAGAGGCACTGGGGGCTCGCATTGACGATAGCGTAGCCCGCGGCTAACACGTCTGGGTCTTTTCGTACTCTTTGGAATTCTATCAAAAGCAAGACTGGCGACAGAGTCCATCGTTGAAGTCGAAGGAAACCAAATTCCTATTACTCGCATCGACATCGCAGATTCGTTTACTCGACACTCATCGAAGGACAGCCTTCCGTACGCGTTGAGCGGAGAGAACGTGTGAAGAGCGAGGTACCCAGAAGATTCAGTGCGGGTTCGGAAAGCAAGAAAAAAGGTATCATGTATTGTTGACTAGGCATAAACAAAACCAAATACTTTGCGCCAGAGAAAGCCTGACCTTACCGCAATTTTCCGCGGTGAGGTGCTCACCAGTCGGCACCAAGATTTCTTGCCGTAGAAACGCCATCCGCTCTCTATATCGTATTTCCTAATCCTGAGCGGTCACCAACCATCCTCCATTTCCCTCGTGCCGCGCCCACCGGGCGGACTCCCTAGATCCGACCGTCTTTGATTGAAAACCAACCACTTCTATCCCCAAGAAGTATGAGGCTCCGCCTTTGCTGGTGATTAAGATGCCTCTTTGGCAGTGCCATGGAGGTCCATTAAGTCAGCCAGAACATCACATCTCCAAAACGATCATCCCAGACCCTCTGGCTGAAAGATAAAGGGGTCAAAGAAGAGATACAAGCGCCCGCAGCCTATCAGCGTCAGAAAGCTTCGTCTGCTGCCTGGTATTCAACTCCAAATCTTGCGTTAACTCGAAAGGCATGCCGTGGCTTTCTCCGTAGCACCGGCTTTTCCAACTCCTGCGACGGCATATGATCGAGGCGAGATATAGTCACAGGAAAGTTACACACTGCGGGTACCTTTACTTTCCATTTGATGTCTGACCATTTGCTCGATCCGTCGGGCCATAATGACCAATGAGCTCTGAAGCCTCGTTCACGACACTCAGCCCAGCTGGAGCAGAGCTGTCACTCCTCGTTCTACCGTGGCCTCCCTCGCTGCTCCTACGCCGCTGGTGGACTGCAGGTGGCCGGCTCATGCCCGATAATCCGCTCCCTGACCGTCGACGCGTATCTGCCACGGCGTCCGGGACTGGTGAGGCGGCCAACTCCGGCACATATGGCGTCGAGTCGAGCTCCTGAAGCGGCGTTCGAGTACCTGCGCTGCCGTGATCACTGCTTGCTTCGCTGGCATTGCTCCAGTGGCGAAGATGCGCATAGGTTCCTTGGGAATCCGTACTTCCGCGATGTAGTCCGATCCACGCGCTCGACCCCTGGCTTGCGCGCTGACTCCTGTCTGGCGCTACATCGAAGTAGCCTCCTGTGTATGCCGAGTCGTAGCTGGCGTGTCGATCGGATCCTGAGCCTTGTGGCACTGCCTGATAGTCACCAACGGAGCCCGGAGTTCCACGATACGAGGGTGTCAAGTCGGCGGTCGTATCAGAATCATGTCTGCGGTGTGAAGGCCGAGGGGACATCATGAGCGGGTCTATGCTCAAATCATCGACCTCTGATGGTGTTGGCTTAAACTCATACATCGAGGGACGTGACTTAGCCCCTGAAGATGTTCCCTTGTTGCTCGTCTCGACTGCCTGGACAACCTTGTTGAGGTGTCGAATGATGATCCACGCAGCCACCAGCACAATGATGAGCAGGCCAACTCCTCCAGCCACGATACCCGCAATTTGTCCCGAAGTCAGTCCATCGCTGTTGCCATCGCCGCTTGAGATAGGTCGCTCTTTCGGAACAGTGCTCGGATAGTACTTAAATACAACTTGGTCCGGATCGGTCGCCCCTGTTGCTACTATCGGCGCTGTGGTAGGTCTTGAGGGTGTCAGAACAGCGGTTGCGGTTACAGTTGTGGTTATCGCCTGCGCGGCGTCGTTCGTCGTCGTGATCGTCGTTGTCTCCGTGACAGTTGAGGGTTCTGTCGAGTAGCAAGCGCTTATGGCGCAGCCCAATCCGTCTCGACAGCAGCCGTAGCTCAGACTAGCTGGGCATAAGTAGTAACTCGCCGGACATGACTGAGAGTATATGACTCCAGACGCCGGAACGCAATTTGAGCCTCTTTGACACTGGTAGCCTTCTGGGCAACAACCGCCTGGACAGCTTGCGTCAGCTCACGATACTAAGACAGGGGCCGGGAACTGAATCAACTCACCACCCAAGACTGTGTTGCATTGGTAATATCCTGGTTTTCCTGCGCAAGTTTGCGCTGCACTTGTGGTCGCGTAGCAAGAATCCGTCGCGCACGCATAGCCTGAAGCGCAACACCCTCCATCCAAGCTTGCCGCGCATGCAGAGTATCCGGTCGCACAAGTCGTTGTGCCCCTTCGATTGAGGTCGTGAAAGACCGTGACGTGTGCCTTTTCCAGGCGGTGCACCCCATCTCGTCTCTTGAATTCCGCCCCTTCGACTGCTCCGCCCAACAAGTCAACCCCCAGGTACAGCACGCAAAGCGAGCAAGCAATCGCCCTCATGGTGGCGGTGATCGAGCGGATAAGCACAAGCGTGGAGTAGAACAATTGAATTACGGAATCCGCCGATCATCTATGATTTTCCGGATCAGCGAGCGTTTTATCGACAGTCTCGAGTGTAGGTAATCGAACGAGCGACAGCGTAAGGTTCTGGAGAGATCGGCGGCGGTGTAAGGAGCGTTTGGATGATCTTTCGACTCGAGTGATTTGAAGAGCCGGTCAGGTTGGTTGTGAAGAGGGAAAGTTATGCTGGTGCCTTGAGGCGCGAGGAGGATCGAGATGACCCAACGGCAGGTGTGTCTCCGGGGGGCTGAGCGGGTGTACAGCACAGCACCGCAGAACCACAAGCAGTCACACCCCACGATATAATAATCGGCGATCGGGGGCACAGCAATAGGGCTGAAGGACGACGAAGATGGGGAAGTTGTTGAACAAAGCGCTTGTTTTCCACTTGGAAACTCTTCGGTCGTATAGCTCGCGCTGGCAGCGTCAAGTTGAACTCGATACCGCGCGTGCGTGTCTGTCTTCTTCTCGTCAGGTATGATCGACCCGACAGCGGGTGGATGCAGATGAAGATGGAAGAGAAGAGGGCGATCATGTACTGTTCGGGAGGGGAATGGACGGATCCCTAGATTGCGGGCATGTGTGACGGGAGGGCCGTGGCTCATAGCTGGCTCCACGGGTGCATCTTTGGGATGATGGGATTTCTAAAGTGGCTTTTCTGTCAGAGTGTCAGCACTCTGGATAACGGACTTACCCATAATGGGAGAAACGAGGGGTGATGTTCTTCCAATGGGAAGTGAGTAAAGTGTAGTCCCAGCCTCTGGTAAGCCACGATAGCACCATGGAGGAAGACCAAGGTGGAGGGGTATTTGAGAAATGGCACTTTCTCTGGTTGCTCTCGATCACCGCCATTGCTGCGAGTATGCTGGGCGCGACTGGTCTCAGACTCGAAGAGCGAATAGAAACGAAGCAGCTGACAACCTGGTCGGACGTTGTATGCGGTGATGCGGCACGACAATGCCTGTCTTACCGTCCAGAGTGGGCATCGTGTGGTGAGAACGTCGAAGGCCACCAATAAGACGAAGGCGTGAGCTGCAAGTCAACGACAAGCAGCCAACGGGAGCGGCAGCTCAATAGACAACGGGCTGGGAAGCAAGCATGCAGAGCAGCGGCTTGTCGCTGGAGGAGCCCGGGACGTAGATGCGAGTGGGCAGCTTGTTGGCGATGCGCATATTTGGGATTGCTGTCTGCAATGTGTTCCGTCCTTGGTCGTCTTTGGGGGCTGTATCCGAGTAAATGCGACACTGAGCCAACACCAGCGCTTCCATAGCTAACGACCAACAGCATCGGACGAGATTTGTTACGTCCGCAGTGACGAGCCTGCGGCCCAGACTTCTCGAGGAAGCATATGCAGATATCCCACAATATCTATTTGTGAAGATAAGATGTCCAACGAGGCTCATCATCACTTGATGAAACCACCTGTCGTCGAAGCCTTGGCTAGACATGGCCTCGAACTGGCCTCCAAGAGCGGACCAGTACCTTTGAAGAAGCTAGTCAATATCCGAGCCACAAGGATGGCTGCATATTCCAGAAAACAGAAGCAAGACATCGATTTGGTGCCCCATGTTGATGCTTGCAGATTTCCCGTGTCTCACGAATCAACGGCACCCTATACGCCAAACGGCTCTGCGAAGCAAGGCCAAGGCTTTGAACGAAGCTAATATCGAGATGACTGCAACAAGTCTGGTGAAGAAGAGATTCCATTACAAACTTGCAATAAAGTCGAGATTTCTTGATACACGTTTGTCTCAACTTGTGAAGGCCGAGTTGTGATGGCACAGTGGTGGATGAAGTCGACTTCGTTCGGCACGGACCTTGCGTTTGGATGACGCAGGGTATGGGATGAAAAAAGAAAGTTGCAAATGAGCGAACCATCCACTCGGATCTAGTTTGGCCATCAGATGAAAACTTGGGAATTTGGAGGTGTGCTGTTACTCGATCAGAAGCCTACCGAGTGTTCAAAAAGGCACCGAGGCAAATTCGCCCAATGCCTAACGGCATGACAAGAAGTGGCAGGAAGACTATTTGTATCTGCGTCGAGGAAACACTAAGAAACTAATACGACGGATCAAAGCCTGATGCTCGATGAGCGTCTCTGAGCCATCGATGAAATCGAGAGACACTGAAGTTCGGAATGGTGTCTTGTTTGCTTCTCGCAACAACGAAGATGCAAAAGGCAAGTTGCTTGGCTTGAGTTCTCTCCGAGAAGGCACGCACCCGACGGCAGAGTCCCGTCGGTGCCGGATGGGGTACGTATTTGTGGACTATTTATAAATCATCTCAGGCACAACGGCATGGCAGCGGCAGCGGTGGAGAATGGAAGGAAAGAGGGAAAGCCTATGATTGCCCATCCCATGGGCTACGGAGTATTGACAGTGGCCCAAGTCCCAACGAAAGGAACATTACCTGCGTAGCTGCCTGCACTGGAGGTAGAAGGGGGAGAAGATCGGCGTGATCACCGATGGAAACGGGCGAGGAAGGCGTGGACAAGGCGTGGGCGCGGCAGGCACACAGCAAAAGTTACAACTTAGCCGATAGCACCTGCCTCGATCTGGATATTCATTTGCCTGAGGCACTTGGAGTGAGGTACAAAATACTGATGAATGACACCCCAAGAGCGGAAAGAGCAGGGACGCCGCACGAATGCAGGTGCGGACTTCCCTTCCACGTGTGCTTCCCGTTTTCTGTGTGCCTGCCCGTAGGTATCTCAGGAATTACTCGCACTTTCCTCAATGTTTGATCTTCATACACCTGCAGTGTCTATTGGTTCGTTGGTATGGTGGTGAGAGGCAGCAAGAGAAGGAGCAAGTGCGGGCAACCATGCCGTGCTTGCCTCCCGTCACCAGTCTTCACGGTTTACCAGACTTCTACGCAGCCTCAGGCACGTCGTATTTAGATAATTGTAGAATCGGACAGGTAAACAGTCAACTCTTGCCAAAACAAATCTAGGAATAACACTCCTCCTCCCCTTACCTAACAAGGACCAAATTCCAGCCCTTGGCGAGGAACGACGACTCCACAGCAATATCGACGGAATAATGGCGAAAAAAGAGGGCAGAACTTTGGCTCTTTGCTCACTCCTAGGCCCCCAATGCGATTGGACAGCGCGAGGGAAACACCGTCGGCGGAAACCTCACCTTGTCAGTGGGCTCGTGGAGTCGAATCGTCCGCCTGAGGTGGGCTCTGGTCCCTTGGAGTTTCTTTACGACCCGCCGCCCAGCCCTCGTCTCCATTCACGCTGGACGCTCCCGCTGGTTGCCCGCAGCCCGACACTTCCTTCAAGAGTCCCCAGAATATCGACAGGACGCTCCGCTGATCAACTGCTACAAGTTCTGCTTTGGGAGACCTTCCCCGGATTCGTCTCATCTTTTGTCTTCGCTTCTGTCTTTCGCCAAAAAGACAAGCCAAACTCTGCCCTGTGCTTCGTGTGTACTGTTGTGCCGTCAATACCTGGTAGGGCACGGGCAACGGCAACTGTGAACGAATACAAGGGGGTCTCCAAGAATGCCATGCTTTAGGTGCCAGGGTTTACCATTCGCAGCCACCCGAGCAGCTCAAAGTACATACTACTGTCGTCCCTCTTGAGACTTACCTTGCAACCAACAAAATACATCTTTGTACAGCTCAAGTACGAGCCTCGACTTGGTGGTCTGTCCAGCTGAGGCAGACAAAACATTCAGAAAGATCGCCTTGACCGCTCAAGTCGCTCCCCTCACCGTCAACCTCCTCATCCTGCCACTCGCAAGCGTCGCAACCCGCACCCAGGATCCCGTCAGCCCGTCTCTCCTCCGTCACCTACCACCTGGCACCAATCTCGTCCTGCGCCATGTGGTAGCATCGGAGACACGAGGCCCGTCTAGGACTCTGGGTCTTACCCAGCTGGAAAGGGGCTGGAAGCCATCGAGAACATCGTCATAACCATCCAGTCTGTGTCATCTCCAGACTCCAGGCACGCTACCCCATGGCTTGGACGGATCAACGGCGGTTGAGGGCTCGGAGAATGCGGGGAAGAAAACCTTCTTCATCACTTGGCGGCCTGCCTCTAGGATCATGGGTGTGTGTGTGGTTGTGTCTGCGTCTCAACCACAGCTAACATCCCGAGCTAACGTAGCGCTCGAGTCGTGTCGTCACAAGCGTGTGCCTCGTCAAATGCTTGCATTCAATGAAAAAAAAGGCAAAAAGGAGCAGGATCATGGAGGATACATGCAGGGCTTGGCACCCACACACCCACGCACCCTACATCGTCCACCTGCATTCAGACCAACTGCCTTCGCTGATTGCCGTCATGCGCTCGATATCCTAATCAATGGCAATACTCGACAATGTCACAGTTCAAGTCCGATTTATAGGCTGCCAGTCAGTTCACGGCCCCTTGCTACACAACAATTACGGCCCATGGGAAATGAATTGAGCAGTGGCCATCTCGGGTCCGCTGGTAGACTGAAAGACGACACCGCGCGGCTCGATTGGTGGATAGACTAGCATAGTCAAGTGACTTGATTCATTCTTCTACAGCCCAATTAATCAACGCAACCGCAGCCCTGGCGACCCTACGGAGACAACCAGTTGTGCCAATCTCCAATTACAGCACTGCTCTTGGCGGAGCTCAAGCCTGGCTGCCTGGCAGAATCAGAGTTCCGAGCCGTCTGAACGACTACGCCATTTAAACTTTGCCGGTTGCTGCAGGGTCCAGAACACAGGTACCGATGGTATTCGTCCACTGACCATCGAGCTCTGGGAGACCTGCAAGGGAGAGGTGAACATCATCAGGCCTCAGGCAATAGTGGCAACGCAGATGGGCGTCCATTTCACATCAAGAAGGAGGCATGACGTTTCTGGCTCGCTACCGAAAGGAATGCGGCAGAAGCCTACAAAGCCATTCACGAGCCGGAACAGTTGTGACAGGTTCAGTGACTAGCCGGGGATTAGAAGCAGCAGAAGCGTCGTCTTAGCTTCGTTTCTAGCTGGGATGACCGTATACGAACTTTGCGAAGAACGCTACTCCACGCCACCTTCTCATTCTGTTCTATTTCTGCCCTATTCGGCTTCCGGTGGTTGGCAAAGGACGCGCTTTTGGCAGCTGGCATCGGACAATAGTAACAATGGCAGTCAAGTCCCGGGCGCGCGGCGTGGCAGCCAGGTATGGCAGATGCCTTGCAGCAACAGGCCAGTCACCTTTGACCAAATACTGGACGAGAGATTCAATGGGCTGTGTCGATTCTCAGAGGTGACAAGGCCATGGACGAACGGTGGTGTATTCGACGAGGGAAATTGGCAGCATTAGGGTCGAATCGTCACAGTGCAAGATTGTACCTCGCCGTGATTCAGCTAGAGTTCGAAAGAGTGCACATGGACACTACGAGACAGCACCTGTCGAAGGCTCCCCCGGTTCGTATGCCATCCCCTCAAGAACACATTAACAAATTATTACCAACCAGCATCTACCCTGTCATTTGGCCGCCCCCCTCTACTCCAACATCCAGACAAGTCTCCGTACCTACAAACGACAGTGCTGTACGAAGTCTCCTGTAGCTCTTCAGGCGTTGCTCTGGCTCACACCTCGCAAGGAAAGCCTTCCTCACGGCTACCAGTGACCACGCACACACAGACGGGAAGAAAATCACCTTCGCATCTCCCGCCAACAGAGAACAGGCACAGACACCAGTGCACCGCCATCGAGACCGGACTGGAGCCAACGGGCTGCAGACATGTCGACCGAGATTGTGACACCCATCTCCGCACCAAGAATCGCCGCTGTAACCCCGCAAATTTCTCCACCTTTCTGCTTCTAGCACATCTTAGTCTTCCAGGATCTCTTGGTCACGATGTGCGTGATGGCACCAGTCTTGTCAGCATTGGGAAGGACGCCGCCGTCGCCGGCTCTTGGGCGGCGGGCCTTGGGTACTCGCTCGGTACGCCAGCGCGACTTGGGATTCGACCTTGACCTTGGTCCATTTTGGTTGTTTTTGGGGGTGGGCGGGCTTTGTTGGAGAAAAATCGTCAAAACGCCTGGCTGAGCGAGCCCCTTTGCCCATTTGCCTCTTGAAGCCTGAAGGTTCTCGCCGTCTCGGACTCTGCCTCCTTTCTTTCAATGGTATTTGAGCCGGCTCTTACCCGACGTCTTACTTGACTCGCACGAGTGCTCTTTCGACTCTTCTTCTTCTTCTTCTCCCCATTCTCCGCCCTCTCCAAATTCCCCATATCTCGCCGTTCTGCTCCAGTCTCCAGAGGCACCACCTCCATTCCCCATCCCCCACGCCCTAGGAGAACGGACCAACAATACGCATTCGTCTTCACCTCAGCGCATCGGCCCCGGCCCCTGGTCTCCCAAGCTTGCGGCCCCGTCGAAAAAGGGCGAGAACAAGAACCCCAGAAAGAGAGAAAAGCTTTGCTCGTTAAAGCCCGTTTACCCTCGGCACCAGACCGACAAATCGATTCTTAAGCAGAAGGCAAGCAGTATTACGCTGGAACAGAGTCAAGGGGGGAAAAGAGAGACGAGGGAAATACCCACTACACAGACTTGGTCGACTCCCTCCAGTCTCCACGAGCTTCTCGATTCTACCTATTTCACCCCTCCATCCCATAAGGCACCACCAGCAAAACCAGCACCACCTTGCGCCCGCTGGCCCCGACCGTCACCTATTACTGCGGGACCCTACCCGACATCGTGAAAGCCCGTCTTCGCTCGTCTTCTAGGCCAAGTAGCCTCGGTCCACACACTCTCACCGCAGGCCTTCTCCCTTCTCTCCGTGCGTGATGTAGGTGTAGGGCAACTTCGTCCATATACCACATCTTTGAGAGAAACACAACTCCAGCAATCTTGAGAACCGCCATGCCTGTGCGCGCCGCAGGTTCCAGCTCTTGAGCATCATGTTGCTGTATACTAAACTCGCGCCGCCAAAGGCTCCCAAGAGACGATCCAGATCAGGTGAGTCGATACCCAAACGCTCTGCCCTCTGCCTCCGCTTTGTTCCCTCCCGCCCCCAGCCAAGTGTTTCTTGTTTGGGCCAATTCACTGCGCGATCGCGCTTCGCTATTGCCGCTCGAATGGCTTCGTGATGCTGCCCCAGATCTCGCACCCTTTGATCCCGTCATGACACACTTGCCTTTACTGGTCATAATTTGAGCCGATCTCTGACATGAACTCATTCGCTTCATGCAGGATGTACTTATTGGTGAGTCAACCCCAACCAACCCCTCTTCACTGTAATGACCCAAGCTCTTTACTGACTTCGTTGAACAGCAAAGAAAAGGTACGAGCCTCCCAATTCGGAGAACCAACTGTTCTCGAATCGCGGCAGCGAATCCTCCAAATCACATGCCAAACGGTTCTAACTGTGATTCTCCTGCCTGCAGAAAAAGAAATGCGACGAATCCCGCCCGCAGTGCTCTCGATGCGCCGAGCGCGGTCAGGAATGCTCCTACGAACCAGTCAAGCCTCGACAACGCAAGAAGCGTGATTCGATTGCCGGTTTCGGTTCCGACACAGCATCTCTCACGAGCGGAAGCGCCCTCATTCGACGATATTCAGCACCCGATGCTACCATTAGACGCTGGAAAGAGGAGGCGCTGGACGACGAAGACGATGGAGCGGCGGAGGAAGCCATTCTAGAGGAACCGGAAGACAGTGCCGACCCGCTGGCCTACGACTTCAAGAAGATGTTTGGTCTGCATCAGGACAAGGACGACGCTCCGTTGATCTCTCCGGTGGATTCTGTCGCTTTCAATCTTTCGCTGGATGATGCAGACGAGGAAATTGTTAGCCGTCGCTCTGTGCAACAGGATGCAATTCAAAATCTCGCAGTCACACGGGCTCAGCGCCACCCGGACCTGGCCATGATAGCGCCTGTCCCGGTGGCCTCGCCGCGTCTCGAGTTTTTGTTCCCGACGTTCTCCGAGTTCTCGGAACGGCCAAACCGTCGGGCGTTGGTTGACCACTTTACCAACGTCATGTCACACCTCATAGTGCTACGAGAGACAGAAGCCGGGAACCCGTTCCAGCAACTTGTGCTGCCGCTGTGCCACAGGAGCAAGACCGTCACAAACGCTATCTATGCGCTCGCGAGTGCACATTTGGAAAACAGAGGCTGCGGTCACACAGAAGAAAAGGCGGTCTATTTCCACAACCAGGCCATCCAAGGCCTGGCTCGGCTGATTGAACTAGGCGGGGAAGCAAACAAAAATGAGCTTTTGGCCACGATCATGTTGCTCGTCTATTACGAAGTAGTAAGTTTTCTTGTTTCCAACGTCTTCAACGCACTCTCAACTAACCGATCGATAGCTTGTGCAACAAGGCCGGTCCAATATCGTTGATGGCCATCTGAAAGGTGCCATTGCAATTATGAGCGGCAGCAGTGACAATACGGACCCGACCACCGCTTTTCTCGAACGCGTAAGTTTCGTCTATCCCGGCCTGTGTAAGTACCATTTGGCTGACCATTACGTCAGGCATTCCGTTTCTACGACGTTATTGCTGCTCTTTCTTTTGGCACAGCTCCCCTTTCCACCGCACCAGCGACAGGTTGCCTCATCCCCTTTCCACCGGTTGACTCTCCTACCACATCACCTCTCAACTCTGTCGATACACTACTTGGCTTCTCTACAACCCTCTGGCCCATCATTCACCGCCTTTCGAACCTCCTCGCTCTCAAGACTGAGCTCCAGACAGCCATCACCAACGGTCAGCTCACAAAGGTCGCTGTCCTGCGCTCCGAATTCGAGACCACTTCGGACGCAATTGAGCACGCACTCAAGCAATGGCAGCCCAGCTTTCCGCCAGGTTTCTCACCAGACACAATGGACGATCTGAGCTCAGATGAGCCTGATGCTGTTTCTGAGCGCGCACGCCTGCACTCGATTCTCAATAATGCCCTCGCTTACCGCCACTCTGCGTTTGTCTATCTTTACCGCAGCATTTACGGATACCCGAGGCGGCACCATCTTGTGCAACATCATACACATGCGGCACTAAGCCATTGCGCCGCAACAGTCAATCACGCCGGACCCATGGCGGCTCTTTTGTGGCCGCTGTTTGTGGCAGCATGCGAAGCCATAAGCCCGAGCGACCGACAACTAGCCCGACAGGCTTTTGTGGCCGTTGAACGCAGGCAGGGCATGACGAACATTCAGCGCGCGTGGACGATCGCACAAGAGGTTTGGAGGCGAGCAGACATGATTGACGATCATGCCGCGTACGAAGATCATGCCATTGGAATGTCCACACCTGGCCAACGGCTCGGCAAAGGAGCTGACTTGTGGAGACGAGTCAGCGAGGACATGGGCGTCACGATTGTATTTGGGTGAAGGGACACGAATCGTCGTCTCTTTGGATGCGTGCTTGTGCATCACCGCCCACCGTATATAGTAAGGAGTCATCGATGAGATTGAACGTAATGAGCAAAGACAGGCATACCAGGGAGGTGTGGTTTACATAAAAAAAAATTCTACGGGGGCGGGGGGTCAACGGTAACATGACGGTGGTTTCGGCGCTACCGGGTCTTTTGAAGTTGTACATGAGGAAGCAGTATTCCAAAGGGTGCCAACCGGAGCGGCATGTGTGTTTGCGGGATGAGGAGTTTATCTGAGTTTTACGATATCATCAACTTGTGGTAGGCGTTAGTTACTTCAAGTTTCTCTTCATCGTCTGACCTATCTTGCATGAGGCAACTTTTGACCGTGAATAGCATGGCTTTCTGTCCTAGATTAAGGGCAGCTGAGGGCCTAAGTGAAGGGTTTACCGCCCAGTCTCCGATCCCCAATAGGTAGTGCCGTCACTGGTGGCACCAGCCGGCGCGGGCTTCCCGTGGTTCCCGAGGGCGCAAGTGGGCTGACGCGTGCCTCGGGGATCTGGGGTAAAGCGGGTCATTTTTGATATGCCCTTGTGGGCAAGGAGGGTAGGGGAGGAGAGGGGAGGGGAAACCGGCATGATTCTGAGTAAGCCTGGCTGGATATTTCATGGAGGTGAGACAAATCGCCCGGAATTTCACTTTCTTATGCATGGTCAGGTGAGAATACTACACCAAGGGTTCTTGATGTTTGTTGAAAGGGGTTGGATGGATGAGCGAGGCTGGTGAGGTTTTGAGAGGGTACAGTATGGCAGGTGGGTGATGAGCAACATGGCTCTGTGAGCGCGTTTGGGTACCGGTAGCATGGGCTTGGCGAGAGAAGAGGTCGTGAGGGAGTTCTTCAAACATGAGGAGAGGATTCTGAGATGTGATTTAAGCAAGTGCCGACGCATTGGATACTTTCAGGGTGAGGGGGGGGGGGGGGGGGAAGTCTCCAAACTCGCGGTGGAAGTAACTGCCTGAAGCGATACGTTCCGACATGAAGTCTCTCTCTCTCTCTCTCGGCTCTTGCTCCTAGTAGTCACGAATCAATCTCCTCACCGATACCTATGCCCGGCTTGTGCAAGCGGTGAGACTCGGTGGACGGCAGTTTGAGAGAGGACAGAGTTTGGATGATGGCACGTGTATGTGTGTGGGTGGCCATTTTGGTCAGTTATCAGCTTTAGTATTGAAGCCTGAGTTGGTAATCTTTCGGACCAAATCGCACGAGGCTATGCTCAAGGTACACGAGATTCCCTGAATGAATTTCGAGTGATGGGTGTTCACTGGACTTGGTCCGTGTCTTGTCGAGATTGCTCGGCCCATGGCAATGTGCTCACTTATACCTTTTCTGCCCAGTAGCCGCGCTTCTTCGGAGGTAGCAACCCCCTCGCCTTTTACCAAGCAAGAATGCAAGATGCATTACAGACTAAATGGATGCAAAACGGACCCGAAGACGCGGAGACTGGTTGAGGTGATTGATGATCATCTCATGCGGATGCCGACTTGACGGATGACGGACCCAGTTTTTCGTGCTTTCCATTGCTTCGGAACTGCTGTGTGCGGGAAGGTGCAGTTGTCTGGGGTCACAATACAATGTGATGAGGCAGGAACCTTCCATTTTCATTCTTGGAGAGCTCTTTCCTCCTGGATTGAATACTTAGTAACTTAGTACAATAAGTTAGGAAGGAGCATAGGTAGATACCTTAGAATGGGATGAGATGGAATTCTCCCATGATCAAGTGCCTTATTAACTACCTACAATATGCATCAGATGGAAGCATTAATTGAATCGTTTCCCTCCGCTTTTCTCCCCCGACCCGACAGGACCCTGGTCCAGACTGCATCCTGCGTCTCCCACCATCCATCCATCTCACCTTGCCCCCGATCCCTTTTCCCCGTCTTCCCCGAACACCAACAGTCCATCGTCCAGTCGTCCGCCAGTCCAGTCCACCGCACGATCGCTCTCCCGACATCCCGTCCAAAGAACGACGAACCATAACCACACAACCTGTCCTGCGCCGCCCTCCGATGCCAATCTAAGACAAGACGAGACAAGTTCCAACGACGCCGAGCGTCCATGCCTACGCCTACCTACCTTACGCCATACTCCCACTTCGAACTCCGTACGCATCAACATCATCGTCGCCTGCGCCTCTCCCGACCGCCTTCATCCCCTAGTGCCCCCAGCATCCCCCCTCCCCTCATTCTTCCTCGCTCGTCTTCGTCACCCCCTTCCTCGGTTGCCTTCGCTCCTCATCTGCCGCATTGCCCAGTCACCATTTACCACCACTCACCAAGCCAGCCCGTCCAAGGTTGCTGATCTTTTTCTGCCCATCTACTTTCTTTCCCCCTCCCATCCCATCCTATCCCATCATCTCATCCCCCCTTTGTTGGTGGTGTAATTAGTGCAGGTAACCCGTCCGTTGCCACCTCTCACTACTTTCTTTTTATCCCCCTCCTCGGGACGGGATGAAACGGCCATGTTTCTACGTTGCACGACTACAGCCCTCAAGACATCTCCATTTCTTCCATGAGACTTCCCGCCGCCATGTCCCACCTCCATCCAACACACATTTGACTTCCGTCGCCCGATCCCTCAGCTGAAGCTTGAGCCCTACCCGCCTGGATCTGGAGCTACAGCACCGCGTCTCCACCAGAACCCCTTTACATCCTGCACAACCCAAGCTTCCCCCAAGGCACGCCGCACCTATCGAATACCTAGCACTCTGCCCCGGAAGCTACACCCCGGTTTAAGCAACCCGCTACAACTCTCGTCGCCCCTCAGAGCCGGGAGATACCTGCCATCTCCACCCAGGCCTGACCTGACTTGGAGGCCCAACGTGGATCACTCTCCGCTGTTCTGCTGCTGCTGCTGCGCCCGCTGCTGTTCTGTCGCTACGCAGTAAAGTCTTCTATCGCTGGTCTGGTCCCCTCTGACCCTTTCAGTCACTCTCCGCCCACTGCAGCGCAGCATCATGCTGCGTCGCTATTGAGAGGTTCCTTCACCTTGCGCGCCATGACCTCCATCGTCAACGGAGCGACCCCCGCGCCCAAGCAGATCCGCTTCGTCACAAACCAAGGCCATCCGCCATCCAAAAGACGCAGGATCAACGCCGCGTGAGTTTTCTGCTTTGCTGCCTTTCTGCTGGTCGTTGCTGTAGTGCTGCTGCTTTGCTACACAGCTGCTGCATGTCCGCCCATGAACCGATTCTTGCATGCAGGAGCTAACGTGACTCGGCCCTCGACAGATGCCTGACCTGTCGCAAACGAAAGACGAGATGCGCCGGCGAGCGCCCCAGCTGCTCAACTTGCGCCAAGAACGGACACACTTGCTTGGGTTATAATGAAGTGATTGAGAAGAAATCTTCAAGTGGCGCCATCGCCACCCGAGATCCCCACCATGACGAGGACGACGACGTAGAGGAAGACGAGGACGAAGACGAACACATCCGGGAAGAAGAAGGAGGAGGAGGAGGGAATCCCGACAAGAGGAAATACGGAAAGAACACAGCTACTGGCCGACGCCTCTCTGGACTCAAATCAGAAGGCGAACAACCGCCCAAGACCGTTGTCGAAACCAATGCTGGCCACTCGCCGACCTTTTTGCGGCGTTCGTCAGAACATAGCTCTCGTGACCAAGACCAGAGCTCTGGACCTCGACGACCCTCACATCCTCGCGCAACATCCTTCTCCGACGATGCACGCAGTACGCAGAGTCGCTCTCCCGTGTCGCACCATACAGATCGCCACAGGGTGCCCTACTTTCGCTACTTTGGCCCGACGGCCATCGTTCCCGGCTACAAGCAGATGGTGGTGTCTGTACGGGACCGCAGGCGAAGCACTGGCGGGTCTGCTGGTGCTACATCTCCAAGCTCCGGTTCAAGTGTGGTCCAGTCCATGGGAATGGCTCTGTCAGGCATACCTCAGCATGAAGAGGTCGCTGTTGCCGACGAGGACCTACCAGTCTACGACCCCAACGATCCTGCGCCAGTCCATCCCCTGGTCCTGCATCTAGTCAAAACATTCTTCTTGCATTTGGGCTGCAACTATCCCTTCTTGAAGGAGGATAACTTCATCCGTATGGTCAAGGAGAAGCGCGTCGAGCCAATTCTTGTCGATGCTGTTTGTGCGTTGGCCGCACGTTTTTCCGACTCGCCACAGCTCGGGCATAGTAAAGACGAAGAGGCGTCTCATGCTGAGCAAGGCCAGTTCTACGCCCACAGAGCAAAGGCTGCCACCGTTGACACTTTCCCCTGTCCGTCTGTAGGCGCTGTTCAGGCGCTTTTGATGATGGCGTACGAAGGTTTTGGGGCAGACCAAGACAGTGCTTTGTGGATGTATTTGGGTCTGGCCATTCGCATGGCCGTTGACCTGGGCCTGCAGAAGATGGTCGGCGTGATATATCAAGGTGAAAGAGACCCTTGGTACACTCGCCACGGAGACCAAGCGAGCAGTGATGCGGGAGCAACCGACGGTCCACAAGAGGACGACAACGGTCTCACCCGCGAAGAGCAGCTCGAGGTTGAGCAAGAACGTACCGATACGTTCTGGGCTGTCTTTGTTCTTGACAGAGTAATATCTTCTGGAACAGGCAGGCCTGTGACAATTCGTGATGACGACTTCGAATTGGCTCTGCCGGTATCAACTCTCGACCCGGCATCGGGCTGGCCGGCCCCCTTTCCCGTCTTCATCCAGATCATCCATCTTTACGGCCGTGTATCCGACGTTCTAAATAACATTCGCAACGCAAATGACCTGACATCAGAGAAGTGGGCAAAGCTTTCGCGGATGGAGCATGAGTTAACGAAGCTCTACCAAAAGCAAGATCCCCGGCTACACTTCAGCGTCTCTAACTTCAAGACGTACTTGAAGTTGGGGCAGGGCACGAACTTCATCCTTCTTCACTTCTGGTTTCATGCGCTCATCATTATATTGCACCAACCTACTCTACTCACCCCTTTTGGCTCGTTGAGGAGCACACATCAGCTTCTACCTAATAGTCGCGAGCTTTCCATGTCTAGCGCCAAGACGATTGCCGATATTCTCGCCTTTGCAGAACTCATCGACCCCAAGAGCTTCATAGGAAACCCGTTCACATCCCAGCCCATGTACATTGCTGCATGCGCTTTCCTAATGGAGTCTATTGCGAACGCGTCGAACCCCACGTCGAGAGAAACATCTCCGCCAAACGAGCCCAAGATGGAGGGTCAGAGACAAAAGTCATCCTCGCATGAGCAAAGAATGTCTACCAAGCACTCTCTCCTAGCGTCGGCTGCCAACCAGAATTACTCTCGTTGCTACAAGAGCCTCCAGCAATTGCATAAGTATTGGGGCGGAGTCAAATACATCCTGACAGCGCTCGACCAGAAGTCCAAGGGCATATGGGACTGTGAGACGTACACCAACGAGGAGTACGAGAGCGCCCGACTGCCTCGCCGAGGCTCAATTGGCGGGCGTTTCCCACATCCATCGACGCCCAATATGCCGCCAATCGCCTGGTCCCTTACGGGCACGACAAACTCGCCAAACTCGAGCCTTACGCTCATGTACCAGAACATGCATGCTAGTCAGTCTGGCCATCACGGCACCATGCAACCTCAACAATCCAACATTCCCACATCTGCGCCTACACCCCCTGGGAACATGATATATGACCCAATCCGTCAGAGCTTGCCCGAGGCGGCTCCCCAATCCATCTTTGCTACTGCATATCCTCAACCACTTATTTCTGCCATGCGACAAACGTCACGTTCTCACCATACGCAGCGCTTGTCGACATCATCTATGAGCCCAACTAATCAAGGAAGAGGCCATTTGCAGTTTGAGGGCATCCATGAAGAGCAAACTTCACCTCCAGCACGCCACGCCGGGCCAATGTTGGCTGCCACTTCACACCCTCAGCAACCGACGTCTTTCACACCTTCGTCACACAACTCTGCAGGATATGACCACTCCATGATGCCATCGGTCTCGCCATCTGGCAATATGCACGATGCGGTATCGCAACAGCATCATAACGGGCAGCATATTGCTTTCGATCCTACATACGCCAACGCGACATACTCCTATCTCGGGCAAGGCATGGGTCCCATCACAGATGTCATCACCTTTGAGAACCCGATTGATATCGGAGCGTTGGGGTTGCCAAACGAGATGATGCCACCATGGTTGGAATATCTGCCTGGGGATGTGTTGGGTCTATTTGAAAACAACAATATGGATCCAGGCTCATAAGTTACTCACTATCTTGTCGATATAACCGGAATCACCATCATCTGCGATCATGTTGCGCCTTATTGTCGTTCCACAGAACTGGACTGTCATTTTACATATATATACCCTCAGAAGTACGATCAATCGGCATACTACGAGCCGGGGCTTGCTTGGGCAACGAAAATCTAGGGGTTGGAATGGAAACGAAAAAGATTATGGGCGGACTGTGTTTTGCGCTATGGCAAATTATTTGATGATAACGGTCTGAGATTTGGTGCAGCCTTTTGGCCGCGTAGTGTTCAGCGTTGTTGATATGCATTATTTGGCGCTGTATTATTTATTCCCAGTTTGTATTCTTAATGAAGGCGGAAATTTTCAGCGCTTGTTTCTTCCCAACATCGTGGTTGGAACACAGTTGGGATTGGGAAATCAACATTCATCATATCAATAAAGGGAATTGTCTACAATGTAGCTCAATTGCCTTGATGTACGTCTTGAGCTGACTTCCATTCTAGTTCAGGAAGCCTCACGTTTGTCGGTAGTCGGTAGTTCACCCGGGGGCATCGGAGCAGCGGAGTCGGAAGATGCTTGGCGGCTGGGTGTAGCCGGAGAGCTTCCCGAGCTTACCTCATCCGCTGAAAGAGCGGGCGGGAAGATGGCGAATTTGAGTCATGATGGAGGGCGACTCTGACGCAGGTGTCGAATCTACACCACGGCGGGCATCGCAACGATGTTTCAGGGACGTAAGATGTACGGAACAGAACTTGGGCTCTGGTGGCCTCGATGTGCGCCGCGAAGAGAGCCGTGGATGGAATTGCTAATGCCCAGGAACACCAAGGTTAAGGATTAGGTAATTATCACAGATTCCAACGGCGATAGCTACGCAGTCGTGGCAGTCAGGCAGCGGGAGGTATCCGTATCTCTAGATGGCCATCCCGGACAGCTCTGACGACACTGACGGGCAAACACATGGGTCAATGGAGGGCGCTAAGTGGACGGGTGGATCCCTTTTGGTTTTTTGCGTGCTGCGTTGGAAGGAAACGAAAGAGAAAAAAACTTGAACTGCGACGATGGAATGCATAGCAAGGCGTGCCAGGACTGGATGTTGCGGGAGGACCGCCCCGGCTAAACCTTGGCCGACCAGCGATTGTCCACGCAAAGATTTTTCCGAGAGACCGAGCAAGAGCTCACCCCGGTCGGGTCCAGTCTGATAGCAGATACGTACCGCTCGAGCAGTGCGCAATCGCGGGTACCCGAGTAATCCCGAGCCAATCTTTTCCGCTGCAAAGGACAAGTTCCCAATTGCGCCTGTCTCGGTCCTAGGTCGCTCCTTCCCCCAGCCGCGGCGCCGCTAAAAAAAGGCCTCACAATTTTTCCCCGGCCACCCTACCTACCTTACTTCCCGTCCCTCGACAACAACAAAAAAGTTTCTCCCTTTTTAACCATCCATCCTCCATCCCCTTGAACTTCACGATCCCTTTGCGCGGCTCTTCGTGACAAGTCCCTCCCCACTCAGCCTTTTGTATTTTTTCTCCGGTTCGATTCACACATCACATCCACAATGGCCTCTTCTGTTCCCTCCACCGGCTCGGCCAAGGTCGACGCCGTCGTCGAGAAGGCTGCTGCCGCCGCCCCTGGCCAGCTCTCCGGCCTTGCCCTCTACTCCAGATTCGCCCTTGCCGGTGCCGTCTGCTGCTCCGTCACACACGGTGCCCTCACTCCCGTCGATGTGTAGGTGCTTTCCCTCTGCCGAATTCCTGAGTTAGGAAGAATCTTTTCCCTGGCCGGTGCGCGCGTGTCCTTTCACAAGCCAAATGGCGGACAGTGGAAGAGAAAAGCCGCAATTCACCAGCGAAGCTCTCTGCTCAATCGCGGCGGACGACAACGACATACCGTAATGGTATCGATCCCATTGGCACAATTGGCTAACATGGCATAAACAGCGTCAAGACCAGAATCCAGCTTGACCCCGCCACCTACAACCGCGGCATGATTGGCGGCTTCAAGCAGGTCATCCAGAACGAGGGTGCCGGCGCTCTTCTCACTGGCTTCGGACCTACCGCTGCCGGGTACTTCCTCCAGGGCTCCCTGAAGTTCGGTGGATACGAGTTCTTCAAGCAGCAGTCCATCAACTTGATCGGCTACGAGAACGCCGTCAACAACCGCACTGCTGTCTACCTCGCCTCCTCCGCTGCCGCCGAGTTCTTCGCCGACATTGCCCTGTGCCCCCTTGAGGCCACCCGTATCCGTCTCGTCTCCGAGCCCACCTACGCCAACGGTCTCATCGGTGGCTTCAGCAAGATGCTCAAGAACGAGGGTGTCGGTGCCTTCTACGCCGGTTTCGGACCCATTCTGTTCAAGCAGTAAGTGCAATATCTTTGCGTCAATATATCATTGGCGCGCGCGATGCGGCGTGACACGTAATCAAGGAGAACAACACAAGCTGACACTACCTTTTCAGGATCCCCTACACCATGTCCAAGTTCGTTGTCTTCGAGAAGGTCTCCGAGGCCATCTTCCGCCAGTACCCCAAGAACACCCTCTCCGACGGTGCCCAGACCGCCGTCAACCTCGGCTCCGGTCTCATGGCTGGTTTCGCCGCCGCCATCGTCTCCCAGCCCGCCGACACCATGCTCTCCAAGATCAACAAGACCAAGGGTCTCCCCGGTGAAGGCACCACCTCCCGCCTCATCAAGATCGCCAAGGAGCTCGGCATCCGCGGCTCCTACACCGGTATCGGTGCCCGTCTCTTCATGGTCGGTACCCTTACTGCCGGTCAGTTCGCCATCTACGGCGACCTCAAGAAGGCCCTCGGTGCCACCGGCGGTGTTGAGATCTCCAAATAAACAACGACTTGACGAACCGGGAAGACGAGGCGAGAAGATGATTGGCGAAGAAGACGAAGAAGCATGGTGTTGGTTTCTGGATGAGGACAGAGATGTCTCCTCCGTCCCCTCTTCATCACCCTGGATCCAGGATTGTATAACTCCAGGAATGAACCTAAACGGCGGGGAACCACATTTTTATGATATCCTCTCACAGCAGCAAGCAGCATTGCTGGCCCCCCTCCTCCACTAGATGGGGGCTGCATTTCTTCTCTGCATTAGAAATTTTTTCTTTAACGAACATCGGCCTGGGTAAACTTCTTGTTTCATCTGTTCAGCAAGACTCCTTGGAGGGCATGGGGACTTGGGTAATCTTTTCAGGAAAACTGCCTATCATAGAAGCATAGAGCATGATAGACGAAAAGATGGCTGGCCTGCCGGAGGGTTGTATAATAGTCGCTTTGTAGTTTGCAATCATAGACCGGGAGTTTGGACCTCTCAGTTGCTTCCAACTGTCGTGAAAGCGAATGTTTATGTGTGATTTGTTTATGGGTGTTGTCTGTATACTGGGAGGATAAGCTGCTCAGCAATGTGCCTGACAATAAACGCAAGCCACTGACGAAATCACAACATGACATTTCTCATCAGCAAAGCGGGATCGAGCCTAAGTTGTCACGATCATCAGAGCACTTCATTTCTAAAAATTCACTAGTTTGTCCGTAGAGAGAGGACGGCACGACGGATAGTTGGATTGACTTTTGTGCCCGTCAAAGCGGCCCGGCAACTGGGCCATGCCGCCATGCCACCACAAATGGGATGGGCACTTGGACTGTAGGCTGTAGTACGGAGTCAAGTGGACCACGGATAGGATGGGAAGACCGGATGGGATCATCCGGGTGGCTAAGACGGTACCCAGACCGGTCACCGACATTTTGACCCCCTGGAGACAGGAGCTATCAAAATGGAGAGGGAGGAGGGTCTTGGATTCCTGTTGATGGTGCAACTATCTCTTTATCGGCTTCACTAGATGACGTCAAATCAGCTGTGCGAGAGGGCAGGTATATGTTTTTTTGCGTATATGTTTCGGAGTCGAGTGGAAGGGAACTTTACGTGGGCAAGAGAGCGTGTAAACCCTTTTATTTCAGGCTCCTTGACAATAGCAACACAGATGGATTATGAAAGTACAGATTACATCCTGCACAGAAAGGTCATGACACTGCAGATTCGTACTCCGCACATGAGTATCCTCCCCCAACCATCCGGATTCAAGACTGAACATGGAGGCAAAGAACTCAATTGGGCGAAAAGAAGGGCATCAAAAAAATGGCATGGTTGGGCGCAGGAAAAGATTTGCGGGTCACATTTCCACCCCCACTCCGTCACCAGTGACCGTCCACCACCCACCAGACACCCCCCGTGTTTCGACCCGGCAACCAAAGTAAACAAAACAGATGAGCAGCAGCACAGCTCACGCAACCCCAGTCGATGCGCCAGCCACTCCCGTCACTTGTCAATGCAAAGGCAAATGCAGGATGCATCCTGGGGCCTATCCCGACCCTTTAGACTGAACGCGCCTCGCCTCACTCTCACCGCAGCTCTTTTTTTTCGTGAATGCCCAACCGGCGCCAAAAGACGAGAGGAAGAAAACCCACTTGCCATAGTTTGACCAACCACCGGGAGACAACGAAGCATCACATATTAGCCGAACACCTCTCTCTACCTCTGTCTATCTGTCTGTGTTTCTGTCTGATTGTCCAGAACAAGTTCAAAGTCAACATTGGAAAGTCTCTCTCCAAACCAAGGTCCCACCTTGATTTTACGCAGTACCTGTTCGAACAGAGCACCACATTTCCACCAAACCATCCCAAACGAACCACCTTCAAAACCGGTTGCTCCCTCGACCCGTCCCGGACCGGGGGTCATAAACAGACTGGAATTATAGGGTACCACCCCCACACGCAGCTTCCTCACGTTTCTCGAGACGACTTGTGTCTCTCTTTCTCGTCTCTAAAGAGAAAGGAGGATTATCCCAACCCGCATTCACCGCATTCCTCAAGCCCGCTTTTTTATCCAGCTTACTACTGCTTCCCGTCCCGTTCTACCTTAACGACTGGAACGAACTGGGGATCTCACAAGTTGTCTGTCTGTCTGTCTGTCGACTACTGACAGATGCTACGATCCGGGCCGAAACCCGAGGATCTCGACTTTGAGATCCATGTTGATCAGTCTTGCTTGAACACACCCGCGCACGAAGCTGCCGAGTCCGAAGTTATGGACGACGACGTCCCCGCTGCTGTCAAGGCCGAGGAGGTGAAGACGGTGGAGGATACGCTGGAAGATACACCAGAGGATGTCAGGGACGAGACTCCCGAAGTCGTCGAGGAGTCAAAGACTGAGTCGGAAGATGTGAAGGAAGACGACAAGGAAGAAGACACAACGACAGCTGAGGCAACTGCAACAGACGCTGTTGTGGAGGCTGATACTGAGGACACTCCTGAGAAGGAAGCCGAGACGACAGTTGAGGAGACGAAGTCTGCTGCAGACGAGGTCTCTGAAGAACCCGAAGCCAACGTGGAAGACACAGAACCTGCCTCGGAAGAAACACATACCACTGAAGAGGATAAGCCGGAAGCAACGACCGCGGAAGAAGGCGAAAACACGCCAGCAGATGAGGATTCGCCTGCGAATACCGAAACCAAAGATACACCTGAGGAAGAGCCTTCAAGTATAGAGGCTGAAGATAAGAAGGAAACCTCAGAAGATACTCCCCAACCAGCGGCTGAGGAGCAGACTGAGCTTGAGGAGTTGGTGGCTGAAGTAGAGGCGGAGCTTGAGGCCGAGCCTGAAGCTGCCGTTGAGACTGAGGAAGCTGCTGAAGAAACAACACCTCCGGCAGAACCTGAGCTCCAGCCCGAGGAAGACAGCAAGGAAGATACGGCCCCAACAGAGCCCGAGCTAGAGGCTACCGAGCCAGAAGCTAAGCCAGAGGTTCAGCTAGAGCCCGAACCCGAAGTAGAGGTCGAAGTCGAGGCCGAGAAAGAATCTACACCCGCCCTAGAGACAGAGCCTGAAGACGAAGAAGTCGAGAGGGGAAGGTCACTCGGCCCTGCGGCTGAAATCACAACTAGTCAACTGGCAGAGCAGGTCGCAGACTCACTCAACATGGCCCAGACAGACTCTGACGAGACCCCAACAACCGCCCCTACCATCGAAGTCGCCGACGAGGACCACGATGAGCCCGCCGCTGTCCAAGAAGCCAGCCGCTCCTCTTCGTCCCTCCGCCGTGTCTCCGGTCGTACCGATGCTCTCATTCAGGCTGCCGCCAAGGAGGTCCTCGAGCGACTCGAGGCTCAAACCATGGAGACTATTAGGAACAGGTCACATGCACGCCACGACTCCACAGGATCTACAAATAACGGCACAGAGCTACACTACGATGTGAGCACTCGCCGCGAATCCTACAACACCGACTCGCGTGCTAGCCGCCGTGAGTCGTACAACACGGAATCGCGGGCAAGTCGTCGTGAGTCTTACAATACACACTCACGAACCAGCCGCCGGGAAAGCGACGCCCACCGCCGACCCACGCATAACGAGGACGGCGGCGACAGTTCCTCCCAGCACGGCGACTCGGACGTCTTCAGCGACCGCAGCCCGCGTAGCTCACTCGGCTCTTTTGATGGCAACATCGACCACCACAAGGACACCAGCAACCGCTCCTCCAAGAGATTCTCCCACATGTCCGATGACGTCTCCGTGTCCGAGATGTCCTACTACGACAAGGAAGATTTCGTTCCAACCATTCGCGGCGCGCCGAGGATGCCCTTCCGTTCCCCCTCCGACGTTCGGGCTCTGCAATATTCATCCCCCGCGCCCTCCGTGACCGGGGGCTCCTACTCGCCGCGCTCTGGCAAACGCTCCCAGGTGCCGACCATCTCCCGCCTCGGCAGCCCCAACGTGTCCGCCCAATACTCTGCCAAGGGCCGCAAGACGCCTACCCGCTTCAACCCCAAGAAGGAGCCCGCCCCGCTCGTCCTCTTACACGTCACTCTCCTGCCACTCCGCTGGCAGTGGGCTGAGATTCTGGAGCAGACGTCCTCCGAGACCCTGTCCCCGGAAGCGAAGACGCTCCGCGAGGCGTGGCACCACCTCCACGACCGCGTCGCCGACACCGTCTGCGAGCGCGGCATTCTGCTCTCCCACCCGCAAGACGAATACGAGATCCTCGAAGAGCGGCTGTTGGAAGCCCTCGACCTGCCCCTCCGCCGACGGGCCCGCGTTCTCGAGTGCGGGCACTACCTCGGCCCGTCCAACGAGATGACGCTCGGCGAGGACATGGACAGCGACGAGGACGAGTACGACGAAGAGTCGAGGCGCAAGAGCGCGCTGCCCAAGATGCACTGGTGCCAGACGTGTCGCCACGAGATCCGCTACGAGTCCCTCGGCCCCGGCAAGATCTTCCGCATCAAGGTGTACGCTAGCAACGGCCTTATGAGGACCGGTGCGTGGGCTGCGTGCTGGAAGGAGATGGAGCGCGTTGATGTTGAAATTGAGCCCATTGTCGAGTCGGCTGTCCTGGATGAGCTGGAGCGTCTTGTTGTTGCGCAGTCGCAGCAGATGTCGCTTGTCAAGCACGATCCTACGATTCTTGAGTCTACTGAGGGGAGAGATATGCCTGAGGACCGCGGCATGTCGGACTTTGACCGCGATATGCCCTCCATGGAGGAACCTCTGCATGAGACGTCGCATATTGAGGAGACTCATCTCTTGGAGCCGAAGTACATTGAGAGCGAGGCTCATATTCCGGTTTCATCACCTCCCCCTGCTGCGGCAGAGGATACCCGGCCCCCATCTCCGGAGCCGATGCCCCGCTACGATCAAAGCGAGGAACGCCGTCTCCGCGACGAGGCGCGTATGCGTGAGATCTACGGACACCCTCCGGCTCCTGAATCAGAGCACCACGAGCCAGCTCCCGAATCTCGGCCGGCATCGTCGCACCACGACGCCTACTCGGCTCGCTCCCCTCCTCCACCTCAACAGCAACCTGAGCCTGAACCTCAACAACCTCATTACCACGAGCAACACCAGCACCACCAGTCCCCGCCCCCACCGGAGGAATCCTACGCCCAGCACCACCAGCGCCAACAAGCGTTCCAAAACGCCGGGCTCGCGGAGCTGCTCCTCGAGGCGGCACGGGTGTTTATGCAGGATAAGAAGAACCTCGCCATCGTGGTCATGAGTTTGCTTGTGCTCTTCATGGCCATTCGTCCTGCGCCGAGGGAGGTGAAGGATTGGGATGGGCAGTTTGTCGATCATGCTGCCGCGCCTGTGGTTGAGGTTCCTGCTTCGCAAGCGCAGGCTCCGGTGATGGAGAGCATTGAGGCTGTTGTGGAGTCTGTGACGGCGTCAGAGGCTTCGGTGGCGCTTGAGGTTATTCAGCCTACGCCTGAAGTTGAAGTTGCTGAGCCTAGTGTGGAGGTGTTCGTGTCTGAGTCTGTTGCGAGCGTTGAAGAGGTTGAGACTACGTCGACGTTGGCTACGGAGCAGACTTCTGTGACTGCTTCTCCTTCTTCTGAGGAGGAGGTGAGCGCTCCTTCGCCTACACCTGTTCATGAGACTATCACTACCAGAGAGTTGGTGCGTATCATTGAGACAGTGACGGAGACGGTCAAGGCTGTTGTTACGGAGACGGAGGTTGTCAGGGTTCAGCCTACGGCTAGTGTTGCGCCTGAGGTCGATGGGGTTGAGGCAAATGCGGACGTGGTCGAAGAAGTTCTGGCTGATGCTCTTCTGCCTCTGGATGACGCTTCTGAGACTCTGGTCTCCGAGGACGCCTCTGAGACGGAAGAGGCATCAGCTTTTGAGACTGTGTCGCCCGTCGAAGAGTTCACAGGAGATGCTGAGGTTGAGGAAGAAGCGCCGGCCACTGAGTCGACGTTGCCCGTCGCAGAGGACGCAGAACAAGACGTCACGGATGAGCAAGCAGAGGATGTGAATGACGAGACTGAGCAGATGGAGGAAACGGATGAGAATGAACGGGACGAGCTGTGAAAGAGATGAATGAGTTGGTATATGCAAGAAGAGACAAAGAGGAAATGTGAAACGAACGAGGTTAGGAAGGAGAGAAGATTCAAGAAGGAATGAAGCAAAGTGTTACGATATCACACCCACGTCTTTGTTTACGCCACGCACATACATGCATTGAATGAGCCTTCATACCGCCTAGCAAGCAAGCCAGCCAGTCTTTTAGCAGGGTATTCTGCGTTTAGTCTTTTCCAGAAGAGGAAGGGGTGGTATAGACGTGGGGTTTGGATGAGGCTGGATGTGGGGAGATTGTACATAGAGATGTAGTGAGAGTGAGGAGGCCAGCTTGTTAGAGCTGGTGATGAGAATTGGAGTTTGTCAATGTTTGCCAATCACTTCCTAAGTGCGAACTACCTTACTTATCCGTGGTGTGAATATCCAAATCATAGTAAAAAAAAGTCTCTTGTAACCCTCTTTTGCTTCATTTCCCACCAGAAATTCAGAGGTCGAAAATCATTCCCGGAGATGGCAAAGCGATAGCCAAGTCATTACTCTCTCCGTATGCCAGCCCCATGTCAAGCAGCGCCGAGATCTCGTCGTGCTCCTGAAGAACCTTTGCGACCCCCAAATGGGTCTCTGCTTTTGCGAGTTCAATTGCTCTGGAGAAGCCAGTCTCCGGATTCCCTTTGGCACCATTCTCGAGCAGAAGTTGAACCATGTCCAGGCGGCCGTGTTCAGCAGCTCCTTCGATCGCCGTCCTCCCATCCTCGGCTGCAGCAGGGGCGTTGATATCCGCTCCTCTCTCGAGCAGCATCTTGACAGTGCCGATATCACCGCTGATTGCTGCTCCCTGTAGTGCAGTGATGCCGCCTACTCTTGCAGGGGGCGCATTGATATCTGGGTCGAAGGAAAGCAGAAGCTGCAGCATGGCATGCCCACACTGTTCTTTGAAGTTACACGTCGCTGCCTGTAATGCAGTTCTGCCGTGTTCATCACCAGGGTTAGCGTTGATATCTGCCCTATGCTCTAGCAACAAGCGAGCAGCGTCAACTTCGTCCAAGTACGCAGCAAGTTGAAGCGGAGTCTTTGCGCCCTTTGAAGTTTCATGCTCAAGCTCATCATCAAACTTATCAATGTGCCTATCCACGTGCCACCTGGCTTCTGTTCGTGCGCCTAGTTCCAGTGCTGACTGCAGGCATTCGTAATGTAAGTTATATACCAAGTGGTGCAGTAAGCTACCGTCATCACCGTTTGGCCGGTTAACGGGCACCCCCATGGCCACCCAATTTCGGAAACGACTTAGTTTTGAAACTTGATCTCTTTGGTACTGCGGTGGCATGTGCAAAGCTCTGGCTGCGAATCTCGGGTAGAATCGACTCTTGCTAGACTTTGCGAAAGCTTCTAGCACGGTGACTCCATTCCTCTTCGCCGGAGGAGCCTTGATGTCTGCTCCGACACTGAGGAGACAATCTACAACTGAAGCTGCATCATGTTCAACAGCGCTCTGCAGCGCCGTACGTCCTCCTTTCTCATGAGCAGCAAAATTTACATCCGCGCCACTTTCGAGAAGAAAGCGTGTCAGAATCAAGTTTCCTTCACGCGCCGCATGTTGTAAGCAGCTCATTCTGTGGACTCCATAGTAGTTAAGGGGAGCCTTGAGATCAAGGAGACGGTTGCATAAGATCAAGCTCCCTTGATTGACTGCGCTTGCCAAGGCGGTAGCTCCAATGAGTGGCACCGCTGATAATCTTGATGCCAAAAGGGAGTATAATGGTAGTATACCATCGTAGATCGGTAACATGCCTGGACGATCCACCCTCCGTCGAAAAATGTCGATAAGAATGTGATCGGGCACGTGTGAACCAGCCAGCAATAGTAAATACGTGATTTCTCTCCCTCCGATACCAGTAGTGTTGACCAAAAGAATTGGTGACTCTTTCACTAATTCCTCATCAATACCTAGAAACTTCGAGCATTCAATCTGACATGGCGGCGGGTTTGGATTCACGCCACGTTGGAGTAGCGTTTGCACAGCGAGAGTGTCTGACGCTTTGATGGCTCGACGCAAGGCACATTCCAAAGCCATCTCCTGAAGTATGTTGTGTTCTAGAAGAACTTTGGAGAGCTCGCTTTTACCGATGCTCGCAGCTTGAACGATTAGATCAACGAGTGGCAGGCGATGACGGATCCATTGCCGAAGAAGCGGATACTTTCCATCATTAAATATGTGCTCCAACTCGAGTTGGAGGGGCCGCAAATTGACTTTGATCGATGGAGGTATCTGAGCTCCCTTCCTAACGAGAAGCTCTGCAACGTATGGGTCGGGTCTGGAGATGCAGATACTAAGAGCGTTGCAGGACAATTTGGGAGAATTCGTCTGATAGCAGCGGTTTATTTCAGCTCCTTTCTCGATGAGAAACTCCGCCATGTCAGGGTTGTCGGAATAGATGGCTTGAAATAGTGGAGGCCCAATGGGAGGAGGGAGCTGTTGAAAGAGTCTACCATCAGGTTCAAATCTGATGGGTGCAGTAAAATTGATATCGGCTCCATGAGAAAGTAATGCCCTTGCAGCTGATGCGGTCGAAATTCCGGCAATGGCGTGAAGCAGACGTGAAGACAGTTCGGGGGGGACTCCCAGCCCTTGTTTGTCGAAGAAGTCGACTAGCTGCTCCCACCACGAGTATTTGTCGGAATCAGGAGACGACAGGTGTATTTCTCCATATAGAGCTAGTCTGAGCCGACGTACAGCCGCTTCCAAAAGGGCTCCAGCATCTTTGGGGTTCATCTTCAAATACATCGCAAGTCGGTCCAGTACATCCATTTCTGTCACCCATTGCAGGAACGAGGGAATTGCATGAACACCTGCGATGTTGTTGCAGATGAGATGCAGAACAATGGAGAAAAATAAGTTCAGCAATCGCTGATCCCGGCACAGGGTAATTTGGCAATCCTTTGCATCCGCGGTATCGTGATCGTCCAAGTCATCGATGTCTCGCCGAAGAACATTCTCGGCAATGAAGTAAATCGGCTTCAATAAATTTAGAGAAGGATCGCCGCTTGCCAGGGCTATCCAGCCGGAACCCGAATCCGAATCCAGTTCCTGCCACCATAATGGCCACCGGACTTGGTCGACCTTGGAGGCAAAAGTATTGATATCCCTTTCAAGGGCTTTCATGAAGTGATTGACTTCTACGGCTGTTATCAGCGATGTCTCTACAAATTCTTTTGGGCATTTTGGCTATTGCGTACGAGAGATATTCAATGCCATTCCATTTAGCATCCTCAAGAAGCGAGCTGATATCTTGGAGCGAGACTTCAACGCCGTGCTTGAATCAGAAAGGCCGCTGTCAGGAATCAAATATTCTGGCGTTGGACACCGTCGCTGGGAAATCGCTGATGTCGTACCCTCGCTATTCCCGTCGGGACTTTCTCGACCACTTCGTGGATGAGGGATACTTTGCACGTGTAGCGTGTCCTGGGGACCTTTCTGGAACAGAGGCTCAGTGAAGCAAGGAGTGCTCATGCTGATATTACTGCAATCGAAATCGAAGGAGTACACCTCTGCAGAGCAAGGGTTGAAGTTCATTAAATTTGGGCCACAAGGGTCTGCGACACGAGTGACATCCGCTCTAGAGGGAAGTTGTACAATGCTCGACCCGGTGTCTGACAGAATATCGCCCCGGGGGGGGATCTTTGTGCGCACTTCTAGCCGGTGCAGGCCTGTGGTATCGATGCCAATGTCTAACTTGTTTTAGAGATCTGGTGCTCAACAACTACTTTAGTTAAGGGTCCTCGATCACTCACCGATTGGGACACCACCATCTTCCGCATCTCGTCCGCGAAGGCCGCTATATCGACGCATTTCTCTGGCAACCCGCTCAGGGCCAAGCTGGCGCCCGTTGAGAAAGATCAGACAATCTTTGCCTGCGTCCTTTTGCTTTTGCATCTCTCGTTTGATGGCTCTCCATTCGTTGGCGCGCACCTTTTTGAGGCCTGAGTAGCGCTTCTTGAACTGTTTGATACTTCTCCAGTGTAAGAGTCTTGGAATGTAAGTTTCGAGGGGTAGACAAAGGTTCAGACGTACGTTATCCTCAGTTTGTGCCTTTGATTGAGAGTCTTGATTGTTTCTTCCGCAGATCTGTCTTCGGTGACGTAGAGTTGAGTGATCTCATCATTCCAACTCTTCCACTTGATAGCAGACATGGCGGTGGTCAGTCGGACGGTGCCGCGATATCTACGACTATGCAAAAGAGATGTCGGTAGCTTCTCAACTAAGCGAAGAAGATGTGCCGGGTGCAAGATTCAAAGAATCACGCCAGATTACAAATGAGAATGGTGAATGCTATTAAATGGTTGTGCGATTTACATGTCAGCTTGCAATGAATGAGTGATTGAGAAATGGACCATTGATGAGAACAACACCAAGCAAATTACAGCCTGATGAGCTGACGGGGACTTCTGCTACATGACAAAAGACGAGTGACAGTGCATTGGTCGCCTGGTGTTTGCCAAGGCTTATCAAAAGGTGCTAGAGCTGCGAGAATCGAGCAGAAGACCAGTGCTAGAGCGAGCCGTGAGGGAGCTGTGTAACACCAAGAGTTGATAGGCTTGTAGGTGTCTCTGTGTCTTGCCCGCACACACCAGCCTGCATGGGCCTTTTGCTCAAGGTGCGTGTGATGCCCAACAGAAGCCCCTAGGCAGCAAAAGTTCCGGTTGCCTGAAGAAGTGTCGTGGCGAACTACTCGACCAAATAAGGCGGTCTATGACATTTTAGAGCACTCTGATACGCCCCCAGCCATCAAATTACGACACTTCACAAAGACGCTATGAAACAAGTGACTAGAGAAGGAGCATTGGGGTACATTCTGCCCCAAGGGCTGTGCCTCTTAGCTCTGCTGGGACTCTGTTGATGCGACTTCGAAAGTAATTGCATTTGCTGCCTGTATACCAAGTACTCATCAAATTCTCTAGACCAGAAAGTGTTAGAAATCATGTTCGCGAATTGGCTGCAAAATTCACTCCACTAATTTACAATCAACACGTGTTCGCATTATTGAAGCTTGACTTGCAGAAGTTCCCGCAGCTCTGATTATCTTCCACCTGAGAGAAGCTCTGGCACGATGATCCGAGCTGACAAGAGCATCTCTGTGACAAACCACCGTTAGAACATTTTGGAGACAATGAAGTACAGCGTAGAAAGCCCTCGAATTTCAAGTCATAATGAAGGGGTGACGACGTCATATTTACTTACATGCAGGGCGCACGCGTTTCCTGCAAAGAGGGAAAAGGCAACGGCGACGATGGAGAATTTCATTGTTGACTAGGGGGTAATCGGATGAAGAAACATAAATGACACGTTTTTTTGTGAACTAGTTGATGATCCGATGAACTGATAGTGTTGATCCAAGCTATGAGTTAATGGGAATTTGTTTGGCATTTATAATCCTCCATGGGAAGGGTGGCAGATGCCTCTCCTGCCCTTTCAAAAAGCGGATGCTTACGACAACTTCCAGGAATGAAGCCGCCGGACCGGCGACATTAGGAAGTTTATGGGGTTTCGAGGGCTTTTCATTGTTTTAGGAAGCATTTCTGGGACACACCATCATGCCACACCCCCGCCGCCTCTGGTTTCAAACACTCTCGCCAACGTACTTTAGAAAATGACAGCTACTTTTGCAGTACGTATGACATGGACATAAATTAGCCCGCACCAGATGTACTTATTCTTATCCATATGGCGCTTCGTGGAGGCGATGAAGAGTCATGCTCTACTTTGGTCGACCAGGGATCTTCCTACAGGCCAAATGCGCTTCAAATTCTTGCCACTTGACTTAGCATCATGGGTTCAAGAAATCCCTGCAGTGACCAGCGCGCAGTACGGGCAAAACGCTGAGGTGAGCATCTTGTGGTGCGAGATGTTGATGTTAGAGGATCTCCCTGCGACCTCTACTATCACCACCATCACCATTCATACTGTTGATTCAGATTCAACCGAAACGTTTCCCACAATGCTGACATTCTTGATGAGTACATGCAACTTTCTCATAAGTAGTCTTTGATCGTGGGGACCATCTTGCGATGCCTCAAAGAGGAAGGGACAGAGGTGCCCACTTACCCGTCTCCCATTGGTGGAGTTCGTCGAATGAGCCCACCAAAACCGGCTGCTTGAGCCGATAAGCCAATTGCCTGTGATAAGATAGCGATAAGCAAAAAAAGTTGCCGACCGTCGAGATTTTTGATGGTCAGGTCCCCCGCCGTCGCTCAGACACCGATCAATTCGTCGACTCCAATCGCGAAAATAGCAACCATGGGAAAGCGCAAGGTCACCGCGCTCGAGAAGGTCGATGTCGACTTGTAAGTGACCCGCGATGTAGCCGATACGTCCATCGCTAACAAGCACAGCGCCGGCTTGCAGTACAAGATCCGCCGCGACCCCAAGTCGTACGAAGAGAACTTCCTCCAGCAATGGGGCCAGTACGAGAGTCAGCGCGAGGTCTTCCTCGTCTCGCCGACGACAGCGACGAGAGAGTACACAGAGTCCTTCCATAACCTCGTAGATCTCCTCGCCCATACCGTCGACCTATACCCGAAGCACGCCGTCGCGTTCCCCGACGACCTGAAGGCGATCCTATTGCAGCACCACGAGGTTCTGCACCCCGAGCTGCGCGAGAAGATTGTCGGAGCTCTGGCGCTCCTCCGTAAGAAGGACGTCATCGACTCGACGTACTACCTCACGACACTGTTTCCCATTCTCGTTTCGTCACCCAGCAAGTCGCTGCGAACGCTTCTGTTCGGCAAGATCCTTACCGAGATGCGCAATGCGAACTCCAAGGCGACGAACCACCCCCTCAACCGCACGATCCAGACCGTCCTCTACAACCTCATTACGGCCGATCGCACATCGCCGAAAGCCGTTTGGGCTGTCAAGCTGACCCGCGAGCTGTGGAAGCGACAAATCTGGACCGACGCCAAGACGGTCGACGTTATGAAGGAAGCGGCTCTCTCCGACAACGAAAAGGTTGTCGTTGGTTCCGTGCGGTTCTTCCTCGGTGGCGACAAGGAGCGTGAGGAGCTGGAAGACGACAGCAGTGACGAGGAGCAGATTGATTTGCAAAAGATGAAGCATCAGATCGGCATCAACAAGAAGTCAAAGAAGCAGGCGAATGCGTACAAGAAGGCCGTTGCCAAGATTCACAAGCAGGAGCGCGGTAAGGGCAAGCCTCACCCGCTCAATTTTTCCGCCTTCCACCTCCTGCACGATCCTCAAGGCTTCGCCGAGACCGTGTTCCAGAAGCACCTGCAAAACACCAAGACAAAGTTCTCCCACGAGAACAAGCTCCTCGTTCTGCAGCTGGTTACGAGACTGGTTGGTCTTCACAAGTTGACCATCATCAGCCTATACTCCTGGTTCATCAAATTCCTCACGCCCCGCCAAGAGTCGGTCACTTCTTATTTGGCCTCTCTGGCTCAGGGAACGCATAGCTTGGTTCCTCCTGACGCGGTTGAGCCCCTCATCCAGAAAATTGCCAACGAATTCGTCTCAGAAGCCGCCGCAGCCGAAGTCGCTGCAGCTGGTCTGAATGCTATCCGTGAAATTTGCGTCAGACAACCCCTGGCCATGTCGGACACACTGTTGCAAGATCTTGTTCAGTACAGGAAGAGCAAAGACAAGGGAACAATGATGGCGGCCAAGGGTCTTCTGTCTCTATACAGAGAGGTTGGCGCTGATCTGCTGCAGAAGAAGGACCGAGGCAAGGACGCGTCCATGGGTCTCAGAAGCGGAGAGATCAAGACGAAGAGATTCGGCGAGGAGGAAGTTGGTGGCATCGAGGGCATCGAACTATTGGCAAGATACAAGGAGGAGCAGCGCAAGCTCAAGCGAGCCGCCAAGGGCTTGCCAGAAGACGGCGCAGACAAGGACGAGGACGAGGACGAGGAGGGCTACAAGTCAGAGGACTGGGAAGTGGACTCCGATGATAGCGACGACTCGGGCGGCTGGATCAACGTTGATCACTCGGATGACGAGGACGAGCCTGCGCCGAAGAAGCGCAGGACAGCAGAGGACGGCTCGGATGAGGAGGAGGAGGACGAGGAGGAGGACGCAGATGAGCTCGAGCGGATACAAAAACTCGCCACGACCACCATTCTCACACCCGCCGACCTCGCGAAGCTCCAAGAGCTGCGTATGGAGGCTAGTCTCAACAAGACACTGGGCAAGACTTCGAAGCGATCAAAGGAGGCTGAGAAGGCTCTGGCCCGTCATGCAGACGACGGCCTTACGGCGGAGCAGATTGAGGCTCCCGCCAAGCTGCGCAAGACGACCAAGGAGGAGAGAGTCGCGTTGGCACAAGAGGGCAAGCCGGGCCGCGAGGAGCACAAGTCGACACAGGCGATCCGCCGGTCCAAGAAGGAGGCCGAGGGCAAGAGTTCGACGAACAAGGAGAAGGCGCGCCAGAAGAACTTCATGATGACGCTGAACAAGGCCAAGTACAAGAACAAGAGGAGTTTGGTACAGACGAAGAAGGTGCTGCAGGGTCACATTGAGAGGAGTAAACGCGGCGGAAGACGTGCCAACGGTACATAGACTGGGCGAGGCTGTTGCAGGGTCTCTCTGTTCGACACCTTGGCTCTTAGTTTGGGGATGATGGCGTATGTAATCAAAAGCTCTGGGTTTCAGCATGCAAACAAGTCAAGTTCTCACAATCAAGTGCTCGGTCAGATTCACGACAACTCCTCGCAAAGCTAACTCTATCTATTGGGTTGTCCAACCACGGTTCCAGCCTTTGGAATGCTTTATCTTGAGGTATCTCGTGCTACCTTGCCTTAAGCTCGCGTTCCCTCTCAAACCCACCTACCACTCCTTAAATAACACTCCGACTGGCTTGAACGAAGCATTCTTTTCTCCATTGAACACAGCTGTACTGGACTCAGTAGTGAGGGCCACCAACTCTTTCTATACCTCACTTGAGGCTTGCACACACCCGGCTCAATGCTTCTTGTTCGTGCGATCGGGTCTTGGCCAATGTGCCTTCTTCCACGCAGTCCATCCTCTCCATCCGACCATATGTTTGGCAGCCAGGCAATCCGCACACACTTTTTTGCCTAGTCGCGCAAAGTTCTTCTGGCAACCGCACTTCGTCCTCATCAAGATACCCGTGGAGGACACAGTCTCCGCAGGTTTGTCGTCGATATCCATCGCCTCGCCCTGTGACTGATTCCCGCTGCCGCCCGGCATGTTATCCCGACATTCGCGGCAGTAACCCTCGGGAGTCCTGTGGACCTGGTGGCCGCAACCCGTACACTGCATGATATCGGCCGCGGGCAGGCTCTGGAGAGCCTGTAGGGGTTCGGCGCTGGTTGTTCCCTCGAAGAGGCACTTTCTGCAGTGGGACTTACCTTGCACTACGTGGTTACGCTCACATATGACGCAGATTCCCTGTGCGGTGAAGAAGGCTGTCAGCGGTGTGTTTGGGGTGTCTGGGGCAATGCAATTCTCGCAGCGCTTCGTGCCTGGGGGCACGTTCTTAACGTGGCAGACGTCGCAGAGGATTGGCAGCCTAGTAAGGTTTTGTGATGAGAGAGGGACATTTCTGAACGGGTTGGGTTGACTATTACCTTCTCGAGGACCCGAACCATCGTCTGGTCCAAAGGCAACGAGGATGCAGATGCACTCTGCGCATCGTCGTCGTCCGGGAGCACATGGCACTCCTGGCCTCTTACAGCGGACGCAGAGGAGCGGCCTATGGGGCTGGAACTGTTGATACTCTTGGGATAGCCTGTGGCTGTCATCTTGCTTTGGAGGGCTTACGGGGGCCACTGACGCTTCACCTGTGCTGTCGCGGATTGGGACGACGCCGGTGTCGAGTAGGAGAAGGGCTTCGGCGGCGATATTGCGGAGGACCTGCTCCCTGACGTTGCTCTGCCTGCAGTTCTCGCATACGGTGGAGACGGGTTGTCCGTTGGTACCGATGGGTTCCGGGCCTAGAAGGGTCTCGGAGCATTGAGGGCATGTCCGACAAGCTTGGTTATCAGCATACTGAGGATTGTTGGCGATGATGGATCTGAGAGGAGGGAGGGTAACTGGCAGACTGATTGAAGGCCGGTTCGATTGGATGGGGTTGAGTTGAAGGAAATCGGGGGCTGGCTGGATCTGAGACCCAGTTGCTCCCTGAGGAACGTATGGGCCTCGGCGGTAGATCGACAAGATGTCTGTTGCTGGGCTAAGGGGGATAGGGCAGGTTGCTGAACGTGTGTTTGGTCCGTTACGCGATGTGTTGATATTGAGACGAGGCCTCTTTGGTGAACGATCTATGTTTGATGACTCTACCCATCTCTTATCAGGGTGTCCGGGAGTACCACAAGGCATCTTGCTCTCCACTGAGAAGGCTATCAGTTGTGTGAGTGTTTAGTTGACTTACGAGATTGCTGCTGTAAATGTTTGGGTGGTTAAGTACGACTGTTGATGGCGGAGGCCTAAGAGAAGCTGAGATGATCAAGATGCTCCGAGAAGACACTTTGTTTTCTAAATTCCTGTTATCTTAAATACATCATGACTGAAATAATCATGTCTTGAATTGTCAATGTTTCGCGGCTTTAAAGGGCCACTTCATTGTTCATCGACTCAGCTCGAATGATAATTAAAACAAAGTTCTTGACCTTTATTATCTCGGCAAGAATGGAAAAATCTCTTTTATCGAGGACAAAGCATGTCTATTTACTCGAAGCAAAGAACACGGTCTTGTTCGAGCGACATGAACGACTTTACCGCAGCAAGCCCTTCTTACATTTCTTCTGAGACGCGGGTCTTCATGTCTGTTTTACTCCAATCATGACGCAGCTCATTAGTTTGTTTCTAGGACAAATACGGGGAAAGGGAACTGCTAGAGGGAGAGAAAGCGGTTTTCGGAAAACAAATTCGTGCATACTAGACTTGAGCTATGTAGAGGTTTCCAATTGTAAACGCAGCTTCAGGCCGTGAGGTAGCTCAATGAATGTGCGACCGCTAGATCCTCCACAATTGTCTCCAGTAATTGAAATTGACTCAACAGTTACTGTATGGTCTTAAAACAGCAAAGTTTCACTTTTGAGAAGGTATCCGGCATCTTTCTGGACAATATTGGTGGCCGAATTGCTGTCCTGCCCTACTGTGATGATTAATAATTTTGCTTCTGAGTCGGCCGGTCAAGCAAGGGTCACAGCCCTAGTACCCGTAGCCCAGATCGTCTAGTTGGTTAGGATGATACGTTGTGGTTCTTCTATACAGCGATCCGTGTTGACGGCGGTTCGAATCCGCCTCTGGGCACGAAACCTTTTTGTTTCCTCTTTTGCTGTTCGTGGAGCAAAGATTGTGGCTTCAGTCGACTCTTTGTCTTGCTTTGTGTGAGTGAGGTACGGAGGGAGTACTTTAGGTTTTGAAGATCCTACAACACCGGATGATGGAGCGGGACGCGGAAGCTTAGACGAAAGTGGGGTACTTGCGCCGACGTCTTCGCGGCGCTGGGGACTTTGTTACGTACATGTGCCCTGCCTCTTTGGCTTTGTTTGCTTTCGGTGAGGTAGAAAGAAATAGACATTGTGACTGACCTTAAATTTCAAATTCAAGAAGTGGACTTGAGGTCGTAAAGTCAATATTGTATTTAAACCATGATTGCGTCCGATTTGGCTCGGATCAGTTGGGGTCTAAGAATTCCTTTGTATTCTACCTTGTATCATCCATGTTCCTCCAACTGGTAATCCTGTCCTCCTGACCCCCTAAGAAGGACGAGATTAGGCAAACTTGACATAAACCAATAGAGGCGAGGCGAGGACGACAAGAGGATATCGTTGGTTTTCGAATTCATTGGCTTTTGATTAAATCCCACCATAGAGCAATTCGCGACTGCAGGTAACCCTCAGCAACTCACACGACGAGTATTCGTATTGCCGTTGGAACTCAGTCCAACTCTGCCCCCGCCAAGGCTTTTCAGCCGCCCGACATGGGACGATCAGCGAGATTGGAATAGCACAAATACAACCTGGCGGCTCCTACAATTCGTTGAAGTCGGAGAGGGCCAACAAATACCTGGCTGCAGCTCACTGCATGGATTCCTGCCGGCACAGCGGTCCAACCAAGGTGGGCACGCGGTCGGAAGCCGGGGGTTGCGGCCGCTAAGGAAGGGCAATCTTACCACAACCGGCTCTACGAGGCTCCTTCCGTGGCCCTATCGACACGTCAAAGTTCGAGAGGATGGATGGACGCTTTACCAGTAGATTGGATTGCGGGGCTGACGTGAGCCTGTCGACTTCACTTGAGGCTTAATTGGTGTTGGCATGTTGGGCTCTTCGCGACAACCAAATCAGGCTGTACGACGAATTATGGCTCCTGCGATTTCCGATCTTTGACTTGAGCATTGTTGACCGCTTATCTCGATCGAAGAAGAGTGTTTGCCTGTGGGTGAATTGTTGCGTTGTTGGTTGCAAAACAAAGTGTGGCACAGCACCGGGATAAAGAGAGCACGTCAAATTTTTCTTCGTTGGTTCCAACTCTGTTGCCGCCGTTTGTGATCCGGACGTACAGCCATATTTGGTTTGTTTGTTCGATCTCATCACACGGCTTTTTGGGTCCACCCCCGGTAACTCAACCTAAATAGAACTTCACTGCAACTTCGATGCTGGAAAACAATGCGTTGGGCGTTGCAACTCGGTTGCCATTGGGGGCCCTTCCCGGGGGCGGGCTGAAGCAAACTGCATGCCGCAGCGGCGCAGAGCAGGACACGGGCGGGCGGTAAGGATTGAATGGGTGTGGCGCGCCGCGATTCCCGTCCGAAGCAAAGCAGAGTAACGGCACGTCCTTGCCTTGCCCAGGCAGATGCCAATTCTCCGACAAGAGAGTGCGTGGTTTATATGCAGAAGACTGTGCCCCGTTGTCTTTCGATCTTCTCTCTTCTCTTCAGACACTGCAGCAACTTTTTTTTTACCGTCTCACAGTCTACTTCTGCGGCTTGGCTTTGGCCCTCTCACACGAAGCTCAGAAGACCATACCCACCTACATCACACAAGGTTGCCTGGAAGCTATGGAGACAGACACAAAGCCCGCAGCCGGGAGTGATGTTGAGCGAGGGAGCTCATACACAGGCAGCGTTCTTCCAGAGACCAAGGAAGTCATCGATGGAGCGTCGCCAAACAAACATCCCAGAGATGGCATGGCGGCCTGGCGTTGGCCATGCATACAGTCTGCTTTCTTCCTTGGAGGCATGCTGCTTGGTGAGGCCACCCGTTTCTTTCAATCTTACACAACCTGTAGACACTAGCTAACTTCTACTGTCAACATTTAGGATACGATGTTAGTAACATTGCGAACATCCAACCACCGATCTACGAGGCCTTTGGCCAGGTCCATCTCCTCCCATGGGTTGCGACGGGTTACACGGCAACCCAAGTCTGCATGGTTCCCCTCGTCCGCAAGCTGGCGCTTTTGGGCCATGTAAAGCTGCAGATAGTCGCCTACACCTTGATATTTCTCATTGGTGCAGCCGTGTCTGGTTCCGCCACCAGCATGAACTCCGTCATCATCGGTCGCGCGGTTTCAGGAGTTGGAGGTGCTGGAATCTATCAGCTGTAAGTAACGTGCAGGTTATCTTGTTTACTACATCCTCATTGGCTGACAATGTGATGTAGCTGCATCTTGGTCAACGTCCTTCTCACGACTCCATCAGAGCTTCCTCGTGTCCAAGGTGTCATGGCTGTCTCGTGGGCCATTGGACTGACATTAGGCCCCGTTATCGGAGGAGCCTTCGCTGAGAACCAAAGTGCTACTTGGAGATGGGCTATGTACCTCAATCTTCCCATCTTGGCTGTCATCGCTGTCCTCAACTTCGTAGCTCTGCCTCCCATCGAGGTTGGCGTCAATATGCCCCTTGTCGGCGGTCTCCTTGCCATCGATTGGCTCGGTATCGCCCTTCATATGACCGGGTTCATCCTTTTGTGCTCCGCTCTCATCTTCAGTGGTTCCACTTGGGAGTGGCCGTCTCACTCAGCGATCGTGGCCTGGGTTTTCGTGGGTGTAATCTACGCCATCTATATTGCGCAGCAATACTTTTGTCTTTTCACTAGCAAGGAAAACCGAGCGATCCCAGCAGACCTCCTCAAGAGCCGAACCGTCGCTCTCGTCGGCCTTGGAACAATGGCTGCCGGCAGCTGTTACGGAATCGCCTTGTACTACACACCATTATTCTTTGCCTTCACAAAGGGAGTCGAGCCAGTCGATGCCGCGGTCCGCATACTTCCCTTCATCTTAACCTTCATCATCTTCACAATCGTCATGGCCGGTATGATACCAGTCATAGGCCGATACGCCCCCTTCTACGTGGCAGGTGGTGCACTGGCAATGATCGGCGCCGGTCTTCAAACTCAAATCACACCTCAGACCTCTGAGGCCCGAGTGATGGGAGTCAGCACCCTCATCGGTGCGGGGACCGGATGCATGTGGCAGACCGGAGTCGCCATCATGACACAGGCCGTACCCGCAAACCGTCGTCTCGACGTCACCGCTCTCTTCATCATGGTTCAGCTTGGCGGTATCTCAGTCACACTTGCCCTAGCTGGTTGCGTCTTTTCGAACCTCGGCTTCAACCGTCTTCATGCGTCGCTGTCAGGGCTCGGATACAACGATCACGATATTCGGGAAGCATTGGCTGGTCTCGACTCCAAGATTTGGACGGCTGCGGATCGTCGGGTGGTTGCGATTGCCGTTCAGGATGTGGCGAGTGTGATTGCTGATATGCAATTTGTAATTGTGGCGGCGGGAGCTGTGGCTTTTCTGAGTGGCTGTTTTATGAAGTGGGAGAAGCTGGACTTTGGGAGGGCGAAGGCGTCTAAGTAAGGTTGTGAGAGGAGGCGCTTGCCCTTGAGGCTTGACAAGACAAATCTGTTGGAGAGCAGCTGTCCAGTTCACGGCGCTACCAAGATGGCGTGCCTGTCCTGGTCTCACTTGTCCTTGATTGTCTTCAGCTTTGAAGTCCGACAGTGGTATAACGATGGTTCAAATGAAACAGACGGGCTGCGGAAGAATTGAATACCTAGTCTACAATCTAGTCTGTGTCAGACACGTCCCAAACAGAATCAGGATTAAACAATTCATCCACCATTGCGCTGCCAAGAGGTATGGCAAGTCTAGATGAGAAACAAAAAAACTTGATTCTACTTAGGGAATCGAACAGAAGATTAAGCGTTGGTTTCACGCATCTCGAGTAAGAATGGATTCCACTGGCGCCTCCTGAACCCCTCGACCACGCTCCCCAAATCACTTGGTGAAAGGGGAAGGAGAAGATAATCAAGTACCCACCCTCACCCATTTACCTGACGTATACTCCCACGTGATCATTTGTATTCGTCAGGTGCTACTGCTACGCTGACACCGCCCTTAGCCCTTAGAGCATCCGCCGGTTTCTACTCTGTAGAAGATCTTTCCCAAAGCGTTCAATATCTAGATTCAACTCCCCCTAAAAGGGCGAACCTCGAAGAATAGGCCACAACTTACTTGAGAACCAGTGCATCTATCTCACTTTACTTTACGTATATGAATTTAAATCCTCATTGTCCTGAAAGTACGGGGAAGGACCGAGATTTTCATTCATTATTGACTTCGAGGACTTGCTCTTGTACTCAGGACTAGGTCAGGGTAGCAGATATCTCTCATATTCTATTCAAGTTCGTTTCTCATGGGGTGCTGGGGTGATATACCCTTGGTTTCTAGGTAGAATCACGGAGCATGATTTTTACTCATCATACCATATCCCTAAACTGCAAGAACCGAAGTTGGATCATACCTTACCCTGTGTAAGGGTCGTATTTTAGATGGTCAAACTTTTGACGATCCGGGACGAACACCGAGCTGCCTACTCAGAATAAAGCGCATTCCTCAAGGATGCACATGAGAGATTGAGTATACCTTTTGGATGTAAGTAGCATCTCTTTACGTTTCATGAGGTCCAATGTGTCGTGGCTCTGCGGGACTAGAATAAGCCATAAAGCAATAGTCGGGTATTGATCATAGTTGAGACCTGACAGACAAGGAGATCAAGTGCAAATCTCTGCGGTCCGATGACGTGACTTCATCGCCTTTTCACAGCATCACTTGTCGACATCCACGAGATAACGAAAGGGAACCATCCTGGCATCCGCAGCCTCACCATGTAGCAACGGTACGACCTCCAACTCGACGATCCCCCCCTTATTTCCCAACTTCCTCACTGAGAGTTTGACGCGTGGTTGCGATTCTTCAGGCCTGGATCAGTGCCGGGGTAAAACTCGCCATCATCGGAAAACGTATGCGCTGGCGGAGTGGGGTCAGCTTGGCCGGGTCTGCTGTGCCGGTTGGGCGGGGTGGTAGGGTTGAAGGGACCGGCCGAGAGACCGGCCGAACCTGGCGTAGAAGAAGGTCCGGGAGGGGTGTGTTGGAAGTATTGAGCGTACGAGTTGTAGTTCGAATAGCCAGCAGCAGCAGCTGCTGGATCGACTGGAGAAGAGCGATGATCGTCAGGGCCGTAGCCGGGAGGCCGAGAGCCTAGATTGCTGTCAGGACGGAAGTTGAGACCGGGATGAGAAGGAGGGATTGGAGCTGCATGACCCGCATGAGGCGCGCCGTAATGGGAAGGACGGTAGAATGGGTGAGGCGGGTATGGAGGCTGAAGAGGGTGGGTAGGATCGTAGCCAGGATAAGGCATACCTTGAGCTGCCGCCATGTTTGCAGCCTCAACGGCTTTGGCCTGGTGGTAAGCAAGATCGCCTGCGATTTGGGGTTAGCGTTATGTTGCGATGAAGATGGTGGGATGGCACCATGTCCATGTGAAGATCCGGGTTGCTGATCGACGTGGTCAAACGGTGGGGGTGGGGCTGGCACGTGAAATCGCGGGGAATGAAGCCTCTCATGTGAGAAGGAGGATGATTGAGATGTCCGTGTTTGGCTAAAATGTGCATATACATACCGTGACCAACTGGAGTACTGGCAGGAGAACTATCGACGCGCGTGGGGGTGAAGAGCTGAGCGGACGGGTTGAGGTTGGCCGTAAAACCCGAGGAAGCGCTGACCTTGCCGGAGCTGGAACGAGACATGCTGATGCTAGGGGTGCTATCTCGAGATGCTATCGCGAGAATGTGACTTTCCTGTTTTGGGAATATTCTGGATCGAGTGTAGCGACGGTGCTTCTTTTTCGGAACTCGGATGCGGCGTTTGATGAGATGGGGCTGTCTGTAACGATGCAATACGGAAGGAGCGAGAGTTGCAGTGGGGACTGTACCGTCCATGTTTATACCATCGCGTCTGTTTGGTGGTTTGTTGAAGATATTCTCACTTTTTGCGTTTGCTTGTGGGACACAATGAAATCCGTTGACTTGTTCTAGAAGAAGTGTGCAGGTGGACAAGAAGCCTGATTCCTGCCTAGGTAGGCGGCCCCATTTTCATCCGGACTGTACTGCCTGATTTGCATCGTCTATTGGGCTTCCGTTTGCTGCCTGGGAAAGACCGCCTTAAATCTTGGGATGCCTTTGTATAAGTCTTCCCTATGTTAGTAGTCTTTGAGCCAGAAATCGATGTCAATCTACATTGCTGCCCACGATATTCTCCTCATACTGCATCGAGAATAAACAGGCGATTTAGACACTTGTAAACGCCAGTAGAAACCACTTTGCGACTTATCAAAAGTTCCTCGGACATAGTAGGAGCTTCTGGACTTGGAAGTTTGCATGTTGACTACCTTACCTACTTTACATGCATTGGTGACTTCGAAGTTTGCGGCATCATGACAAATTATTGTTGCCTCGCCACGCCGACCGCACAGTTTGTGAGAGTTCCTGCCTACTTTAGTAGCATGTGCTGCCGCAGAAGGCCCTTTTTAGATATCGCAGCTGTCTATCTGAAGGCGTATTCGGTATAGAATATGACACAAATTCTGAGTCTTGATAAGGCATGGGTTTCCGTACAATCTCAAGCTATGCGTGTATGATTGAATACCGCTAAGCGTGATTAACGATCTGCCGCCACACCCCTTTAGTTAGGTGTACACATATGTCAGGCACCGTTACCCTGTTCTGGAAGATCTGCAAAAGGCCCTCGGACTTTATTTCAAGCTCCAGGTTCTCCATGTTCAAGTACCGTGAAGGAAAAGATGGATGCTCCATGATTTGCCACATGTTCCGCGCCGTATGCAAGCAATGTCAAGTTTGTTCTGTAGCACTGCGGATAGCTCCGAGGCTTATGCACGACACAAACAAACAGCTGCTAGATTCGGCAGGAGGGTATGACAAGATCAGTTCTTCATACTGCACACATGCCGCAAATGACGTTAATTGATGCGAATTCGACAAGCGCGCGATCTTCAAGTCCTTTTGCGTGCCAAGTGGGCCAAAAGTTTGGTCTCCCCAAGCACTAGGCAAAACACCAAGTCGATGCTATCTCATACAGCACGTGAAGATCATGGGAGGTCCAAACAAGGTGTGCGTGGGCAGCTTAGAGTTGCCAATTCTAATTGAGATCTGATCGCTGACCGATTAACTTCGAGCGGATCCTGCTCCGAAGTCCGACACGACCTCTGGCATGCCAAGGAACCCTACGCTGACCGGTCCTGCTCCGTCTGATACTCGGACAATGTCGCCGACTTGGCGAACTGAGGCCTTTGCTACAGTTGCAGGCCATACAACCCTTTGACGCGTTATAGGGGAGCAACAGAAACATCCCAGCCACCCTGAGTGAGAAAATGTCCGACATCGGTTGTGGTCGAGACGGGGGGAGCTGACCAAGCGACGTCACAACTTATCCGCGCGTTCGAAAATGACTCGGAGTAAACGTCACAGGGCTTCCAAAGGTCAAGATCGCAATGAATTTCCGCGGGAAACGGCCCTTGAAGATGCTGACGAAAACTTGACAAAGTGCAGGACAACGTTGTAGGCCAATGACCGAAGCCCTGCGATGTCTCCCGATCTTCCACGCGCGCGCGTTTGAAGTTCTTCAAAAGTTCAAAACACCAGCAACTTTGAGGAATCCATTCCTGGTCGCCCCGGCCCACCCCCAGCTCCGTGACCCCACTACGGTCGGGCTTCCGATGCAGACGGCGGCAGCGGCTCGGAGGAGATAGCTCGTTGCGGCAACTGCAATGTGATCATCCGCTCTGCGCTCTTTTTGCCTGGTCCAATGTTACCTCTTTCCGCGCAATATGGAAGAAGAAAGCGTCCGAAGAAGGTCGACAAAAACCGGTTAGGAGCGATACCTGTACGGTTTTACATCAGCATCTGTCATCCACAAGCAGCTTCCCGAAAAGCTGCCAAGTTCTGTTTTTGAACAACTGTGCCTCGCTCACATGTGACATGGAACTCTAGATTTAGGCGCGAAGAAGGGGAACCGCGTCTTTAGGTGGTTGTATGATGTGCTTCCCGCGTCTTGGCCACCTCTTGGGCCCTCTCGATAGGTCGTTTGGTTGCGTTCGGTTGAGTGACGTGAGGTTGCATCGGCACATAGAGCTTCTCAACAAGGGATAGTTCCGGAACGTCGCAGTGCAAACGGAATCGCCCTGTCCGCGTCTAAATCGTCCCCCACGGTTGCCCGGCCTCATAGGTTGCACCGGGGCCCGGCTCGAAGAGAGAGAGAGCCCAGCCAGCAACAACACCAACTTTCAAGGCTTGGCCCAGTTGCTGCCCACGGATCGCGGGGGCAGAAAATCACACCACTTGAATCCACTCGTAGAGATTGATTAGATTGCGTCGCAGCCATCCTGGAGCCATCTCGATCTGGACCTTCTGGGGGCCGGATCCTCACTCCACTCACTGATGAAGCCTAGCCCGTCGCCAGAGCCTTTTGCGCAAAGATTGGATCTGGGGGAGGGGAGAACAACAGCTTTGTCGGTCACAAGGCCTGAGCTGGAGAAAGCCTGGAGCCGTTTCTTGTGGTTTGATTTTCCAAGGACATGATCCTTGAAGCCTCGACGATCCTCCGAGTCGATCCCGAGCTCCCCGCTGCGCCGCAGAAGACAATCAGGCCTCAAAACTCATTGCTCGCGACTGAGTGGACGATCAGTGATCATTGATCAGTGATTAGTGCCTTTATGTCGGTAGCCAGCAGGCGATGAAACGCTGCGTTGCTTTCGTTTGCGGTCTCGTATTCCGGCGGCCAGGTGTTCCTAAGCTCGGCCGAGAAGGTAGTTAATCGTGACAACCAAGTTCCACCCCGCCCACCGGCAGTCGAGGGCCCACTCCGCAGGCCGGGCCGTGGGCGTTGGACCGATGTCATTTGTGGACTTGGACCTGGTAGTAAAGATTAACGCGGCAACTTGCAACTAGGTTGAAAGTGCTTGCATGAAGCATTACACCTAGAGGCTAGGCCCCGCGAGTTGTGAGGTGGGGCCTTGCAGCGCGTTGCAGGACTCTGCCAACTTGATTGATACACCTTGATGAGGATGTTATCGATGCTTGTATGTGATGTGATGGGGGATGGATGGATGGATGGATGAATGGATGTATGCGCGCACGTCGGCCCCGACAACTTTCCTGTTTGAGACCCAGCGGTCAAGTTCACCCGCAATCCTGACAAGGACATGGTTTCTTTCTTGAGATGGCTGCGAGGTCTTCTCAACGCGGAAGGAGAATTTTGATGTGTCAGTCCGAACCTCTCGATGTAGCTCGGGTGGAGTTCGAAGATGTCTGCTGGCCATCAGTGGGAGGATTCACGCAACAACCCCGGTGGATGACCTTGGGTGTGATGCAACTCAACACGGATGTACGTGATGGTGAGAGATTTTCCCTCTTGCGTCCGGTCCAGGAAGGAGGATGAGGACTTGCGTTGTCAGGGTATTGGGGGTCGAGGTTGTCGAGGGGGCTCAAAGGAGGCTGGCGAAGATATTTAAAGTCCCGAGCGCTCGCCAACATGGTGACGAGTCGACAAGCAACAGGAGCATTTACTCCTTCAGATCTATTAGGATTTGGAATAGTCTGGTCTTTATTTGGCTCTCATTTGGAATTTATCCTTGCCAGTTCCCTCCTCCAGTCTATTTTAGTCCCGCAGCCATGCAGAACACTATCGTTCAAGACTCGGCGTCAACTCCGGTTGGGCCAGCCCCTCTATCCTTCACCCAAGGCGAACGAATCAAGTCCACCTATCCCACTGTTACGGCCGCATTCTATCATCATGCAGAGACTCATCCTGATGTCACCGCAGGGCGTGACTTGTCGTCGCAGCAGATT